>NW_004443943.1:12721733-12730157 GCF_000243295.1 Trichechus manatus latirostris | reverse complement strand
ATTCATATGGCGCCAAAAAAAAAAAAAAAAAAAAGCAGGCACACTGCAGCCATTCTGTGGAAGGACCCTGTGCTTCATTAGGGAACATCTATACTTGTCAAGCCAGAGAGTGCCTCAACCACTATGAGACCATGACAAGAAGAATAGGGATGACTGCATCAATATTTTTGCAGTTCAGCTCAGCAGATGTATTTTATATTTAAGTGCTTAGCATGTGAAAAGCAGATCTTCAATATGTTATCTCACTGAACACACAACAGGCTTGTGGAGTTCTTGCCTAAGTCTGAAGACATGGAGGCCAGGGCTCAAAACTGGTCCACCAGACTTCAATGTCTGTAGTCTTAGCCACTAGTTTAGATTGTTTGTTTCTCTACTGATATTCTCCATAGCTCGTCATGAAACTGGAAAGGACCATGGCGATAATCTAACCCCATACCTTTGCTTTATAGATTAATAGAGGGCCCCAGAGGCTCTGACTCTCACTTGACATAGATGATGGAAGAGCTGAGACCAGGCCTTGAGTCTCCTTTCCCAGAGTTGGGCAAATCTGAGATGGTTGTCATTATCTCCAAGCATGGAAAATAAAATTTTATAAGTTATAACTTTAAGTATAGAAACTTCTTATTAGGGAAAAATGGTGATTTAAGCCAGGATTTGGCAAACTTTTCTTAAACGACCAAATAGTAATCATTTTAGACCTAGCAGGCCATATCGTCTATGTTGCAACTGCTCTACATTGCTGTTGTAATATGAATGCATCCATAGACAATACATTTTAAAAAGAGGAGCATGGCTGTATGCCAAGAAGACTTTCTTTGTGGATATTGAAATTTGAATTTCATGTAATTTTCATGTATTACTGATATTATCTGGTTATTTGAACTATTTAAAAACGTAAAAACTATTTTTAGCTTGTGTGTCATACAAAAACAGGCAGTTTATCACATTTGCCTAGAGGCCATAGTTTATAGACCTGATTTAAGCCCAAAGATCTCAGTCAACCTCGGTTTCATTCTGCCATTTTCATTCTAGCATTTTTGTTCCTGCATTTTGCTCGTTCATATGTATCCTCACAGCTTTAGATAGTTCATGAACATTTGCTGAAGTTGAGTTTTAATTGAGTAAAAGTGATAAAGTGGTTGTATTTTGCTCAATATACTAATGCTATATTTTCTCTTAACAGCTTCCCACTTAACATACTGTTTACAATCATTGTTATAAATGCTCACAGAGAAGCTGTTTGTTATTCTTCTGTCCCCACCCCCCTTTCTTTAAATCAAGTTTTAAAATATATTAAGTTTTAAAGAAAAGTTTTTTCTGCCAAAAATGCCTGTTTGGAACCATGTCATTAAACAGAAGAAATAAGCTCATATTTCATTTGTGATTAAATTTGTTGTTGTGCCAACTAAACAAAAGGAACTTCCCTGAAGAGCTTTGGAGCAGCAGATCCAAGAAGTATGTGAGAGGCATCTACAATCAAATAGGGAATACAAATGGCAGCAGACAAAGGATGTGAGAATATGGCAAGAGAAAAGAGGGAGGAAGAAAGGAAGGAACAGAGTGTTATCAAGAAAACTGGTTGCCCTCAAGTCAATTCCAACTCATAGTGACCCTAGAGAATAGAGTATAACTGCTCTTAGAGATTCCAAGGCTGTAATCTTTACAGAAGCAGACTGCCATCTCCTTCTTCTGTGAAGCAGCTGGTAGTTTTGAACCGCTAAACTTGCGGTTGGCAGCCGAAGTCTTAACCACTGTACCACCAGGGCTCCTTGGTGTTATCAAAAGGCAAAGTCTATTTCAAGTAAAAGAAGCATATGAACAAGGTTTAATGTGTGTGGATTTGTTAGTAGAATGTTAGTAAAATGTGATGCTTTATCTACACATTCAGGAAAACATGAGTAGAAAAGTGAACTGGGTATTGTGGAGGGATTCAAATTCCTAGAGATTTCAAGGTCTGTCTAGCAGAGGTGCTAAAGTTCTGGAGAATTGTACTTTAGATCTTAGAGAAAATGACAGTGAAGTTATAGGAGGTTTTTTGTTCCTTTGCCCTTGAAGGAGTTATTTCTGTTTCAAAGAGGTCTGCCAGTCTGCATTTTCAAACAACTCCAAGCAAATGCCTCTCTAATTAAGTAAATAGATAGCCAATACTGAAATTCATCTTTAAAATGATCATACCATAAATTTAGCTCATTCTCAAAGTTGCTGACTTGAAGAGTTTATGATTTCATACGTTTCCTAACTGATATGCTGACCATTGGCAGTTTGCAAATTGTTAAGAAGCCAACACCGTGGGGGTATGCAACCTACTTAGCTTCATACTATTCTCTGTAATCTAATTTCAAATGCTGCTTTAAGATTATGGGAGCAAGTGCCATGTAAGAGAAGTTTTCCAAATCAACCAGAGACAAATAAGAAGAAGCTTTTTAGAATCACTCTGTTCAAAAAGGAAGAGACCACCACAACAGTGAGCCAGAGTGAATGATATAATTGTATCTGTTTATGTCATTACTTCCTTCTCATAACAAGTAATCCTGATGTTTCATTTGTGGTAGTGATTCAAAGGTTCCTTTTAAAATGTTTATTCAACTATCAAAACGTGAATAGACTGTAAGAAAACAGTAAGTATAGGTGATATAGCAAAAATGTGAAGTTTTTGTGCTGATAACTGAAGCTTGGGAAAATGTGGTCTGAACATATGTTTTTTAGATCGAAGGAAAATTGTCTTAAAGAAAATTTGTTAAGGCATATTTTAAAACTTGTCTGCTGTCTTCCACTGAAGAAAAATTACTTGGCTTAAATGAACATTATATTTCCCTTCATAGTTTTTCCAGCTTATATTCAGGTAAGGCAGACAGTCAAATTCAGAGGTGAATCTCTCTGCAAGTGAAGGATTTAAATGTTTAAACAGGCACAGCCATTCTTGTTTCCTGGGAGTGCATCACTCTGGCAGGGCTAATTAAGCCCATGTGAGTTACTGAGTCAGACATCTGAGGACAGCCACAGGTGGAGGATCCTTAACGCTTTGGAAGTAAACCAAAAGTCAGTAAATCAGCTAAAGACATTTGAGAGAACAATTAGAAAAGTCCTGAAACAACAGTTCTGCATAGCTGGTCACCAAGCAAATGAACATAAGGAAAGGTGTCTAGACAAGTCATGCCTACTGTATTTAAATAAATAAAGGCTTTGGGAATGTTTCTACTAAATACATCGGGATTAATATGCAGAAGGCAGGATAGTAGCTATCCTTAACATTCAGATAAAAGGAAGTCTTAGCGTGGCCCCCAGTCTACCATTCTCCATATCAGTAGATAGCCCCACCATTCCCTTTATTATTCAGGTCCATCCTTGACTCTTCTCATTTCCTCATTGTCCACATCCAATACACCCACTAATCCTATTGATTCTACCTTCAAAGATATACAAACCCAGTTACATCTCACCACCTCCACTGCTACCCTCCTGTTCAAACCACTGTTTTCTCTTTCAGCTATGTTATTGCAGTAGCCTCCTTGCTTCCCCTCTGGCTGTCCTATAGGCGCTTTTCCATACCGCAGCTTGTCTTATTTTAAAACATTAAATCAGATCTTGTCTCCTGCTTGAAGCTCTTCAGTGACTGCCTATCACATTCAGGTTAAAATGCAAACTTCTGAATTTGACCTGCAAAGCTCTTCCCCATCTGGTCTCTGACCACATGGCCTACCACTCACTTGCTCACTTTTTTAGAGCTGTGCTCACCTTCTTTGAAATCCCTGACCATATACTTACTGTTCTCTTTCTGAAACAGTCTTCCATTGTGTCTTTGCATGGCTCTCCCCTCATTCCACTCAGGTCTCTGCACAAATGTCACTTCCTCCTTTCCTGACCACTGTCACTAAAATAGTTACAAACGCACGATTCCCTGCAACAACACCACCAGTTGCCATCCAGTCAATTTCGACTCATGGTGGCCCCATACGTGTCAGAGTAGAACTGTGCTCCATAGGGTTTTCAATGGCTTATGTTCTGGAAGTTCATCTCCGGACATTTCTTCTGATACGCCTCTGGGTGGACTTGAACCTCCAACCGTTCTGTCCTTTCTGTTAATAGCAAAAGCTTTACCTGTTTGCACCAACCAACAACTCCCTATTGTATGGACTTCATCAAATTATGAAGATTTAATCAAACTGTATATGTAAAAGTACTGTATATAAAGCACTGCTGAAATGTAAGGGGTGGTTATTGTAGTGGAGTTTGCCATTTTATAGGTTGTTGGCTATAGTCTAACAACCTTATAAATCAAAAAAATCCTTTATTGATTTAATTCATTGTAATTATTCTTGTCTCTTGCTTGCTTGCTTTATTTCTTTCTTAATTAGTCTGAAGATAATTGGTTACTGACTGTTTGGATAATGGTACTTAATTTTTAGTACTTCCTCCTCACAATACTGGTATTCCTTGTTAATGCATCCTTAGAATCAAAATATTTTCTATACTTCAGTGGAAGAAAATTTTAACCTTTACGTGCACTTGATACGCATTTTCAGGTAACTTATTAGTGTGTTGACCTCTCAAATAATGTATGTTCCATAAGAATGTGACTATTTATCAGGTTTCCCAGATGTTTGCAGCTCACCTGGTATCTAAATAATACTATCATTTTATACATATGTCATAGATTTCTTATTATAAAATTACTAGATGAGGGAATATCACTTCTTAGAGAAAAGTTGGTAAGGCATATTTGCATATTTTAATACTTGTCTGCTGTCTTCTGTTGAAGCTGAAATGAGTTTTACCACCAGGACTGTAGGCAAATGGATTTAAACTTAAGAACATTGGCTGCCAAACTTTTTGTTTTTGTTTTCTAATTTTGATAATCACTGGTAAAATAGATCGTCTCTATCCCTTGGGTGGGAATACATATTAGCCCCCAATTTCTGAAAACATAATTTAGCAGTATATATTAGGAATCAGAAAAAAATTTATAGGCTTCACCCAATAATTCTCCTTTTAGGTATACCTTGCAAGGAAGTTTTTTTAAAATTTGAGGCTGTAGCCTCTGTATAAAACAGTAAATTTTTGATAATATTGAAAATTTATTTAAAAAATTATATGGCCAAAAGAAAATAGATAATTTGAATATAGCAATATCATTGTATAATCATTAAATATAGAGATTCTTAACACTCCGTAATATATATGTTTAAAAATTTTAAAATCTATCAATTAAAATATAAATTATATATATTTAAGATTTAAATCTATACATATTTACATGTGTGCATAAATTTGCAAACAACTAGCTGCAGGTGACAGAAGCTATTCAAAATCGCTTAAGCCAAAAAAGAGAGTTTTGGGTTCTTTTAACTGAAAAGCATCAGGCAAAGCTGAATTGTGGGTCTCACACAATGACTAAGGACAGGCTTGTTCTCCGTTTTTCACTTCTGTTTGCATCTGCCTTCCCATTCCACAGCCAGCTCTCCCATGCGGTGGGCGAGGATGGCACTGGTTGCCCTAGAGTCACTTCTTCCTGGTTTAATAGCCGTGTCAGAGAGAAAGCCTCTTCCCTGATAGCTCCAGCATGAAAGCCTAGGAGCAGAACAGAATGGCTTGGAACAGATCATAGGCCGATCACTGAAGAGCTATGGGAACTCTGGAAAGGCATAGGTCCTCCACTGGGTTCCGTAGAAACATGGCAGTGATGGGAAGGGGATACAGGTTTAGCCCAATAGAAACCACACAGAAAAGAAGGAAGCAGACTCAGATCAGGTCCCACAGTCTCAGGTGAG
The DNA here is from genome assembly GCF_000243295.1 of Trichechus manatus latirostris. Taxonomy (NCBI): domain Eukaryota; kingdom Metazoa; phylum Chordata; class Mammalia; order Sirenia; family Trichechidae; genus Trichechus; species Trichechus manatus. The sequence continues at coordinate 12,724,389 of NW_004443943.1, read as the reverse complement.
CAAGAAACAGTATTTCCTTAATTTTTTTTAACTCAGCTTAACTTTTGTTTCAAGCAGTTATCCTTCTAGGCTCTTTAAAATCTCAGTCTAGGTCTCAAATCTCCACATAATCCCTTGTTTTCTATTTGATGCATATGGTCACACAGGTTACAACTGAGCTGGCCATCCTCATAGTCCCAACAGGTCTTTGCTCTTTCTTTTTCATATTGGGGGCATGGAATCTTTCTGTGATATTTCGCATGGATCCTGTATACCTAGATGCACCACACAGCCATTCCCCACCCTAGTAGTATTGCCAGGAAGCCCACACAGCCTTCCAAACACCCCTATTCTCTTCTCACACACACCCCTCTCTTCACCCCTTTTGATCTGATTGGAAACCCTTCTCCCGTGTGTTTTTGTCCAATATGTTTGTTCTCTATGCCGACCCTGTTTCTGTTACCAGTTCTATAAGTGCTCTAAATTTTCTTAAGGGCCTGGGGTTTGGAAACACAAAGCCGGAGAGAATTACGGGGAGTTTCTATTTTCTGCCCTGTCATATCCCTCAGTGAGCACAGAGCCAATTCTCTGATGAAATTCAGGTGAGAAGACATAGTAACTACTGAGGGGAGAAAAACATAGATTAATGGCACAAAGTATTATCCCTCCATAATGGTTTTCAATTTTACTCCTTGGTGTAAAAATCAAACTCCTGTTGAGCACCTGCCCTGCTTAGGTACCATGGTGGTTTTCCTCTTCAAACTGAAGAATGCAATAAGCCTTCAAACGTCACAACCTTAAAGGATCTGTGGTACTTCTTTGACATAATCTTGACAGTAGTAATCAAAATTTAGTGACAGTGTGTAACTGTGTTCAGTAAGTAGCAAACTAAAGCATAGCATATAATACTTAAAACTGGAGCTTCTGGATGTAGAATTGTCTGCTTCACTGAATCTCACATGTGGGATTCAGTTAATTCCTAAAATTAACAATAGTGTCTTTTACCCATTTCAAACTGTCCTATCATTTTTAATTCTATATCTAAGGCAATTTATTTGTATTTTGTTAGACCAGTTGTAAATTTGCTACTTGTGAAAAATCTTCAGGTTTAACCTATATGATTTATTACACTGTTTTGGACTAGAGGATGAGTTCTCAAAAAAAAATTGAAACCAAGACATGCAGTTCCTGCTAGTCTCACCCTGTGATATAGAATGCACCTTTCTAGAAACCAGTTAATCTCAACTTTGTTCAGCAAGTTAGCAGAGTATGGCTTTCTTGTCTGTTTTCTTTCTGGTTTGTTTTTTGACCTGCTAATTGTCTTTCTCAACGAGGGCTGCTAAAACTGCAGCAGGAGTTTGTGAAGCTTTTTTAACTGTTTGACAGCTCTTGTCCCCATAGTTGGCCTATAATTTTATATATAGGTGGCTGTGGTTTCGGCTTCTTGGCATTTAAAATGCTGATTAATAAGACTTCATTATTTCAGGTGACATTATTCTTTGCTGAGAACCTACAGCTTCACACCTCCCTGAGTCTTGTTAAAATGCTCTGTGTAAGATTTTCTGGTCTGTTTAAGCTATATCATTTGACTTCACTAAAGCATGAGGATAAGGCGGTTCTCTGTCAGTCCTATTACAGATGTGCTTTCCAACTAAATTTACAGTTTACACTATTTGCTTAATATTTTAATATCATAATGAGCTTTTGAGTCAGTGACCATGCCTCAGCTGAAACTCAGAGACATGATAGGAACAGCTGAAGTTAGTATTAATCAAGTATTTGGAGAAAACACCAGTGACTTCACAGAAGGGGCATCCATTTGTTGACTGAACAATAATGAGGTTGATTTTTAACATTTTCATTAAAAGGATATGCTCTAAAGTTCATCAAAAGACTTATCAAAAGAGTGAAGAGACAACCTACAGGCTGGGAAAAAATCTTTGTGAATGATATAACTAATAAGAGTCTAGTATCTAAAATATATAGAAAACTTCTATAGTTTAACAATAAAAAAGACAACCCAATCAAAAACTGGGCAGAGGACATAAACAGACACTTCACCAAAGAGGACTTTCAAATGGCCAACCAAAACCGAAGCTACTGCCATAGAGTCTATTCTGACTCCTAGCACCCCTACAGGAAAAAGTAGAACTGTACCATAGGGTCTCCAAGGCTGTAATTCTTTACAGGAGCAGACTGCCACATCTTTCTCCAACGGAGCAGCTGGTGGGTTTGAACTGCCGACCTTTTGGTTAGCAGCCGAGTGCTTAACCACTGCACCACCTGCATTCCTAAATGGCCAACAGTCACATGAAAAGATGCTGAATGTCATTAGCCATCAGAAAAATCCAAATCAAAACCACAGTGAGATACCATTTTATCCCCACTAGGATGGCCAAGATAAAACAAAACAAAAACGAACAATAATAATAATTAAAAAAAAAAAAACAGAAAAGAACGTGTTGTAGGGGATGTTGAGAAGTTGGAACCCTCATCCATTGTTGGTGGGAATGCAAAACGGTACAAGTGTTGTGGAAAACAGTCTGGAGTTTCCTCAAAAAACTAGTGGTACCCATGATCACTGGGAACATCTAGCTCAACTGGCATAACACAGTTTATAAAGAAAATGTTCTACATTCTACTTTGGTGAGTAGCATCTGGGGTCTTAAAAGCCTGT
>NW_004443943.1:12667803-12721633 GCF_000243295.1 Trichechus manatus latirostris | reverse complement strand
GACCAGACTTACTGGCCTGACAGAGACTAGAGAAACCCCAAGAATATGGCCCTGGACATCATTTTATCTCAGTAATGAAGTCACTCCCGAGGTTCACCCTTCAGCCAAAGATTAGACAGGCCCATAAAACAAAATGAGACTAAAGGGGCACACCAGCCCAGGGGCAAGGACTAGAAGGCAGGAGGGGACAGGAAAGCTGGTAATAGGGAGACCAAGGTGGAGATGGGAGAGTGTTGACATGTCATGGGGTTGTTAACCAGTGTCATAAAACAATATGTGTACTAACTATTTAATGAGAAGCTAGTTTGTTCTGTAAACCTTCATCTAAAGTACAATTATATATATATAAAGGAACATTAAAAAACAAAAAACAAAACTAGTGGTAGAGCTGCCATATGACCCAGCAATTCCACTCCTAATTATATGACGTAGGGATCTAACAGAAGTGACACGGATAGACATATGCACACCTATGTTCATCACAGCACTATTCACAACCTAAGTAAGTGTATAGAAACTGATGTTCATTAGTGGTTATCAGGGATGGGGGGTGGTGGTGGTAGGATTCACTTTTTAGATAGTAGACACTTGTTATTTTTGGTGATGGGAAAGGTAACACCAAATGAGGGTAAAGTGTACACAGCTTTATGAAGGTAAACAATGTCACTAAAAAGTACACAAGAAAAAGGACCTGTTGGCAATTGCTATGGCATATATAATTTTGAAACATAAAAATAACCAAAAAATATATGTGTGAGTATATATGCATATATCTAGGCATATATGTATATAGGTATATATATAGGTGGATGTATATGTATATGCATCTATGTGACTGTATACATATATATTCATATATATAATAAAGCACATAGGGGGCACAATTATGGATACCTCTTAGATATAACCAAACACCTCATGGGATTGGATTTCTGGGTTTGAAGGATTAAGCCTGTAGTCTCATGGGACATCTCAGTCAGTTGATATAATATAGTTCATAAAGCTATGTTCCACATCCTAGTTTGCTGAGTAGTGTCTGGGGTCTTAAAAGCTTGGGAGTGGCCATCTGAGATAAACTATTGGTCTCTACTTGTCCAGAGCAAAAGAAAAAGAAGGAAACCAAAGACTCAAATAAAAAACTAGTCTACAGGACAAATAGTCTACTTGAACCACAGCCTCATCTACCCTGAGACCAGAAGAACTAGATGGTGCCTGGCTACCACTACTAACCATTCTAATCAGGGCCACAATAGATGGGTCCTGATAGAATGGGAGAAAAATGTTGATCAGAAGCTCAAATTCCTACAACAATAACAAAACAAAAAAAAAACAAAAAAAACCCGGACCTACTGTGCTGGTTGAGACTAGAAGACTCCCCAAGACTATTGCCCTGAGATACTCTTCAAACCTTGAACTGAAGGTCACCTTGTAGCTAAATAACAAATTGGCTCAAAAAATAATGAATATCACCCATTTAAATAATGTGTTCCTTTAAAAAGGTCAACAATTACTTTGAAACAAAGATGAGAATGTAAGGGGGCAGGGAAACTAGGTTAATGGAAACGGGACAACCAGGATGGAAATAATGAAAATGTTTACGCATTGTGAAGAAGGTAACCAATATCATGGAACAATTTGTGTAGAAATTGTTAAATGGGAACCTAAATCGCTATGTAACCCTTCACCAAAAACACAGTAAAATACTATCTTTTTAAAAAAGATGTATCATTTATGTGCTTGCTATAGCTACATAAATGTTGACTCATGTGACTCACATCCCTACCATACTTATTTGGGACAAATATATATACCCCAGTCCCAAATTCATTGCATTCAGAGGCCAAACACCTAAATGAATCTCTCTCTCTTCCTTCCTTCCTTCTCTTTTTCCTCCCTCTCTTCGTCCCTCCTTTCCGTTCTCTCTCTTTTCCTCTCCCTCTCTCTTATCTCTAACTGCCCCTCCCTTCCTCTCTCCCCCCTTCCACTCTTTCTGCTTTTCCTCCTGCTTCTTATCCCCTATTCTTCTCCCCTTCTTCTTTTCCTTCCTCCCTCTTTCTCATATTTGAACTAAGAGCCCCACAGAGTCCATGATCAGGCAGTAGAGGGTAGGAAAACTATTTATTAGCAATGACCTAATGTATAAGCATAGAAAGAGAAAACTGGATAGAGCCAAAGATGGAGAACATGAAGACCCTGAGAAAATAAGCCTGGCATCAACTCCTGCTGCTTTCAAGTTCTCATAACACACAGCAATGGCTAAAATCCTGTTTTTGGATTTATTGGAGTTAACTTGCATGGATTTCTATTTCTTGAAACAAAACAAAACAAAAGAAACCTTCATCAGTAAGTTGATAACTTTAGTTCGTTGAAAGTTATTTTTAATTGCATTTATTGGATATGGATTTTTTCCCTTTTAATCAAATAGTACTGGTAGTTTCCATGTAGCAAGGAGTTTAACCTTTTCAAAATGATTTTATAACTAATAAGCTATTGTGGCCACAGAAATAGAACAAGTGCTTTCCCTCCCCCACATTTGATAGGTAAGAAAACAGAGTCCAAAACAGATCGAATACCTGGGTTAATATTTTATGTGAAGTTAAAACTGGTCCTGGAACTGGGTCTTTATCCCCAACTATTAATTGTTTCCAGTGGCACCAGGGTGTGGAAGTGCTGGAACCAACAAACAGATTGTGCACCTGATCTTACCTCAACTCCCTGTTCAGCTCGCCATTGGTAACTTGAAATCAGCCATGGTGAAAGTACTTAACATCATAGAAATCACCAAACACTACAACTCAAGACTTTTTTTTTTTTTAAGCCAGTTGTTAAACATTTACCAGCAAAACACTGGCTGTAAATATCTGAATATTTTATAAAATCATTCACTATATATTCTGGAATACAAGTGGATTGATACATCTTTTTAAAAAGGTTAAAACCTCTTAATTTATCCTTAATTGGAACTTTTCAATTCTTTACCAGTAATTGAAGGGTGGGGACCTCTACAACGTTGCTGGAGAGCAGTCTTAGAAAATTTGTTCTGCTTTAGAATTGTCAGTTTACAGAAATGCCAGTATTGTCTAGCTTAATGCTGTTATTTCATAGAACAGGGGTCTGAGAAGAAGGAATTGACAATGAGTTACCCAAAGTCATAAAGCTACAGGTAAAGAAAATCATGGTTCAAGCTTAAATGTCCTCCTCTATAGCCCAACACTTGGTAAAATCCATGCTCTAGAGATCAAGGAAATCAGACTCAGGACAAAAAGGAGACCAAAAGCAGAAGGCCAGAATCCGAGCGGGTGTATTAAATCCCTTATGAACAAGACTGAAAAAAGAGATCATTGGAAGGAATTACCAATGCCCAATTAAAGTTGTAACTGTGATGGTCTATTTGTTCATTAAATAATGTGAGCAAAAGCGACGTCTCTAATAATTAAAACATACAATCAATAAACTTATAAACTCCATTTAAGGACTAATTGTTTATTAAATATAAAGAATATTTTGCATAATGAGAAACTGTTGATATACGTAGTGTAAAATATGAAAATTAAAGACAATTCTGTCTTTCTCAATAAGATTATGCTCATTATTATATGGTAAAATAGCCAATGATGAGAGGAGGAAATTTTCTTTTGTTTTATCAAGTAGTGGCAAAATAAATGGCTAATTTGATCTTAGGAGCACTGGTGAAATATATTACAGGTTTATGCCTGATTTATAACATATACCACTTCAGAATAAAGCTTGGTTTTGAATGGTGTATTGTTAGCTTTATTATACACAGGTCTTCTATAAATCAATATCGTGGCAATCAACAGGCGGAGAAAATAGTTACCTAGTTTTTGCTGGTGTTTATTAAAATGGTTGATGAAACTTTTATCTGAATACTAATTATAGAAATAAATATTTAAATTTTCTTTGGCAGGGGTGGAGGTGCTTTGGAAATATGCCTTCACTGAGTGTGGCATGCACTTTATTTGTACAGAGTCTAAACTTTCTTCTGAATGGTCAGTGTGCTAATACAAGTAGTAATCTTTGAATAGGCAAAATAGACAATAACTTATTAAAAATGGAGTTAAATATAGGAAATATTAACATAATTAAACTTTTATTTCTCCCCTGCCTCCCTCATGCAATATTATCTCTGTTCCCTAATAATAAAAATTGCCAAGTTACAGTTAGTTCATTTTTAGCTACTTTTACCAAAGTCAGCAAGGCTTGATAAAAAGGCCAGTGACAGCATGCTGGGGAAACCTTGTAGTAGTTACCCTCAAAAGCTATCTTCTCTCGGTTCCACGCCTTTAACGGTAAATTCTCTTTATGTAAATGGAAAAGATGGATAAAAAGAAATTAGAAATGTTCATATTCTCCACCCCATCCCATGTTTGCTTACATAATTATCAGATTCTCTTTGTTGGTAAACACTATGACAGTGGTACTCAAAATTTGGTCCCAGGCCAGAAGCATCAGCAACATCTGGGAACTTGTTGGAAATGTAAATTATCTGGCCCCACCCCAGGCCTGTTGAATTAGGAGCTCTGGGGATGGGCCCATCAATCTATGTTTTAACACCCCCTGCCCCCCGTGATTCTGAAATATGCTGAAGTTTGAGAACTACTACCCAGAGGAAAAAATCTTAAGGAGGACTTTTTCCAGAATACATTAATTGTTTTCTGCTTTTTTCACTCTCCAAGTGGAGTTGGAATCACTCATTCTGACAGCACATAATGGACGTGTTTTCCACTATGCTGTGAAGTGTTTTTGCTTCAAGTGAGGTTATTCAGCATTTTATAAAGCAGCTTTTATCATTTCGTGACAAGTTTGATAAGAAAACAGGGATAAAATCATATGGAAGACATTATTCAGGAGTAGAATCAAAGTAGTGATCAACCTACTTCAGGAGAAGTATTTGCAAGGTAAATGGAAGAGAAAGATGTGGCATCTGACAGGTGTGAAAGAAGAGCAGAAAGTACAGGTATTAGAAGAACTTGGAATGGAAGAGTGGCTAGGAAAACTGACAGGTAAACAGCTCCATTCCTGAATCCACAGACCCACTGCTGGCCATTCAACCATTTACTCCCATTCAATGGCACCATCCTCCTCCTAGTCTTCTACCCTTGAACCTTTAACATGTTTTTTTTTCAAATATGCCTTTTGTGTTTTCCAATAGTAGACATCTGCCAAACCCTGCCATTTCTTCTTTGAAAGCTCTCTTGTATCCATCCATTCTGCTCTGATGCCTCAGCCATTCACATCCACAGCTGTTTTCGCTTGTCCGTTGTGTGTAAACTCTACACTAACCTTTTTTTCCTCACCCAAAAAAACAGCCTCCCGAGTGAGTGGTCCCTGTGACCCGCTTTCTAACCCATCTTGCAAACTCTGTTAGAAGACCATAAACATTGTTGTCTTTTTTTATGGAAATCTAGGTGAAGAATATGTGGGAAATCTTTGTTTACTAGTCTTGCAACTTTTTATGTAAGGTTGAAATTATTTCAAAATAAAAAGTTAGAGGTTGTTAATTTCCTGTCTTTTGATAGCCGATTCTCTCATCTTTGCCGCTCTAGGTTCCTTTTCTCTCATTAACTCCCTGCTCCCTTCTCAATTCTTCACTTCATGTAATCCAATAAATATTTGATTGCCTAGCATGTGTCTGCAGAGTGCTACAAACTCTGGTCAATTATTTTGTGTATGTGCTATTTCCAGTCATGGGAAGAGCATGTTATTCACAACACATTGTTTGCTTTTATTAGAAACTTCTTGGCTAGGCTTTGAGGCCCTCAATATATATCTTCTTGGTAACCAAGCTTATTTCCCACTACCTGAGCGAGCTTCTCACTGGCCCACAATCATGCCATTTTTATTTCTACTCTCACACTTTCGCCTTGATTGCCCTTTGCCTATTCAGACCCTAGGCCTCCAAAGCCCAGCTTAAGTCTCTCCTACACGATTTACCTTTTCAGGATCAACTTTTCTTCACTATTTTGCCATCTTCAACACACACTCAACACTTAGAGTCCATATCACACGGTAGAAAGTTTTTATTTTCTACTGACTTGTCTTATCTTCAAAATAAATTCACAGGTCTTTAAAGTCAGGCACTATTTTATATGTTTTTGATCTTTGAGAGGCTAGCACCTGACTGCCCCCACAGTGAGTTTTAACAAGGGCCTGATTTTTTGATTGATACTTATGTGCATTTGACAAGATGAGAGTTGATTATCATTTATCATGCATTGTACTCCCATGAAATTTTTTTTATTGAACACGATTACATATTTTTCTTTAACTTTTTCTTTGTAAATAATCTATTCTTGGAAACACTATGATCTTTAAGAAAAGATAGAATATCTTACTCATTATAAAAGTTATAGTATATGGGTGCTATAAAGTCCTTAAAAATTACAAAAAAAGTGGAAAGAAAGGTAACAATATTGGTCAAAGATAACCTTGTTAATATTTCTGATATGATGTGCATTTTCTATGAATGAGCCTTTGTAACTTTTGTCATGCATGCCTTCTTCACCAAAATTAATTTAAAAGTCCATTTTCGTTTTAAAGGGAAACATTAAGTGGAAATTAAGTACTAGATAGACAAAATTGTTCTCTAAAAAGTAGTATGTCAGAATATAGCAAAAATGACATTAGACAATCCCATGTATCTGAGAATTCTTATATTTTACCAAGCAAACAGTACAGATCAGAACAAAAGTGAACCATTTTTTTAAAAGGATATCAGGAAGTAAAGAAAATCAATTCAAAATGTTTTGTGACTTAACGCTGTAATTCACATTAAACCAAGAATCTTTGAAGCATCTTAATAAACCCTTTATTAGTTGTTGTTGCAAAAAAAAAAAAAATTATCTTTCTCTTGGTCATCAGCAATTAGGGAATCTTTGAAATGTAGTAGCTTAAATGAACAGGCAGTAATCAAGAAAAAGATTGTTATGTGGGAAGGGAGGATTGGAAATGGAAAAACACTAAATAGACAGTAGATAAGTGGTAACTTTGGTGAAGGGTGAGACAGTACACAACACTGGGGAAGCCAGCACAGCTTGTCCAAGGAAAGGTCACAGAAGTTCCATAGACACATCCAAACTCCCTGAGGGACCAAATTACTGGGCTGAGGGCTGTGGGGAACATGGTCTTGGGGAACATCTAGCTCAATTGGCATAACATAGTTTGTAAAGAAAATGTTCTACATTCTACTTTGTAGAGTAGCATCTGGGGTCTTAAAAGCTTTTGAGCGGCCATCTTAGATACTCCACTGGTCTCACTCCATCTGCAGCAAGTAAGAATGAAGAAAATTAAAAACACAAAGGAAAGATTAGTCCAAAGGAGTAATGGACAACAACTACCACAGCCTCCACCAGACTGAGTCCAGCACAGCTAGATGGTGCCCACTACCACCACTGACTCCTCTGATAGAGATCACAATAGAGGGTCCTGGACAGAGCTGGAGAAAATGTAGAACAAAATTGTAACTCACAAAAAAGACCAGACTTACTGGTGTGACAGAGACTGAGATACCTCAAGAGTATGACCCCTGGACACCCTTTTACTTCAGTAATGAAGTCACTGCTGAGGTTTACCCTTTAGCGAAAGATTAGACAGATCCATAAAACAAAACGAGACTTAAGGGGCACACCAGCCCAGGGGCAAGGACTAGAAGGCAGGAGGGAACAGGGGAGCTGGTGATGGGGAACCCAAGGTCGAGAAGAGGAAACTGTTGTCATGTCGTGGGGCTGGTAACCAATGTCACAAAGCAATGTGTGTACTAATTGTTTAATGAGAAGCTAGTTTGTTCTGTAAACGTTTATCTAAAGTATATAATAAAAAATATATATACAAAAAAAATCAAGAAAAAGTGAAAGAGTGAACTGTAAAAAAAATGTATATAAACTTTATAAAAATCAAAAAGAAAAAAAAGTTAGATTCTGAGATTGAAAATATGTTCCTAATTGGTCCAGCTCACAGAAGGTGTGGTACTCGTGTGACCAAGGTGGAATCTGTTATTTGTTTGTGAGAAAAGCAAGAATCACAAAACAAATAGAAAACAGAGGTTTATGAAGTTAAGTGACATGCCCAAGGTCACACATCCAGCTGATGGCAGTGCCAGATCTGGAAACTCCGAATCCAGTGCTCTTTCTAACTGACACTCATTTTAAATCATTTAGATTACTTCCGCAAAGATTTTCTCTATTGACAGAGAGTTACCTTTAACCCCACTTAGAGTTCTTACCAATGTGTGATATTTGTCATGAGGGCTATGAGAGTACTATCACTTTGAAGCCCTGGTGGCATAGTGGTTAAGAGCTCGGCTGCTAACCAAAAGTTCGTCAGTTCAAGCCCATCAGCCTCTCTTTGGAAACCCTATGGGGCAATTCTACTCTGTCCTGTGGGGTCACTATGAGTCAGAATCGACTCAACGGCAACAGGTTTGGTGTTTGGTTTTTACTGTCACTTCTACTCTAAAACTAACCCGCCAGAAAATGCATTTCCTGAAGATAAAACACTTGTGTCATTTAAACAGACAAAATTTATTTTTCATAACCAATTAACTTTAACATCTCTCCTTGTCCCAAGTCATCATTCTCATTCTTGTAAGAAACATGTAAGTTCCATATCTCAGAATCTTAGACTATCCAGACCAAAAGGAATCAACAGTAGAAATGATTTGTACAATACCACATTGTATTAAATTGTAAATGAGGCTGAGCACTTTAATGACTTAAACAAAAATGACCTTAAAAATTGTAATTAAAAAAAAGCAGAGCTAGTACTAGAATTTGGTTTCATTGTTCTTTCTGTGACACCGTGCAGTTCTTATTCCATTCAGAAATATTTAAAAAAAAAAAAAAAAAAACTCAAATGATATAAAAGGCAAATTGCTCATTTACAGGAACTAAACAATATTGTATGTTTTGGATCATTTAAGAAGTGATGACATCTTTTAAATGTGTCTTTTTCTTTCACTCATAATGTTTTAAACCAACAAATAATTTGAACAGCCATAAAGGAGATACAAGTCGGCAATGAGAAGATAATAAGCGGCTCAGTGTTATAAAACACATCAAAATGTAAGTTTTTATGGCAATGTCTTTTTATTTATCAAAGTTAAAGGAACTGATAGTATAAATTGTATTTTTTCAAGCCCTACGTGTTTACTTAGAAGCGAGGATGGCTAGACTTGGTCTCACATACTTAAAATAGGTATGTTATCAGGAGAGATCAGCCCCTGAAGAAAGACATCATGCTTGGTAAAGTAAAGGGTCAGCGAAAAAGAGGAAGACCTTCTATGAGATGGACTGACACAGTGGCTGCAACCATGGGCTCAAACATAGCAACAATTGTGAAGATGATGCAGGACTGGGCAGTGTTTCGTTCTGTTGTACATTAGGGTCGTTATGAGTTGGATCCAACTCCGTGGTACTTAACTACAACAAGTATTTGCATATCATATGCAACTAATTAAATAATTGTCTAAAATAAGGGCAGTAGAGCATTATGGCATCAAATGCAAAAGCTAAAAAATCAAGGTAAATAAAACTAAATTCACCATTGAGGCCATAATGTGTACATTTTATATATCTACTTATGGACGCTATTTATGCATACATATGTATAAAAATAAGTGCTACTTACTTTTTGAACACCGTTATGTTTTACGGGGAGAAATAGAAAGACAATTTTTCAAACTCCCATTGTGCAATCCAGTTTAGAACTTTGTTCTGCCAATATGCCCAATCTTAATAAGTAAATAGTTAGCATTTGCCCAGTTGAATTATGTCTAGTGTGTTATTGAAATGCCATATGTTAAGCTCACTAATAATAAAACCTAACGGGGTGGGGGCCCTCTGAACACAAAAAATGCACCTCATATGGAGTGGAGGGACTGAAGTTTGCCACTGCCTGTTATGCTGTATAGAAATTTTTAAAGCCAGTTGCAGCTAGATTTATGTGCTGGGTTCTGGCATGACTGCTAACTATGTATTAAGCACATGAATTAAAAAATAATAAAACAAAAAAGCTTGCTGAAATAAGTTTCTCGATGGCAGGGATTGTGATTGGTTTACTTTGTAATCTTTGTGCCCTTTGCACGTAGCATATTGCACAGCATCTAAAAGGTGTATAATAAAAGTTCAGTGAATTAATTGGAAAGTTAAATGTCCAGAAATGATTAAAAATAAAGCTCTTACCTTGTCAACATTTTATACTGGCCTCTATTTGGAGTAGTGCTGTGGTTAAGAGTGGACTCTAGAAACAGACCACTCAACCCTGCTTGTTCCTTAGAATTGCCCAAGGAGCTTTTAAGACATACCCATGTTGCCTGGGCACCGCTCACAGGGAGTCTTCTTTAATTGTTCTGGAGCACATGCCCAGGAACAGGGATTTTTCAAATCTCCTCAGGTGATGGACATGGAGAGCCAAGTTTGAGAAGTGCTGATTTGTATGCAAGTTTCACATACTTGTCTTACATCCAAAGATAAATTAATCTTAGTTTTAGGTTAGACAAGTGTAGGAAGATACTCAGCTTCAGTGTTTTCATTTTGCAAGGAAGGAGACTGAATACTAGGTAGGTTGTTAACTAGTGTATCAGTAAACATGGAGAAGGGTCAAAGCTAGGTCTGAAAAGACTTCCCCTAGCCCAGTGCTCATTTCCCCATACCACGCTGCACTCTCTCTCTGGTGGGCTTAGTAATGCTTTCTGTGAAGAAATAAAAGCTTTTGTAGACAATAATGTTTGTCCATGTAGTTTAAATCCCAAGCGTAAATTTAACAATTGGAGAAAAATAAGTAGCATTTTATTATTTTCTATGTTGAGTGCAAAACACAGCTCTCACGTGTATCGGCAGCTTGTATGATGTAGTTAGCTGTGATGGAAAATATTAATATATTATGTAATGCACAATTGTGGACACTCATACAAAACTTATAGGGAACTGGTTTGATTTTTAAATTACCTGGTTGTTATGGAGGACAAAAAAAATAGATGAATGTCTGAAAACTCAGCCATACCTGACTGTGATACAATGTTAAATTCTTCTAACCCAAATTGCTGTTTGACAACTCTAACAATGAAAAGGACAGCCAACCCCCTTAATAGTTTTCTATGGTAAATATTCTTCAGTTAATGGTAAAAGAAAAGTGAAGAAGAAAAAATAATTACTTGACCTGATCTTTTTTCAGCCATCAAATAATTTTCAAATTAAAAAGAAAAAAAAATTCAAATTTTATCTCCTGTTAATCTACTGGTATAGAAATGCCTGCATATATTGGTTTTTCTGTTTTAGAACACTCATTTATAATAATATTTCTCTATTTCCATAATTGTAGGTTTTTTTTTCCCATACTCACGTCATCAAATACACTATGTACGTACATTTACACATGCAAATGGAGATAAAGGTACTTTTATTTCATTAAAATGCAAAAGCTAGATGTTACAAATTGATTTGGCGTAACATTATTGAGGAAATTAGTTTTATCCATTTTTGTTTGGTTGCTGTTAATCATACAGTAAATTGAATTTGAAAAATAATTGTTCATTAAGATTGTTAATTTTATGTCATTTTTCTGTTTATTTTTTTCTTTCAAATATAGTGTTCACTGTATGGCAGTTGGCTATAGTCATTGTTAGGATTTAATTTCATCTGTTTCTTCCAGAATGGAAAAAAAAAGTGCTAGGTCCATAATTACGTTTCCCAGTATAAAGAGTAGGTAAAATAATTCACAAAGAATAAAAATATTTTCCATCTTAGGGAGCACATAACAAGATACATAAACTAGAATCTTTTAATTTAAGAAGCTTGAATCTGAAGTACAATTATTGTATAATCAGAGGGTTTCATTTTTGCCAGATTAGTGCTAACGGTTAGTACATCTCTATGTGTGAACCGTTCTGAATTGTAGACTGACGTTAATGATTTTCTAAGACTTCTTCCACCAGAGATATAAGTCAAAATGTCACAATTTAGAAGGATGGAAGGACTTTTTGTCTACTTCAGATGTACCCAACCAAGTAAATAATTTCATTGGCTTCTACATTATGTGTACTCCTAATAATTCCCTATCTGTAATGCTGACAGAATTCCAGTGAAATCAATGGTAATTTCTGCAGGCATGTAAAAAAGAATTCTTAAATATTGTTCAGCTATTCTTAGTAATTTCTTCTTTAACTCTCACCAAGGTTGTTTTATTTTAGTAAAGCTGATTTTTCGTTGAAAGCCCATTCTTTATTAGCCAAACAGATAAATGTGTCTTTTCTCAGTTACTGAACCAAATGATCTTTTTGCTACCTGGCTCAGGAGTACCGGACAGGGAGTTTTCTCTGATGTAACTCTAGGCATTCATTAAAAGTGTCAGGTTGTGGTACTGTGCTGTGCACAAATTGGACATTGTGCTGGATGCTCTGGAGAGTAAGCTGTGATCTCGTTACATGAAATGTATCTAGAAGCTAATGATTTGTCTAGAATTTTATGGTCTGATCTCATTACTTTTAAAACAGGCAACCTCTGAACATGAATATGTTATATAACAGCTACTTTATATTATTATGAAGTATTTGCAGTCATGTAAATGATGACCATTAGCACCTCAATAAAATGAACTGAAAATTTTTAAGATGTCGAATAAAAGAATAATTTTATATTGGCTAAAGGCACAACGGAAACCCTGGTGGTGGAGTGGTTAAGAGCTCGGCTGCTAACCAAAAGGTCGGCCATTCGAATCCACCAGCTGCTCCTTGGAAATCCTGTGGAGCAGTTCTACACTGTCCTATAGGGTCACTATGATTTGGAATCAACTCAATGGCAACAGGTTTGTTTTTTAAAGGCACAACAGAGCCCTGGTGGCTTGGTGGTTAAGAGCTCAGCTGCTAACCAAAAGGTCGGCCATTCGAATCCACCAGCTGCTCCTTGGAAATCCTGTGGAGCAGTTCTACTCTGTCCTGTAGGGTTGCTATGAGTCGGAATTGGCTCAACGGCACTGGGTTTGGTTTTTGTTTTCTATGTAATTTAAATATATAATTTATGTATCATCTCTCTGTGTAGATAATTACTTGAAATGTAAGTAATTAACTTGATCAAGCTGTCATACTTAGAGATACAGTGTCATTACACTTTGACTCTCACTTAATTTTGATAGTTCAGTGTCATGCCTTTTACCCCATTGCCTCTGAGTTGATTCCGACTCATAGTAACCCTACAGGACAGAGTAGAACTGCTCCATAGGGTTTCCAAGGCTATAATCTTTACAGAAGTAGACTGCCACATCTTTGTCCCGTAGAGAGGCTGCTGGCTTCAAACCACCAACCTTTCAGTTAGCAACTGAGCACTTTAACCGCTGCACCACCAGGGCTCCTTACAGATGTGTATAAATATACATATAGTGTACTCTGTGTACGTAAGGACATTTTCATCTTTAGAATACTTCAGCTTTTATTCTTTTAAACAATCATGATTATTCATGAATCTATATAGTTTTTCCTTTTTACTTTTGCTGGTAGAGTAACTCTTTTTTTTGGTGGGGGGATTACTTACATCAAAGGGCTAATGTGAATAGCTAAATGAGTAAACCATTTTTTGGACTCTTTGTCCGTAGAGCAATATCCAATTGTTTATGCTGTTCTTCCAGGCTTTCTTACCAAATAAAGCTGTGATTACAATTTAGAGGTTTAAAATAAACTGTAGTAAGAGAATAGGAAAAGCAATAAAGAAGGTAGATAATGGTCAAATAAAATTAGTGAAATTTGTCACTTGGTTTAAAATTCTGATACTGTATTATATTGCTTAATTCTACTTATATTGATTACTCGTATTTGCTATAGTTTCCATTCCAAATACATAAGATAAAGAGAATGAACTTTTATTTTTAGGGGAAACATGTATTAGCTGTTTTATTTTCGGAATAGATTAATCTTCAAATATTTGGCTAAGAAATGCCATTTAACTGATAACCTGTTTCCTTTCAACTTATTTTAACTGGTAATTTCAAAAATCTTTTTTTGCCCTAAAAACGTAAAATCAAGCAGATAGTGCTTATTAAACTTTTTTCCATTTTAACAAGCTTGAATAACCCTTTTCATGGAATTGATATCCTGCTAAACTTCCTATGGCCTTGACTTGTTCTGTGCCACCTGATATGCTCCAGTCTCTTGAACCCTTTCAGCCCAGGCTCTTCATTGGTCCTATATGGTAATCACAGGGAGGGTTTAAATCGCAGATGAGACAAATCTCCTTTAGAACCCCTTGATTGATGGAGTTAGCCAACAAACAGAGAATCCCATATAAGCATAGAGCATTTTCCTTGCCAAGCAATTATGTGAATTGCCCTCTAACTTTTTCTAGAAAGTGCTAGACTGAATAGAAGAAGGAACATAGAGAATTCTGAGAGTTTGAACCAAGAAAAATGTAATAATAGCTAATATGTCTGAAATACTCAGTGTCTCAATTACTTTACATGCCTCCACCATTTTTATCCCAATAATAACCTTCTGAAGGAGATTATTGTTATCCTTGTTTTTAAATGAGTGAGGCTTGGAGTGGTTTAGTGATCAGTTAATGAGTGGGAATGCTAGGGTACACTGCCTGTTTCCAACCGTTACAAGTGAATGGCCAATTACTATCCTTCCCCAAGTGACTATCTTCCATATTCTGTGATTAAAAAACAAAATAAGTAGGCACCACTGATACAGAAGTGAATGGACTTCTAATTTTTTTTTTTTTCCTTTTTGTTTTTCACTCTCTGCTTGACTCATACCAGTGCTTACTCAGGCTGCTGTGGTTCATCATTTTATGATATACTAAGTTTTCTTTTACAGTCACCTTTTTACCTGCAGCACCTAAAAGCCATGATGACCTACAAACTGTATTGAAGCAATCTGGTTAGACACCACTTCATATTCTTGTAATTTTTCTAATTGACTGTGACTTAAAGGAAAGTACCAGCCTAGCCATCTGGAGACTTGCTTCTCTTTCTGTGTGGCCTTAGCCTTTCTTTCATATCTCTTTTTGTGATACCTTTAGCCTTTCTGGGACTATTTCCAAATTTATGATAAAAGAACATTAGATTAATGAACACCCATGATCCTGCAAACATTAGTATTTCTATGATTCTTCATTTGGTTGATAAAATTAGGAGCATCAGGACTGAGTACCTTGGTTGATCAAATGCATATACACACAAATATACAAACACACACAGTGCGGCACTGCTGGTATTAGAAACTTTTTCTTAATTTCTAAGTCAGGTACTTATTACCACACTCTGTGGCCTTCTCTGGGATCAGTGTAACTCCAGTGGAGTTGGGTTGTTGTCTTGTAATGTTGAGTAACAGAGTTCTGAACTTGGCCCTGTCCTATCCAACATCTTTACTATTAACATAATTGAGGATATATAGCCTGCTTGTCAAGTTGATGAATGTCTTAATGTTGAAGCAATTCCTAATAACATCTGCAAAACAATGAAGGGTTTAAAAGTCCTGAAAGATGGGACTATAATTTGCATAACCCCCACGGAAAGGTTTGGTTAACAGCATTTTGATTGACACAGGTTCAGGATTCATTAACAGTGTGGAGAGGCTGTTTGAAAGCTCTGGAGTAATCTTAGGTTACAATGGAAACATAACATCCACATGCAGGTAGGTGATTCTGCAAGTAACCCAGTGAGTCTCAACCTTTTATCCCCCACCACACACTTGACAGATGAAGCTGACATAGATGTTACTAAGATTTTTTGCATATGGCCGCATAGGTAATAGAAACTACCACCATTTGCATAGAGATTTCATTCTACCTGTCCCAAGTTTTTTCCTCCACTTTCCAAGACAGGTCTTGTCTTACGGCTAGTATGGCTTCTCTGCTGCTCATCAGATGAAACTCATTCTTTCCTTAAATCTTGCATCTAAAAATGCTTTCGCTTCTTTAAAATCTATAGGAAAATCCAACACCTCTACAACACAAAGACAAATAATCCAATTAAAAAATGGGCAAAGGATATAAACAGACACTTCACCAAAGAAGACATTCAGGTGGCTAATATACACATGAGGAAATGCTCCTGATCATTAGCCATTAGAGAAATGCAAATCAAAACTACAATGAGATACCATCTCACTCTGACAATACTTACACTAATCAAAAAAACAGAAAATAACAAATGTTGGAGAGGCTGCGGAGAGATTGGAACTCTTATGTACTGCTGGTGGGAATGCAAAATGGTACAACCCCTTTGGAAAACCAAATGGTACTTCTTTAAAAAGCTAGAAATAGAAATACTATACGATCCAGCTATCCCATTCCTAGAAATATTACCTAGAGAAATAAGAGCCATCACATGAACAGACATATGCACACCCATGTTCATTGCAGCATTATTCACAATAACAAAAAGATGGAAACAACCTAGACGCCCATCAACAGATGAGTGGATAAACAAACTATGGTACATACACACAATGGAATACTATGCAAGAGTAAAGAACAATGATGAATCTGTGAAACATCTCACGCCATGGATGAATCTGGAGGGCATTATGCTGAGTGAAATAAGTCAATCATAAAGGGACAAATACTGTATAAGACCGCTATTATGAAAACTCATGAAAAGGTTTACACACAGAAAGAAACAATCTTTGATGGTTACAAAGGAGGGAAGGGGTGAGGAGGGGAAAACACTAACTAGATAACAGATAAGTGGTAACTTTGGTGAAGGGTAAGACAGTACACAACACTGGGGAAGTCAGCACAGCTTGGCCAAGGCAAGGTCATGAAAGCTTCATAGACATATCCAGATTCTTTGAGGGACCAAATTCCTGGGCTGAGGGCTGGGGACCATAGTCTTGGGGGACAGCTAGATCAATTGGTATAACATAGTTTATAAAGAAAATGTTCTACCTCCTATTTTAGTGAGTAGCATCTGGGGTCTTAAAAGCTTGTGAGCAACCATCTAAGATACTCCACTGGTCCTACCCTGCCTGGAGCAAGGGAGAATGAAGAAAACCAAAGACACGAGGGAAGTATTCATCAAAATGACTAATGGACTACAAGTACCACAGCCTCCACCAGACTGAGTCCAGCACAACTAGATGGTGCCCAGCTACCACCACAGACAGAGATCACAATAGAGGGTCCTGCACAGAGCTGGAGAAAAATGTAGAACAAAATTCAAACTCACAAAAAAAAGACCAAACTTACTGCTCTAACAGAGACTGGTGAAACCCCAAGAGTATGACCCCCAGATACCCTTTTAACTCAGTACTGAAGTCACTCCTGAGGTTCACCTTTTAGCCAAAGATTAGACAGGCCCATAAAACAATAAACATAGCTCAGCCACGTATATGAGACTAAATGGGCACACCAGCCCAGGGGCAAGGACGAGAAAGCAGGAGGGGACAGGAAACCTGGATGAATGGAAATGGGGTACCCAAGGTCGAGAAGGAGAGAGTGTTGACATATTATGGGGTTGGCAACCAATGTCACAAAACAATATGTGTATTAATTGTTTAATGAGACACTAATTTGTTCTGTACACCTTCATCTAAAGCACAATAGGAAAAAAAAAAGCCTTCCCCTTACACTCTGTGACTATAAATTCCACTCAAAAATCAAGGTAAGCTCAATTCCTGCCTTATCCATGAAAGTTTACTGGAACTGTTCAGGGCCAGACTGATAATTTTCTATTCTAACCTCAAATGGGTACAAGTCTTTATGCAACTCTTTAGGGCCAATGTCATTACGTATTTTGGATGTGTAGATCTCATCTCTACCAGTGGGGCAGTAACCACACTAAGAATAAGGGCCTCATCCCAGACTTGTTTTATATTCATCACAGGGTATACGCATAGGCAAGGAATAAATTGTTTATGTAAGTCTAAGAGGTTTTAAACTTGAAAGTGTCTAGCTAGGTCAAAGCCGGGCAACTGAGCATATGAGAACACACATGTCTACAAATGTATTTTCCTATCAGTCAGAACTCTGAGCATTCTGTAAAAGATATGTCAAAACATCTACCTTCATTCATTTATTTATTCAATATTTTTAATATAGTAGGAGCTCAAGTTACTATGAAATTGCTGATATGGTGGAACTTGAGCAATTTTATATGGTTTTATATGGTTTAACCCAAGCCTTTCTAAAGCTTATAGGCAGCTAGAAAAATAATTGACTTTATTTGGATGCAGATCTTTGCAGCACCCAGTTTCTAATAGTAGTTTCCTGGTGATATTTGGTGAGTGAATAATAGTCTTTTTTTATCAATCTCAAAAAACTAAGTATATGCCCCAGCTTCTCTTAACAACCTATTAAAATTTTATCATCTGTAAATTTCCATAGTCCCCCAATCCTGTTAATGCACCTTGAATTGCCTCTTAAATTAATAAACATTTTTTTAAATTTTCTGTGTGCAATTTATTATTCTCTTTTGTTGCCCCCTTTTAAATTTTTCTGCCGTTTGAGACTAAGGACTGTCACCCCAAAATTGGTTAATGAATTCTTGTTTCTCATATCCATATGCTTCTTGATTATTAAGGGTTAATTCATTTTTTTTTCCTTAACCTTTTGATTTCCCAGACTGAAAGAGTACAGTTTCTTAATATTTACCCCAATGAAGAATTTGTACCTTCCCTGATGACTCACTTTGCCTAAACTCTTTTCCATTCCATTCTGACCCTCCAAAAGAACAGTGGCAATAGTGAGGCACAGTGTTCCAGAAGCCAAAGCTCCCTCCAAGGTTAGGTCAGCATTTTCTGTATTGCCCCCCTGATGATAACTTGGGGGTTGCTGACCTTTTTAACTCAGAGGAAAACAAAGGGCTCCTGTCTCCAGAAAACAGAACACAGTGAATCTATGTCTTAACTGCTAAGTCCAAGCTCGTTGTCTTAAACATATACTTTAAAAAAAAAAAAAAAAATTTTTTTTTTTTGTGAATCCTTATCTTGTACCTGGGGCCTGGCGGCACGGTGGTTAAACGTTTAACTGCTAACCAAAATGTTGGCAGTTCAAGTCCACCAGCTGCTCCTTGGAAGCCCTATGGGGCAGTTCCTCCCTGTCCTATAGGGTTGCTATGAGTTAGAATCGACTCAACGGCTGTGGGTTTTGAGTTATTTTATGCTTGTCTACTTTAGAAGTAATCTGCCTTAATTATAATGGATTTATACAACATTTTGCAAATCTCACATTTTTCGTTTGTTCTTTACAATGGCCCTATGAGATAGATTGAGGTGATGTTCTAATACTTGTATTTATGATGGACAAAACAAGCTAAGGATTTCAGAGACTTTACCCAAGGTCATTTAAGAAAACCATAGGAAGCTAATAGCAGAATCTAAGCCCTGATTTAGGATTCATTCAGGTACACTAAGCAGTATTTTGGCATGCCACAAACCAGAAAAGTTGCATGCTGTCAAGGCCTATCTATTTTTAAAAATGGATAAATGCTGGCTGATAAATACTGAGTGAGTCAGTAAGTCTGTATTGAATGCTTAGGGCTGTTCTTCCTATTATTTTTTAGCCTATCTAATGGTTTGGTGTTTACTGGACACCTGCTGTGTGCTTCAGACTAACAACTGATTCCTTTATACTATGTTTCTGTACTCAGTAAAGTATCTAAAAAGCACTGTAGCCTTCTACTTTGTATTTATTGAGATATTTGAGCTACCTACTTTGGTTTTCTTTGGGTATACTGGCCTTGTAGTGGTTTTAACACCTTTTCAAAACTCAGTATTCAGTTTTGGACAGAGCTCCAGAGGCTCAGTCCTTTGATTCGCGTAAAACTACAAGAGTTTGTTGACTTAGCTGAATCTTGTATAAATCTCAGGTTTTGGTGTGAAAGCCCAAAATAACACTTTCTGGAAAGGTTTGCTTCTTGCTTTAATTTATCTGATAGAAAATGTTCTTGCAGAATTTAAGTTCAAGAAGCAATTACAGTTTCATCCTAAGAATATATTAAGAGATGTCCAAAAAAATCCCTTTTGTTGATTGGCTTCAGCCAGGAGTGACCATGATATATGTCGTTCTTTTCATCCCTCAGACCTGGAGACGCTTAAATTTTATGAAGCAGAGCATCATTTTGCCCTCTACCAACCATCCCATCCCCCAGACAAATCTAGAAAATTTATTCAATTTCATGTGTCTACTGGGGTGTCTCTTGGTTTACGATAATTACCTAGCTACTTATTTGCTCTGGGTTTATTATTTAATCTCTAGTATCTGAATTTAAAAGCATTGTTACACTTGAGGAAAAAAATTACTAAATTGCAGTGTTCTCACACTAGACACCTATTTTCAAAATCAGATTATCTTCTTAAAGATGCTGCATTTCCCCTTCTAACATCTTTGTGTGACCTAATTAAGTTGACCTTGTTTGCCTGTGAAGCATGATTAGCCTGTGGCTTTCCATGTTTGAACAATAAAGTGTCACAGTATCTTAAGGTTAGGGTGATGAAGCTAATGTTATGCCTTTTATGTCAAGTGGCCTATTGACCTTTTTAGAGAAAGTGCCAAGTTTTTAGCCTTCTAATAAGGGAATAATGCCCTTTCCCTTAGGAGTGTCTAAGAAAAGCTTAGCATAAACTGTTAGTGAGGACTGGGAAATTGTCCTTGCAAGGACGGTTTTCTTTTTGTTGTTGTTTTCACTCAGTCAGGCACATTACTTGTTTATTTCACAATCACAATGTTAAATTTCCAGACTTTATCGAATTCATTTATAACCAAGACTTAATTTACCAGTCATCATGGAATTGTGTCCCCTTCAATAGCATTCCACTCTTCCCGAAGTATCACTAATGACTCATTATACATGAATCCACACAGTTCCTCCCATGACTAGCTCTCTGCTAGGAACTGTGGGAAGTGGTAACACAAAATTTATAAAATAAAGTTGTCATCTTATTGAGTTTCGATATGTGGAACTATGAAGTTTTCTTTATTTCTGAACATTTTGACATTCCCACAATGTCCCAGCTGTAGTTAGAAATAAACTTTTCTGTCTAGATTATTATTTTTTTAAGTCTTTTATTAAGGAGGTTATGTTCTAAACAAAGTTTGAGGTGACGTTATGTTCTGTCTTTTATTTTGCTATTTTCTTTTTTTTAAATTATTTTCTTAGGAAAGCTCAATTTAAAAAAATGTATAATACAGATGCTAAAAGGAGATCATTATGAGATACGTATTTACTGTCTTGGATGACCATAGTGGTCGTGGTCCTTATTTCCCCTCCTTATTTTCCCAAATGCCTGGAAATAAACTTTTGTTAGATACAGAATCCCAGTTAGTTTTCAAGGTTGCTATTTTCCAAAATCGCCTCTATTTTAACATAAATGAAATTAATTTTGGGTGGTTACATGGATTTTCATAAAATTTGTATAGTATATTTGTAATAGTCTTTAAAAGATACGGAGACAATTTGAGACTCAAAGAGATGGGCCATTCTTCTCCAAAGCAGCTGAAACTGAGGTAGCATGGAAGTCTTTGTGAGTTCTAATAGACAGATGCCGCATATATCAAGAAAGCATTTTAAAAAAAAAAACCTGTAGTTTCAAGCATAAGTCTCAAATTGATCATGCTAAAGAATATAACATTAGTACAATATCCAAATTTTGTTAAAATTTTCCAGCTGTAAATGAAAATGAACCTAAAGGTAAATGTTTTATATTTGGAAGTGTATGCTATGGTCAACTAATATCTAGGAAGACTCTTAACATTTTTATTAATGAAGAAACATCCAAATCCAGACATATGAAAAATAATATAACGTTTACAATTGTGCATTTTAACAGATGCCTGTTAGATAAACAAATTCTTAACACTTCATCACAAGGGCAAACACATTATAGGTACTTGACTTGCAACCAATATGCATTTCATGTGGACAACTCTAGATTTTATGCTCCAGAGATTATTTATACTATACCTCAAATATTTGGACCTCACTTATGATTGATATATAAAGATCCTATATTAAGGAATTTCAATTTGTTTTAGCTTTGTTAGTTATTAGAATTATAAAAAATTATTATAAAAAAATAAAAACCAAACCCGTTGCCATCAAGTCAATCCCAACTCATAGCCACCCTATAGGACAGAATAGAACTGCTCCGGAAGCAGACTGCACATCTTTCTCCCGCAGAGCAGCTCATGGGTTGGAACCGTCAACCTTTCTGTTAGCAGCCAGGCATTTAACCACTGTGCTACAAGGGTCCAAAATCGATTTTTGCTTTCTACTGGAACTTTTATTCGATGATTTGCTAATTATTATCCTGGGCTAGCAATGTAATGTAGCTATTTTGATATATAAAGATAGCTCATTCAGTAATCAGGCCATATAGTCATATTTAAGAATCTGGTCCTAAAAAATCTGTAAGAAGCAGAATATAACTGGTCATCTAACTTAATAAACTATGCACGATTGTACAGATAAGTTACTCAACAAGGAGAATTTTTCTATTTGCTGTGGCAGATAAATATTCACTATAGGCTTCCCAATATAGGGATTCAAAATGGTGATCATATAAAGAATAGGAAAGGGTGGCATCAGTCCATGTGGTCTGTGGATATCTTTATTTGAACCTCCTCTATCACTGAAAAATTAGTAAATGAGTGAGACTCTTTCAACTATATCCTAGATAATTGTTTTTCATATTTAATAATGAAAAGATCCTAATGTGCTTATTTGAAGCACTTTTCTTTTTCCTTTATGGCGTTGACTAACTATTCTAAAAGCCTTAGTTTACTTTTCAATATTGTACCTTAGTTTCGGCTTTTAAATTAGTCATTGTGTATCTTATTCTTCCCTTAACAATACTGGTATGAGGACCAATTTTTTTCCTTATTAATAAGGGAGTGACAATACATTTGTGAATAAGCTGATTATTCTTAGTATTTGTCCACATCTCATTTTTCCCTTGACTGACTTTAGAAATAGTTTTTTATCTTGAGAAATACACACCCTATAAACCCAGTTATTCTTATTTAAAAATAAGAAAATACTGCCATCTTTTATCTCAGATGATGATTATGTTAAAGGTCTGTGATATAAACACTCTAGGAAATCCTTAAACACCCTTCCTAACTTGAACTAGCAATATTTTTCTTGAATTTCAAAAAAAGAAGTCATTTCTAAAATGTCTATTTTACTTTATTTGTATTTTGTGCACATTTAGTGAGTAACAAGAATGTCAAAGCTTTGGACTTAATGATGGGAGAGAGCTGCTGGGTTTTTTGTTGGTGGTGGTGGTGGTGCTGGTAGTGTTTGTTTTAGCATACCTTCTCTGGACACACCAAGTCTGTAATAATGAAGGGCTCTTCCCGCTCTGCACTTCCTCTCACATATTATATAACTAGACCAAAATTCTGAATGTCATTCAATTCAGGTTACCACGGTTGCAAATATTATGTTCACAGGAACAAATAAGTTTCTTACTTGAGAAAATTGCCTGGAAATTGCTTTATCTAATCAAGTCAACACTCCTCCACTTATTTTGACCATACCCCTTTAACTCATAAGAAATGATATAAAATGCCAATTAATTTTCACTCAATCTAGGTCATCAGTTGGAAACTGGTATGAATTTTCATAAGTGATATTGGCTCTTCTGAAATCAAACCTCTTTTCTCTCCCTTGGAAGACTGACATTGTAGCAATCTCATCAATTATTCACCATGAAGTTTCTCTGCAGTATTTCCACTGGCAGAAATTTAAGTATTGTCAATGTGGCGCCTGTCAGCAGGCAGACTAGAGACACTAGAAAACACAATTTACCTCTATCTACAATAGTTTCAAGTTTTGTTAGTCTGAATCTATAGAAAATTATTGCATGGCTAACACCAACAAATTATGAACATGAAATAACATAATAAAGACAGTAAAGATTAACTTTGTTAAACATTTTTCCCTTCTTTTTTTCCTTTCAAGGCACATTTAACTAATACAGTAGCAGATTATTTCGTACTAAATTGCATCCAGGATTTGCTTAAAGCGGGTCATTTCGTTGTACTCTTTTGACATTTAAAATCTTTTTGCTGAACTCTTATTTGTTCTGTCTTGGGATTTCACTAATTATTTAAGAACTACAAGAAGGAGAAGGAATAATTGATGATAAAAGCTGTGACTGCATAGATTAAAACCTCACATTAGTTCTTCTACTGTAACAGAAACCAGTGCAGCAGTATTTTATTTTGTTTTAATTGTTTTATTTTTTTGTTTACTGTTGTAGTTTAAGTGAAAGTTTAAATTTCAAGTTTGTCTCTTATACAAAAATTTATACATACATTGTTATGTGACCCTAATTGCTCTCCCTATACTGTGACAACACACTCCTCCTTTCCACCTGATTCCCCATGTCCATTCAACTGTTTTGTTTTATTTGGCCATGGATAAAATAATCTAGGTCTTTTGCATGCTTACATGTGCCAACCACCAACATTAAAAAGCTGAATTGGAAAAGAATTGGCTAAAGAATTAAGTGTCTTAAATAATAAACTACCTGCATTCCCTAAAAACGGATAGTCTAATCAATGTTGTTTCTCAGCTGGATTCCTGTATTAGTCTCCTAAAAGTGGATTCTTTGCTACAAATCTTGTCTCAGTCTCTTCCCAACAAGACAGCCAAAGTGATTTTTGAAAAATGAAAGTCTAACCATATCACACCCTGCTTAAAATCATTAAATGGCTCCCTATGGGTTTCAGGGAAACTTAGTAGCTCCTTGGGCCTGAATACAAAGTTTGTCACGATGGATTCCCTGTCCATATTTCTAGATTCATTCTCTGCCCTGGCTCCTGCACTCTGCTCCAGTCTTACCATATGACTTGCTATTCCCCAAAGGAATACTCCTTCTTGCTTTGGCACTTCTGTGCATTCTTTCCTGTTCCCAGAATCTTCTTCCATGCTCTCTTTGCCTAAATAAATCCTGCTCATTTATTTTCTTCAAGAATCTTTCAAGAATCGTTTCTTCCATGAAGCCTTCCAAGAGACACTATCTTCATCTTTCCTCTGTAACCCAATAGCACCTGATGCTTTTTTTCTTAATCATTGTCATACTTGTGTTTCTTCCTCAATTAGACAGTATGCATTTTAAAGAAAAAATAGATTATTGTATTCATCTTTGTATTCCCGGTTCCCAGGACTGTCCTGGCACATAGTGGATCCTCAGTGAACCTTTGTTGAATCCATGAATAGTCAAGAGTCCTATATTCAAACCAAGGCTTTCACAGTAACTCACTGTATGACCTTCAGTATACTCCTTAATACCCCAAGACCTCTGTTTCATTTTTTGCTTTTGTTTTTTTTTTTCCCAGAGAACAAGGGAGATTCTTGCCTCACCCACGGGTTGTTTTAACTGTTATGGGCAATGTGTATGCTTCTTGAATTGTTCCACCAAAAAAAAACAAAAGATACAAAGATGAAGTGATAAAAAAAAAAAAACAACCAAACCTGTTGCCATCCAGTTGATTCCAACTCGTAGTGACCCCAGAGGACAGAGTAGAAATGCCCCAGAGGGTTCCCAACAAGCACCTGGTGGATTTCAGTTGCTGACCTTTTGGTTAGCAGCTGTAGCTAACCACTATGCAACCAGGGTTTCCAGATGAAGTGATAGTATAGTATTATTGTTTCACATATTCTTCCTGCAGTAAAGATATTTGTTAAGGTTTATGATTACGTATGTAAGACTAGTAAGACTACTAAGGGGAAGAGAAACTGAAATTGATATTTTTTTTCTTTTTCACTGTTTCTGAGATCCCTAGGAATACTTTGTTGCTATAGAAACACAAGGGTGGTTGTCATATTTTTCTTTTTTGCTTTATAGTTCTGTAGTTCCAACAGCTGAGTAGGAAAGACTACTTCCTTACCATATGAACAGTAACATTTTTAAATCAAAACTCTTTAATTAAATTTATTAGCTGCTCAAAAAATGACATCGAGAACAGAACACATTCCTATTTTTGAAACATGTTTGGCATTATCTGTTTTTCATTATTTGGTAACTTTATTGTTTGGAGATATTTAGTTCACTTGGGAAACCAAACTTCTAGAAAAAGGCAACAAGAGACTGCCTTTATTGAAGCAAATATGTAGAGATAAAACTGAAAAGTGGCTTTAACTGTGTTATCATAAAGCAGAACATCAAGTTACTTATTTGGGGAGGCTCAAAAACTAGCATTTCCTGGTATGCATCCCTGAAGTTTTTCTGTTTTACTGGGTTTTAAGTTTTGTACTCGAGTTAGTTCTGACTCATAGTGACGCTATGTACAACAGAAGGAAACTCTGCCTGGTCCTGTGCCATCCTCGTAATTATTGTTATGCTTGAGTCCATTGTTGCAGCCACTGTGTCAGTCCATCTCCTTGAGGGTCTTCCTCTTTTTCACTGACCCTTCTGCTTTACCAAGCATGATGTCCTTCTCCAGGGACTGATGCCTCCTTACAACATGTCCAGAGTACATGAGACAAAGTCTTAAGACCATCCTTGCTTCTAAGGAGTATTCTGGCTGTACTTCTAAAACATGTTTGTTTTCTCATCTGGCAGTCCATGGTATATTCAGTATTCTTCGCCAACATCATAATTCAAATGCATCAATTTTTCTTCAGTCTCCCTTGTTCATTGTTCAGCTTTTTCATGCATATGAAGCAATTGAAAGTACCATGGCTTGGGCCAGGTGCACCTTAGTCTTGATTCTTAGCAATCCTACTTTTTATATTTTTAGATACAACTATCTACCTTTCTTACCCCAAGCAACCCTCCATTCTCCCAACAATAAAGGAAGAAGGGAAGGAAAGGAGGGAGGGAAGGAGGAAGTGAGGAAGGATTTCAAAACCTGAAAACTATGGATTTGGATACATTTCAGGCTCTCTCAACCCTTATAGTAAAGAAGTTTTTTCCTAATAATACTAAAGGCAAATAAGTCCTTTCTCTCATACATGAATAAGTTTGGCTTATTAGTAGTAAACAGATTTGTTTCCTGATAAGAATAAAATTTGAAATATTTATTTTAAAATATACTGATTGTGCTGTGTAATACAAGCTTCCATAAATACTTAGAAAAATAATTTCCATAAATATTTAAGATATAATTTTCATAAAAATTTGAATAATTTATTGCAAGTATGATAATACTTTTGCATGCAGAATATTGTTAGTAAACACTAGGGGGTAAATAAACATTTGTTATTGTTTGTTAGGTGCCATCAAGTCAGTTCTGACTTATAGCAATGCTATGTATAACGGAATGAAACACTGCCAAGTCCTGCGCCATCCTCACAATCATTGCTCTGTGTTTGAGCCCATTGTTTCAGCCACTGTGTCAGTCCATCTTGTTGACAGTCTTCCTCTTTTTCGCTGACCCTCTACTTTACCAAGTATGTTGTCCTTCTCCAGGTGCTGGTCCTTCCTGATAACATGTCCAAAGTACCTGAAACAAAGTCTCACCGTCCTCTTTTCTAAGGAGAATTCTGTCTGTACTTCTTCCAAGACACATTTGTTTGTTCTTCGGGCAGTCTGTGGTATATTCAATATTCTTCACCAACACCATAATTCAAAGGCATCAACTCTTCTTTGGTCTTCCTTTATCATTGTGCAGCTTTTTCATGCATATGGGGCAACTGAAAATACCATGACTCGAGTCAGGTGCACCTTAGTCCTCAAAGTGACATCTTTGCTTTTTAACACTTAAAAAGAAGTATTTTGCAGCAGATTTTCCCAATGCAATACATCGTTTGATTTCTCGACCGCTGCTTCCATGGGTGTTAATTGTGTATCCAAGTAAAATGAAATGCTTGACAACGTCAATCTTTTCTCTGTTTATCATGATGTTACTAATTGGTCCAGTTGTGAGGATTTTTGTTTTCTTTGTGTTGAGGTGTAATCCATACTGATCTTTATCAGTAAGTGCTTCAAGTCCTCTTCACTTTCAGCAACCAAGGTTGTGTCATATGCATATCGCAGGTTGTTAAGGAGTCTTCCTCTAATCATGGTGTCACATTCTTCTTCATGGAGGCCAGCTTCTCAGATTATTTGTTCAACATACAGACTGAATAAGTATGGTGAAAGGATACAACCCTGACACATACTTTTTCTGATTTTAAACCACTTCGTGTCCCCTTTTTCTATTCAAATGACTGCCTCTTGGTTTATGTACAGTTTTCACATCAGCACAATTAATGCTCTGGAATTCCCATTCTTCGCAAGTTATCCATAATTTGTTATAATCCACACAGTAGAATGCTTTTGCATAGTCAATAAAACACAGGTAAACATCTTTCTGTTATTCTCTGCTTTCAGCCAAGATCCATCTGCCGTCAGCAGTGATCTCTCTCATTCCACGTACTCTTCTGAATTCCACTTGAACTTCTAGCAGTTCCTTGTCAATGTACTGCTGCAACCGTACATAGATGTACATTTATATTGACGTTTTTGAAATTTTACATCTATTCTCTTGCCATATTTCTTTCTAATGTATCACTTTAAAGACTACTTTCTTTTGACTCCTGTCTTTCTCCTTGACCAGATGAAACCATCCATCTCTTCCCACTCATAAATACACAAATATAAATGTATAAATGCTTGCGAACATTCATGCTCAAGTTTTCTTTCTCCCAACTCATTCTTCCTTCCTATTTCTTTTCCCTCTCTCTTTTGGATTTAACCATTATTACCGCTGCAAAGTTAGGACAAGAAACTTCTCCCTAACACTACAGGGTAAAAAATGCTAGTGGAATAGACAAGTAAGTGAACCTTCGTAAAGGGCCACAGGAGAGACTTTTCAGAAAGGATCCTTATAATGTGTGCAGTGGTCTTATTAATATTCTGTGCATCAGAATGCCCACAAAAATAGGCGTTGCAATAGTATTTCCTTTGATTTGTTGCTGCCTCTTGTCTCCATGAATGTTGAGTGATAGAAAAAGAGGATGGAGGCTTTTTTCCATTCTGGAGTGGTAGAAAAATGCATAAGTGAATGCAAGTATGGGCTTTGCTGTTACACGCACCGCAGTTCTAGTGCTGCCCCTCTTGATGTAATTATATACATTCTTTGGACCTCAGAGACATCATGTAGCAAAAAAAGATGCTTGTGAATGTACTGTACCACTTTATACGCTTGTGAGAATTAAATAAAATAATGTACCATAAAGCCCTTAAGCACAGTAAATTTTACTTTCATTTAGACTTATGAAAAATGTATCATCTTTGTACCTAAGTGACCCCCTTTGTCCCTTGGGATCATGTTTCTCAGAGTGTGGTTCTCAGCTGTGGATCTGCTTCAGCTACTGCATTAGAACTTCTGTGGGTGAGGCTAAAATGAAGGATTTTTATCAAGGACCCTGGGTAATGCTTAGGCACCAAGATGTTTCAGAAGTATCACTCAGAGACTTTTCCCCATTTAAAACAATATAAATCAATAGAAAAATTGTATTCTGTATGTACTTTTTAATTTCCCACCATAGTATCTCTTTTGTATTTCTAGTAAGACTTTTATTCTTAAGTCTCTGTCCACTTGTACTAAAAAGAATATATTTTAATGTAGGCATATTTGGAATAACTATTGTTTCTTAATCCCTAATCAATTACCAAGAGACCAAACATTTGACTATTTTCACAGTGCTGGTTTTCCACAACTGTCAGTTTAAGTGTAACATTGCTTTAATCATCCTTAGTTGTATGGGGTGTTTTCCTGTTATGAGAATAAAGGGAAATGCAAGGAATTTTATATCAGAATGTATAAAGATTTAAAAGACTCTTTTACTGAAATAGATGGCATCCCAGCCATCTTGTGGTGAGAATAAAGAGCTAATCTTGACCAAAAACCAAAAAACGAATTAAGTAAATTAGAAAAGTTTTATAATCAAAGTTTAGTAAATTTTTATCACAAAATTTTGATAAGTTTAGTAAAAAAAAAAGACTTTATTTATTCCTAATTCCATGGGTTGCATATCTGTACTATTCTGAGGGTGATCCCGATAGAAGTGTCTTTGCAGGCCAACTTGTGTTCCTCATTGCTTACTATACATGGAATGACATAGTGGTAAATTCAGCCAGCCTAAATGCTCAATGTCCACTAACTAAAAGCAAATATTGAATATTGGTCTCAGTTGAATTGGAGTTATGCAAAATCCCGACGGTAGACACCATTGTTTTAATGATAAAATTATGTTTTCTTTAGGAAAAATGACTTAGTTATTGTAATTTGAAAAGACATCAGATGAGATTAAAAACGCATTGGCAAAGAAAGTTGAAATATAGTGATATTTTTTAAATTGACCTTTGGACAGGTGGTGGATAGGTAAAAATCTCTGTCATGTCATCAGCATCTCATTTTGGACAGACTAGAGTTGAACCAGAGGTGTGAAGAGAGTGAATTGAATATATACATCGAGAATTTGAAGGCACAGCATGTACTACTTCATCAGGGAAAATGCCTTTTATATGCCATAATATGCAAGAACAATACCAATAAATCAGAAAAAGCAAACAGGCTCCACTGATTTTTCCCTGGCTCCTCATATTCCTTACTAATGCACTCGAGGATGTAAATAATGCATACAACAGATTGCATTAGAGGCGATTCTCTCCTTATTGCATGCATTATTAGTGCATTGCAGACTGAGGATCAGTTCCATTTTCTTTGCCTAATGACTTTCACCAGTGGGGAACTTGAGAGCCAAAGTGACTAAACAGGATTATCTTCATAGCTTGTCTTGTGAATTGTCTTCCTTTACCTCATAAAATTCAAAATGGTAGTTTATGTAACAAATTAAAGTTTTTTTTTTTAATGTATGAACTCTTTATTAAATAGAGGAAGACATGAAGGAATATCACATTGTCTCTTGTGGTCCTCTACAACCTGTGGTGATTATTTCCTTTTGACCTAGACAAGATAATCTTAAACAAAACAGTGTTACAAGCCTTATGAGATTGTCTCACCAAGTTGTGTAGTCAGGCGAAGGATTATATATCTTAATCCATTATTGCATCTTCCATTGCTTAAGCATGATAACACTCAATATATATTGACAGATCACAAAAAAAAATGTCTCCTTGATCATTTATATGTGATCTACACAGTGTTAGTTCAACTATTTCTTTTCCCAATATAATCTTCACCAGCAACACATCTTTACCTTGCCACAACAGAGTAATGATTGACATTAGGACCACTTGTCATTACATCATCTCTTTTTGCAGACTTTTTGTCTTTCAGAGTCTCCTACATCTGTTCAATATACAGCTTTTGTGAGCACTTCCAATGATGAAACAAAATCAGTCTCATCTTGGTGGGCAGGTTATGTTCTTTCCCTTGCCCCTGAATGGAATCTCTCTAAAAGCACGGAATACTGATTAAGTTTTCAGTTAAGAGGCTGGGATGTGTGAGGTTTATGAATGGAAAGTTGATGACCTAGAAATTCACGGACTCTGCACAAAAGCTGAGTTAATTCCTACACTTTGTAAGAAAGGATACATTTTTTAATTGATAGGAACATATTACTTCTTTTAAAAGGCTATTCTAAATTCTCACTGACACTTTTACAGGCTTTCCCTCTGGGAAATAATAGGGTTCGAGTTACTTTGGAGTTTTTAAAATTAACTTTTTATTTCTGAATAGTTTTAGAGTTAAAAAAAATTTTCAACGATAGTACAGATATTTTCTGTATACCCCACATTACTTTGTACATTTTTTCACAATGAATAAACCAATATTGATACATTATTATTAATTAAATCACGTTCTCATGTTTTTAAAATACACTGTAGTGAAAATAAAGTAATTTGTATATCATTAATTAAAGTTTGTTTCTCCAGTTTTAAAATAAAGCCCAATTAGAAAACAAGTGCAGCAGAAATAGCACTCCATGTCAATTCACAATATGATTTTGTGGTTCAGTATAGGTGACTAGATAGTGGTTTATAACAGATGAAGAACTCTGTAGATGCTCTTGTATTGCAATTCCTTTCAATACGTTATTTACTTAGACTTTAAAGTATCACTTATAAAGTGTATGAATTCTACAAGACACATTCTGTATTTAGAAAGCTTTGTACAGAAGGTCAGTTTCCCATTTGACTTTTGAAAGACTTACACATTACTTTTCAAGGTCTATCATCTCAATTATAGCTACTGTTTATTGAAGACCTACTGTGTGTTAGGTGCTTTGCAAGGTGCTTGACACATATTATTTTTGATCCTATCAACACCCTACAAAGTTGATGGTATTATCTTACAGAAATTGAAACTCAGCAAGACAAAGCAATTAGCTTGAGGTTTACAACGGCTCGTAAGTGATTGATACTGGTTAACAAAAGAAGAAAAATCTAGTGGAAATAATTCCCTAAGGAATAAAGTATAAGAACCATCTGATGTTTATAAGAGACGATTTAGTATTTGAATCCTAATCCTGATTAGTAGAATGGAGTATTTTGTCATCTTTGTATTATGTAAATAAGGCAGATTGGTTACAGTTGTCATTTTTGTAAATTAGGTTATTTTTTGAGTACTGTCAGTAGCAGGTTTATCAGGGAAATGATACAGCCCTGGTTTAATTCCAAAGGCTGCTATAAAGTGTGATAGATATTAATGAAGTTTATATCAGAGGTTTTCATCTTTTACAAGGAGATGTTTGGATGGTTATTTATAATGAGGCTGAGATGAAAATTTTAATGGTCCATATTAGGCATCTAGAAATGAATAATATTAGTACATTAGCATGACTGTGAGGTTCCATTACTAAACCTCTTGGTTTAGTAATGTGTGTGTGTGTGTGTGTGTGTGTGTGTATGTGTGTCTTTATTGTCTAAGGTAGAGGCTTAGGATATTTGGGACTTTGCTATACTCTTGACCCTGAATTCTTTTCTTGATTAGAGAGTGAGAAGATAAGTTAATGTGGGGGCATTGTCTGGGTATGTATTATCCCTCGTTGCTTGCTGTAATTTCTCTGTCTGATTGTCATAGCTGGATCTTGTGAGTTTGGAGGATCCAGCAGGGTGCTATCACCTATTTTGAAAGTGCAGAGAACAACCTAGGTTTATCAGGGTTATTTTTAAATGTAAGCATCCTATTTTTGATAATGTTTTTCAAAGAATGTTTTTGCTCCAGCATGTACATTACCTGCTGTTTAATAAGTAAAAAGTAAGTTTCTAAACCAGAGAGTACACTAGGGTTAATTCTACTTAGAAGTTACTGAGTTTTCTATTTGCTTTTGGATTCAGAATCTGTCTTCTTAATCACCAGATATGCAGTTTAAGATTTAATATTTCAGCTTCAAGAAACACAATAACATTAAGTTACAGTTTGATATACTGCAGCTCTAACAACCGCAACAAAGAATGTCTTGGCCTGATGGCATTACTCATGCTATTGCCAAAATTGGAAAAACACATGTAGAGTACTAATTTATATTTTGGTGATGGAAGAAGAAAACATAACTTCACAAAGATTTTTATTTTCTTCCAAATCATATTTGGAGAATGTCAGTGATTCTCAAAAGATTCCAAAGAAATACTAACCTCAGCTACTATGTTAACTTCTGCAAAGGTAATATAAATGAGGGACACCCAGGCAATAGCTTGGTATCTATCCAAAATGTCATCATAGTTCACTTCTTCCATACCATCTCATTAGGTCATACCTTAGGAAATAACTCTTCATGGCAAAGGCCAAGTGACGTGAGACAAGCATTATGGAGGTAACTACCTACCATTAACTGGCAGGCCTGCTCTGTAGGTATCTACTTCTGGAGAATTAGGACCAATGGGTAGACTTTTCTTTGATAATGGCACCTAATGGAATTGAAGGCATTACTTTTTCTAGAAAAAAAATATTAAGTGCATTCTGTTTTCATCACATGAGGCATCAGGAATATTTATTGCATATTTACAATATGCTGGCATCTTTCTTGATATTCTGGATACAGTATTAAAAAAAAAGACAAAAATCCCTGTTTTCACTTATGTGGTTGATGAGAAAGATAGACAATAACCAAAATAAACAAACAGGTTTTATTCTATGTTAAACCCACTGCCGTAGAGTTGATTGTGACTCATAGCGACCCTATAGGGCAGAGCAGAACTGCCCCGTAGGGTTTCCACCGAGTGGTTGGTGGATTCAAACTGCTGACCTTTTGGTTAGCAACTGAGTTCTTAACCACTGCACCACCAAGGCTCCTATTCTATGGTAGATAGTGGTAAATATATATGTTGTTATTGTTAGCTGCTGTCAACTCATACTGTCAGCTGCCCCAACTCATGGCAGCCCCATGTGTTACAGAGTAGAAGTGCTCCATAGAGTTTTCTTGGTTGTAGTCTTTATGGAAGCATATCACCAGGCCTTTCTTCCACAGAGCTGCTGGGTGTGTTCAGACTGCCAGCCTTTAGGTAAGCAGCCAATTGAATACCTCTGTGCCACCCAGGCTTCTAAATATCAAAGGGGTAGCGTGTTGGAGGAGGGGCTAAAATTATAGTTCTAAATGAAGTCAAGAAGGCCTCATTGAAGAGGGGACATTTGGACAGAGGTTTCAAGTAGGTGAAGGAATGAGTCATGCCAATATGGAGGGCAAGAGCTACCAGGTGGAAAGTTAGCGTGTGCAAAGGTCCTGAGACAGGCACACGTTTGGGGATTTAGGATAGGACACATGATTGTACACATAGAAGGAATGCAAGACATATTGTATTAAATTAAGAGTATCAGGATTCAAGATAGTTAAAGTGTTCTTCTATACATTATGGTCTAATTCAATGATATTCTTTCTTTCTATACATGTAAAATATTCGAATTTGACATGACTATAAAAAAAAAGTTCACATAGTAACAACAAAGAGTATGCTTAATATGTAGGATTCCATATCATTGCAAGCCTTATTTTTTCCTTAGCTCTTCACATCAATACTTTAGAAGGTTGGAGCTTCTCTCATAATTATTTGTGAATCATTTTTGCTAGAAGTGTAATTGGTTGTGAAATTACACTCTATTATTTTTTTAATTCTCTTCATGCTTTGTGGAGAAAAACATTCACCAGTGCCTCTCCCTTCCTTTATTGTTGTTGTGTTAAATATTTTCACCCAGAAGATAAAGAGAATATCCCCCAAAACATTACACACAAGAGGTCATTTGTCCCCTTGCCAACTCGCTGATGAAAGCTCAGTGTATAAACAGTACTCCAACGCTCAAAATAATCACAAGTAATTGAAACATAAACAAACAGATACCAAATTCTTTCAAATAGTAATCAAACACTACCCTTTTAATTTGGGTTACATCTTTTTTCTTATGAATCTAAAACCCTAAGAGATTCTTAAAAGGTCTTTCTCTGAGGCTTGTCATTTTATGTGAATAAAATGTAAAAATGGCATGGGGGAGGTGTCTCACGTCCTCCAACCCCACAAGGGGGAAAGAGAACCGAGATCAACAGCTCAAGGCTGACTCCCATGAGGTGGAAGCCAGACAAACCTCCTCTCTCCACCATCTTTACCAATTCTGACACCAACCATCCCTCCCACAGCACTGTCTACTCTGATGGGTTCAGTTATTCATTGCAGTGGACACACAGCACTCAAGGACCACACTCATGATTGTGGAGTTTAGTAGGAAAGTAATAGTTACAATTGAGGCTCAGGAATACTCAGGATACAGTTCTTCCATCAGGACAGCCTCTCCCCAGCTGTGCTCGCAGGCATGCCTCTCCCTGGCCCTTGGCCTCTGCCCAAAAGCTCTCAGCTTTCTCTCTTTGTAGGTTGGGGAGCCCACCTCACCATCTCCTGCTGCTGGATCTCTGCTTCTGGGTCTCTCCTGCCACCACTTTTCACCATCTTCAGGGTTACAGCTTTCTGTCTCTCCCTTCCTCCCTCCTGCTTCCAGGAGCTTCTCAGCTCAGGGATCCTGGGTCCGAAGGACACACTCTTTGCTCTTGGCTGTTCTTCCTTGGTGGTGGTATGATCCTCTTCTCTGCTCTGGAATTGGCTCTCTTTTAAGGCAAAACTGACCAATTCCCTTGGTAGGCCACAATTACCCTATCACACAGTCCCACCCAATCACCTGGGTGGGAGCTACAAGACCTTAGCAAGAAAGGCCATACTAAGTAATTCATCAATCCACAAGCTCCTTGCTTTTACACCGTTGTCTCATGCTTGTGAAGTAACTGTGGTATGAGAGACCACATTTCTAAGTGGGTATGGAGACCATGCAGACTCTGGCCCCTATTTCTCTGATTGTTGTACCAAGAGAACTGGCGGCAGTGTTCTCTGTGAACATAATAGGCAAAAATAAAGCACACAGGGAAAAGTACAGTCAGTTCTGAACGAGCCCAAGCGTTGCCCTGCTCATTCAAATATCTACATGCTTAGCCTTGGACTTAGAACCTATTGGGTTCAGATGAGTACAATTAGCCAAGAATTTAAGCATTTAAGTGGATATGAACTTGGACTAGAGTATATCAAATGTTTCAAGTAATTGTAGCTCTTTTACCTAGCAGGTTATAAAATTACCCTTGAATATTAAAACACTTGTGGAATTCTTGTGGAATAGCCACTGTTCAGACTAGAAGAGGATAAACCTCATTGATCTTCTGGATACGTGTGAGGACATTTTCTCTGGTGCGAAATACATCAGCTATTTCTACTCTGTCCTATAGGGTCATTATGAGTCTGAATTGACTCAACGGCGACAAGTTTGGTTTTAGGTTTTATAAAATCTGAAGATATGGATTGGGATACTGACTTCAATTTTCAGTAAATGCAATGTTTGGGAAATCGGGAGATAATAATGTCACCTAGCTTACAGGAATGTGGTGAAGTTCAAGTGAGGTGGTCATTGTTCCTGGTGTTCTTTCAAACTGGGTGCTAAAGTTATTTACTATATGCATAGCACCGGGAAACATACCAAAAAAAAATGTAACAGACTTCTTGCCCACAGACCACCTTTGGAAGACAAGACCTACATACAAAAGATCAAAAGATAAAATAATTATCGTTATAATACCAGAAACAATATTTAAGTGCAAAATATAGAAAATATAATTTTTGAGGCCCAGGGAGGGAGAGATTAACACAGACTGGCAGTGCCTAGAAGTTTACCTCTCCAGAGAGGACACTTGAGTCTTGATTCATGGAAGGTCAAAGATAGAGCACAACATAGAAACCATCTGTTCCAGCTTCTTATTACACGTATGTCAATTGCACAGACCCCTAAAGCTGCAAGTTAATGGGTCCAACTGCAGTTAAGATCTCCTAAGCCGTAGACCAAGTAGCTCCTTCCTCTTTTCACTTAATCATCCACTGGGCAAGCATTTTGAGTGCCTGTATGTTGCAGGTATTGCTCTGGATGTTGGGAACAGAGTTGTGGGCAAAATGCACCCAATCCATTGATATCATGAAACTAATCTACTAGAAGATGTATACAGTGAGTTTAGATTTTAAAATAATAATAATTTTACTTAATGGTAACAGGAGTTGGGGTAGGCAGGTAAGATAGTGAAGATCTCTCTGAGGAGTTGTCATTTGCAAAAAGACCTAAATTATAAGGAGCTAGTTATGGGTGGGAAACATTGCTGGCATCAGGAATAGCAGGGATAACAGCTCTGAGGCAGAAAAAGCTTGAGCAGATGGAGGAACAGCAAGGAGGCCAATTTGGCTGGAACAGCATGAGCAAAGGGGAGTATGGTAAGAGATAAAGCTGAATGGCAAATGTCAACACTGTACAATATAAGCATGAGAAGGATTTGAAGGCTCTGGGTGGTGCAGATGATTAACATGCTTGACTGTTAAAACAAAAGTTTGCCGTTTGAATCCACCTAGAGGCACCTTGAAAGAAAGGCCTAGTGATTCTACTTCCAAAAAATCAGCCGTTGAAAACCCTGTGGGGCAAAGTTCACTCTGACACACGAGTCGCCATGTGTCAATGTCAACTCCATGACAACTTGTTCTTGGTTTTAGGATTTCGAGACTAGTAAGGGGACACAGCACTCAGAGAAGACTAAGTGTTTGAACAAAGGTATAGAATTACAAATTAGGCATCGTTCTGTGACCACTCATAGTTCTTCTCTCGATGTAAGTTCCTACCTCAGTTTGTGAAGGAACTCCCAGCCAGTAAGACAAAAAAAAAAAGTATATATATATATATGTATATATGTGTATATATATACATATATATATATATACATATGAGATTTTTATAAGGAATTTGAAGAAAGGACTTTATAAATAAAATTCAACTTAATTTTTAAAGTTTTCTGTAGTTATATTAAATTTTGCCGGTCTGTTCATTCTGTAAACGTATATGCCCCCCCGCCCCCCCGCTCACTTTATGTTTAAAGCGTTTAGAAGGCCGATGGCTGGGGTGGGAGAGATGAGCCTCATCTCCATGCTCACCCCTGCAGCACCAAAAGTGAAAGAGAGCCACTCAGGATCACTGTGTAGGTTTCTGAGTACAGGCCCCTGGGACCTTCCCCTATCCAATTGCATCTGCCTTTCTAGATGCTTTCCTAAGTGAGCAAGGGTTGATTTCCAGGCAATACTTAAGTGGTTGGGGTAAACTGTACATCAGGGTATTTGGTAAAGACTATACTACACAGTGGAATTTTGCTCAGTCAGGTACATGCTCCTAGAAAAGGAGGTAGGGGTTTTATATTACAAGATTCAGCTAGATGTGGTGCAGATGCCACTGAAAACACACACACATCCATGTCTTAAAGCATTTCAGTTTTAGCTTTCCAGGACTGGCAAAGATCAGACCCTAAGTCTGGTGGATAAAAGGTTTCCTGGAATGCTTTATTGCCTTTCGTCTTGTTGGCAGCAGCATTGTCAGAGAACCTTCTTCCTTCCCCATGGAAAAATGGCGACTGCTGCTAATGTGGAGAGAGAATGTATGATTTAGATGGGAGCTGTGTCACATTTTGTCCTCCCAAGCAAAAAAATGCATCACTGAAGTTGAAAAGTACACTAGGTATTTTCATGTCTTCCCTTTGTTGAACAATCTTTACCCTCCTCTTCTGGATAATTGGGGTACCATCCTATTTAGTGGAACAGGATCACAGTTTATTTGCAGCTTTTGCCAATTCAAATATATATACATGTGCAAGGAATTCATTACTTAATTTGATCCAAGAGGATGCCATGTACTTACTGTCTACTTTGTGGAATAACTGGCTATGTGTAGAGCACAATAAACATCATTTTAATCCCATGTCCTCATCCATAAATTTAGTTTACACAATTGTTGACTTTTATGTTAGGAAATAGGGAGGCTTTAAACTTCAGTAACTTTATAACAAGTATTGAATGACAAAAGTTAACTTTGAAATGTTTAGAAGATGCTTTTTCGCCTTAGTGTCCCCCATAAAACACTGTAAAACAAACGACTCCAAAAGATATATAAAAATATAAGTCTCAATTTCACTTAGTAGCATCCTTACATCCTGACCATCCTCTCTTTACATTCCATGTACTGCAAGGAAAATGAAGATTCCGAAATTCTAGTATATCTGGTAATTAGGAGACTATTGGTCACCTTGTAATGGCCAGAATTGGTTTGAGAATCGGCATGGGAACAATATTGTAAAGGATTAAATTAGCAATGAGAAGTGGAAGCTACAAGGATAGTAAGGTGATGATCCTGAGTGTGGGCTGGGCTGACTTGACTATTATGAGAATAGCTCTGCAATCATGGCCATAAATTTGTATAAAAGAGAAACCAATTAAAATATAATAAGACCTTCCATTGTTTAGGAACTGCTAATCCTGTACTGAATCCCTATATTCTTGGAAGAGTCTTGACTTTACGTTGAGGTTTCTTCTTGGTCAAACCCATACATATTTTATGACAGGAGTTAACCAAATATTTGGAGGGCACAACCATTTGCTGTTAGCTAAGGCTAGAAGACAGTAGAGTCTGAAATCTGTAGTGAAGTGCTATTTTCTCTGACAAAATTAAGAATATTTGCCTGTTGAGGATGACTTCTTATAAATTGTGTGTTTGATATACTTTGTCTTAGCTTCAAAGGATGATATGAACATCCTTTCCAAATTGATGTATGGGATGTCAGAATGGAACCAGACTAAAGAAAAGAGATCATTTCTTTTTAAAATCATTCTACTTTTTTAGCCTTTACATTTGCTATCCTGCAGCCCCCCATGTGGTTTTGAAGTTGAGTAGACTCT
Source organism: Trichechus manatus latirostris (assembly GCF_000243295.1). Lineage (NCBI taxonomy): Eukaryota > Metazoa > Chordata > Mammalia > Sirenia > Trichechidae > Trichechus > Trichechus manatus. The sequence goes on along the minus strand of NW_004443943.1, from coordinate 12,681,507 downwards.
ACGTAGAACTTGAGTTCACCAAAGCCAGAATTCCATGGCACTGAAAAATTGCATATACTTTTCTACTTGTGATACAGTATGTGTATGAATATATTTATAACTTAGATTTTGCCACTAATATTTTCCTAGCATAATGGTAAAAGCACAGGTTCTGTGATGATATTGCCAGAGTTTGAATCTGGCTGGACAATTTACCACCATGTGCTCTTAGGCAAGTTATTTACATTCTTAACTCTTGATTTGCTCACCTGCAAAATGGAGATAATAGTCACCTAAAAGTGTGGGTTCTTGTGAGGGTTAGAGTTTATGTACCTGGCTTGTGACAATTCTCAATCAATGTTAGCTTCTATTAATATAATTATTGTCAAAATCATCATTATCACTCTTATTCTCATTTTTAGGAAATAGTTTATTGAAAATAATACTTTATTAATAGACAAAGAAATCCTAGATTTAATCTCAAAAGCATATTAATATATCAAAATTATATTTTCTCATCTCTAAAGTAAGAATAATTATACTTATCCTGACTCTCTCATATTGATGAGATGCCATTGGTGAAGGTGGAGTGAAAATTGTTAAGTACTATGTAAACATAAGGTGATGTTGATTTTATATCAAAGAATGGGCCTGGGAGAAAGAGAGGAAGAATGTTTTGTTGGAGGATGAGGCAGTCCACTTTAAGAGAAATGGAAGGAAATGTTTATGAGGTCTTGAGCAGAGCCAGGTAGAAATCTGGGACTCATGCTAAAAATGAGATAATATCAAAAAGGTGATGAACATACTGATATGGATGGTTTCTTTTTGCCACCTACTTAGGGCATATAACATGCTTCTCATAAACAAACATGGTTAAGATAATAACAATTATATTTCATAATGGGGAAAGATTTCTTATTTTCCGTATGGAAGATCTTGAATTTCCACTGTTACTTTATCTAGTCAGATGATGTATGATATGTATGTTGGTGTGGAACTATCACTCCTCAGAGAGATGTGCAAATCAGCTTGGTATATACTGCAAGACCCAGAGGAAATACAGGCATAAAACTTCCTATCTAGTTACAAAAAAAAAGGTGCCATTGAGTCAGTTCTGATTCATGGCAACCCCATATGTTGCAAAGTAGAACTGCACTCCATAGAGTTTTCAAGAGTGTGACCTTTCAGAAGCAGATCACCAGGCTTTTCTTCCATGGTACCTCTGGGTAGGTTTAAACCACCAACCTTCAGGCAAGGAGTCTAGTGCTTTATCTTTTGTGCCACCCAGGTAACCTAATTTGCTTATAGAAAGGCAAAGGGGATAGTGTGGGGGTGGGGTAAGAAAAGAGGAAGAGAGAGAGGCTAAGGGGAGAGAGAAGACCCGAAGTTTACCATTTGTTGTTTTTCAACAGAAGAGAAAACAGTATAAAGCAATTTCTCAATACTCCAAGCAATGTCAGAGTTTCAAAAGAGCAGTTGTGACATTTGAACACACAGAATTAGGATTTTTTTTTTTCAAAAAGCGATTTGTTTTATTGACAGTTTCTGTTTTTACTTTTGCAAATTTCTGAGTAATGCATGTTCCTTTTAATCTTTTCTAACAATCCTTCCAATCTGAAAATACGAGCTATCTGTCAGAAATCATCATGCAAGCCACATACTGTGCTGTGTGATATTTTTAAATTATATTGAGTCTTTCAATCAATAACAAAAATATATTAGGGTGTATTAAGGATCATTCTTATAGAGTAACAAAAATAAATCATAGTTTAAGACTAAGTAGCTTTCTATACTTTACGTAATATACTGGAGAAATTTAATACAACCCAAAAGAAGAGGATTCCTCTATCTGAATCTAAGCAATGTGTAAACAAAACCAGACTCATTGCCATGGAGTCAATTCTAACTCATAGTGAACCTATAGGACAGAGTAGAACTGCCCCATGGATTTCCAAAGCTGTAATCTTTACAGAAGCAGACTGCCACATCTTTCTCCTGCAGAGTGGCTGGTGGGTTCAAAACACCAACCTTTTGGTGAGCAGCCGAGCAATCAGAAAATTACAAACTATTTAATGCTGAAGGATAATTTTGACATCACCTTCAACAGAGCCACACAATGGGCTAGGTCAGTGGTTGTCAAAGTGTGGTTTCTGCAGCATCAGCATCACCTGGGAACATGTTAAAAGTGCAAATTCTCTGGGGCCCTACCCCAAGCTACTGAAACTCTGAAGATGGGGTCCAGCAATCTGTGTTTGAAGAAGCTCTTCAGATGATTGCAGTGCCAGCCAGCAGTAGTCTGAGAATGATTGGGCTAGATTTTAAGTCTTCTAACCCATACTCTAGTGTTTTTCTCATTGTACCATGCTGTTTCACTTGCTCACTTTCTGTCAAACTCTGTATCTTTGGAATTAAGGGGAAGAAATAATCTTCTAAACTGAACTGTGTCCACAGGCACCAAGCATAGTAGCAGAACTGAGGAAATAATTTGGTAATACAGCTCTAAAGACACCTTTGCCTGACTTGAGAAACTTTAAACAAAAGGGGTGTTCTTAAGACTTTAACAATGCAGGTGATTATCTCACATCCCTAATTCACAGAGCTCTGATTCTTCCAAACAATCTCTAGTAGGTAGTCAGAAATACTAATCTAACAGCATACTATTTAGAAAGAGCCCTTATTTCTTGATGAAAATGAGTCAGCCCTTCACCTGACTTTAATAAACTGAAAACACTGGTAGACTGAGCCTGAGTCATCCTTTAGTTTTTAATTCTACCCCGCAAATGCTAATACATCCTTAACTGTCCTGTAAACTTACGTATATTGCTCTGGAATCTTAATGAGTGTTTTAGAATGCCGAATACAGAGCAAGTAAGAATTAATACATACTGTATTTAATCACTAGAAGTAACTTGCTATTATTGAACTCTGCATAATATGTAAATTGTCCTTTTGATTGGCTTAAATTGGTTTACTTAGATTCATTATAATTCTCCCATAAAATAATTGTAATCGTCCTTTACAAACAAATCAGGTACATACTTGTCATCTGTGATTGTGAGATGATGCAGTGAGAATCTTCTGCCGGGGATAGAAGCCAATTTACCATCAAGCTAATTTTGCACTTGTAATTTTGTATTGTTTCCCTTAAAGAGGGCCCAGCGATTTGTATAAGCTTCAGTCCCCACAAAATCTGGATCATACACCCTTGGCTAGGGCATGTTAGGTACTGTCTCAGAAGGCAGAATTACTTTACATGTTGAACTGGGTAAAAGCCTTTTCATTTATGCTCAATGAACATTGAACCAAAATGAGTACCCATGTCAGTTTTAAAGAGGGTAGTAATTGTTTCCATACAAGCTCCTTGACAGTTGTGAGTGGCTTTGGATTAGCATTAGACTGGGTTGTCAATCACTGCTTTACCATTTTAGATTTCCTTTCTCTTGAATAGAAGTACATAGGAAGCACTTAGCAGCTTACTGTGATATTAAGAAATGGAGTGTGTGTTCACACACTTATAAATGAAGTCTCTAAACTCTTTCAAAAGAAGGACAACTTTACTTTTTGGCAATTCTGGCCCAGAAATTCAAGAGGACTGTTTAGTTAGGAAATTTGAAGAGAAAGCATCTTGATCCAGATCTGAAGTTAATGTGAAATGCTTATTGAATAGTGATTTCGTTGATGTGTTTGTATGGCTTACGTCTCTGATGTGTTGGAATGACGGCATGATTTGCACCTTTATTCTGGTGAAGGCATGGTTGTTTTTTCATCAGTGAAGGGGTAAAAAACGATTCCACTGTCATATGAACTAGTGTAAGTAGTTTTGGATATTATAGCTAATTTCAAAATTCCCAAGGGGAGGGTTGCATGATTACTATGGTCTTTTTGGTTAGAATTTTGAAAGTTGAAGTGTTGCCAGCAATGCTTTTAAATCACTTGCAGCTATGGGAAGGGAGTCATGAGGGAGGAACAAACCATGTAATATCTCTAATAATAACACTGGTGATGATAACAGTCAACATTCTAACAAGCTCTATGTATCGAGTGGGCTTGGTGCTTTAGACTAATGATCTCTTTTCTGTTTTACTGTTAACTAGTTGTCATCTGAAAACACTGGTGGCATAGTGGTTACTAGCTACGGCTGCTAACCAAAAGGTTGGCAGTTTGAATCCACCGGGTGCTCTTTGGAAACTCTATGGGGCAGTTCTACTCTGTCCTATAAGGTCACCATGAGTAGGAGTCAACTTGACCACAAACAGTTTGGTTTTTTTGGTTAGTTGTCATCTAGATGCCTGGGTGGTGCACATGATTTGCACTCAACTACTAACCTATAGATTGGTAGTTCAAACACACCCATGGTGCTGCAGAAGAAAGGCCTGATGATCCGCTTCCATAAAGATTACAGCCAAGAAAGCCTTATAGAGCAGTTCTACTCTGTAACATATGGGGTCACCACAATTCATAATTGACTCAGTGGAAGTGGGTTTGTTTTTTTTTTTTTTTTTTTTTTTTTTTTGGTTAGTGGTCATCTAGTCCAAGATAATCTCTCTGAGACTCAATTTTTCATTCATCAATAATAAAAAAGTGTGCAAAGGACTATAGGTTTTTCAGTGAAGAAATCTGAAACACATTGTGTATGTATAAGATCACATCAGGATCTAGGTTGAGAATGGAAGTACCTCTTGCCTATACTGTCTACATTTTGGTGCTGGCAGCACGTTAATTTTCCTGCCATTCATGGCCAAGAGTAAGAGCTGTAGATCTCCAAAGGAACATTATATGCAATAACTTATATACAAACCAAACCAAATCCACTGCTGTTGAGTCAATTTGGACTCATAGCAACCTTATATAGTACTTATATAGGGTTGCTATGAGTTGAAATCCACTCATCGGCAGTGGGATTGGTTTTGGAAACCCTGGTGGCATAGTGGTGAAGAGCTTGGATGCTAACCAAAAGGTCAGCCGTTCGAATCCACCAGGCACTCCTTAGAAACCTTATGGGGCAATTCTGCTCTGTCCTGTAAGGTCACTATGAGTCAGAATCGACTTGATGGCAGCAGGTTTTGGAGGTTTATAAAGTATTGAGAAACTAAACTGGATTCCAGAAGTTTATTCAAATGCACACTACCTATATTTCAGCAGCATGTCCAGTGACTGTGGTGCCAACAAAATTTTGTTTTTTTTTTTCCTTTTTGTCACAGTGACAAAAGGAATCACAATTTAAGATTAAAGTACGTCTCATCCCCTTCTCTGTGCTGTTTGCTTTATTCTCATTCATAAAAAGTTAGCCTTTTGGTTAGGTGTTTCCAAAATGCAATATACGAGCATTAGATTCAAAGAAGGCCAACACTCCATAAATGCATAGGCATACTCCAAGACTGTGCTCATGTTTTGTTACTGTTTTTTAATTATCCAACAGCTTGCTACAATGACTGAAATCACTACCCTAGGAATAGCTTCTTAGAATTGAAATATTCTTTCCAGAATATTACAGAAACAAATTTTATATTTGTCCCAGAGGGTTTAACTTTGCCAGTGGAAAGACGATTCTTCTTTTTCTGGAGATGTAGATACTTTATTGTTATTAATTCTATTTTTCCTTGCCTATCAGGAAGACTATGGTAAATTGAATATGTAATAACTATATAAGATAAAAATAAAACAGCATATTACATGTGTGTAACTATCCCACTTTTCTTACATGAGCCTATAATCCTCCTCATGGCCTCATAATCCTTCTCAACAAGGATGGTTCTTTAATTACTAAGGAACTGTAAAATTTTCATAATGGAGCCATTTTAGAGATGAATACTATATTAATTCTAATATACTAATTCTAAGATAATTTTTAAAATAGATATATTGAAAATTTTGAGGGTTAATTATGAAATTAATTTTACTTGCTTTTTCATTAAAACTGAATTTAACTAAAAAAATAAAAAGATAGATCAAATAACAATATTACATATTGTTATAAAAATTAGAGAAAAACATAAACATATTACAACTACTAATATTTATTAATGACTTACTTTGTGCAAGGTATTTCTGTAAAATTTTACATCATAATGTCAATATTGTTGTTATTCTCATATCACAGATAAGAAAATGGTGACTTCAAGAGGTTAAGTAAATTCTCCATGGTCACAAAGGTTGTGAGTATTGAAATTGGATTTAAACTTAGGCATGCTAACTTCAGAACTATAATTCTGGACCACTACATTTTACAAAATCAACATAAATTCATTGTTGTTGTTAGATGCCATCAAGTCAGTTCCAACTCATAGCGACCCTATTTACAACAGAACAAAACACTGTCCGCTCCTGCGCCATTTTCACATTATTTCGATTTTTCAGCCCATTGTGTCAATTCATCTCTTTCAGCGTCTTCCTTTTTTTCACTCACCCTCTACTTTACCAAGCATGCTGTCCTTCTCTAGGGACTGGTCCCTCCTAATAACATGTCCAAAGTACCTAAAATGAAGTCTCATAATCCTCGCTTCTAAGGAACATTCTGTCTGTACTTCTTCTAAGACAGATTTGTTTGTTCTTCTGGCAGTCCATGGTATATTCAATACTCTTTGCCGACACCATAATTCAAAGGCATCAATTCTTCTTTGATCTTCCTTATTCGTTGTCCAGCTTTCCTATGCATATGAGGCGATGAAAATACCATGGCTTGGGTCAGGCACACATTAGTCCTCAAAGTGACATCTTTGCTTTTCAACACTTTAAAGAGGTCTTTTGCAGCAGATGTGGCCAATGCAAAGTGTCTTTTGATTTTTTGACTGCTGCTTCCGTTCATGTTGATTGTGGATCCAAGTAAAATGAAATCCTTGACAACTCCAGTATTTTCTCCACTTATCACGATGTTGCTTATTGGTCTAGTTCGGAGGATTTCTGTTTTCTTTACATTAAGGTGTAATCCATACTGAAGTCTGTAGTCTTTGTTCTTCGTCAGTAAGTCCTTCAAGTCCTCTTCACTTTCAGCAAGCAAGGTTGTGTCACCTGCATATCACAGGTTGTTAATAAGTCTTCTTCCAATCCTGATGCCACATTCTTCTTCATATAGTCTGGCCTCTCAGATTATTTGCTCAGCATATGGATTGAATAAGTATGGTAAAAGGATACAACCCTGACACACACCTTGTCTGATTTTTGATCACACAGTATCTCCTTGTTCTGTTCGAATGACTGCCTCTTGGTCTATGTACAGGTTCTGCACAGGCACAATTAAGTGTTCTAGAATTCCCATTCTTCGCAATGTTATCCATAATTTGTTATGATCCACGCAGTTGAATGCCTTTGCATAGTCAATAAAACACAGGTTAACATCTTTCTGGTATTCTCTTCTTTCAGCCAAGCTCCATCTGACATCAGCAATGATATTCGTCATTCCAAGTCCTGTTCTTAACCTGGCTTGAATTTCTGGCAGTTCTCTGTCAATGTACTGCTACAACTGCTTTTAAATGATCTTCAGCAAAATTTTACTTGCATGTGATATTAATGATATTGATCTGTAATTTCTGCACTCTGTTGGATCACCTTTCTTTGGAATGGGCACAAATATGAGTCTTGTCTAGTCGATTGGCCAGGTAACTGTCTTCCAAATTTCTTGGCATTGAAGAGTTAGCACTTCCAGCATTGCATCCATTTGTTGAAACATCTCAATTGGTATTCCTTTAATTCCTGGAGCCTTGTTTTTTGCCAGTGCCTTCAGTGGAGCTTGGACTTCTTCCTTCAGTAGCATTGGTTCTTGATCATATGCCACCTCCTGAAATGGTTGAACATCAACTAATTCTTTTTGGTACGGTGACTGGCTATTTCTTGCATCTGCTTTTGAAGCTTCCTGCATCATTCACTGTTTTCCTCATAGAATCCTTCAGTATTGCACCTTGAGGCTTGGATTTTTTTCTTCTGTTCTCTCGGCTTTAGAAATGTTAAGTGTTTTCTTCCCTTTTGGTTTTCTAACTCCAGTCTGTGCACATTTCATTATAATACTTTACTTTGTCTTCTCGAGCTGTCCTTTGAAACCTTCTGTTCAGCTCTTTTATGTGATTATTTCTTCCGTTTGCTTTAGCTACTCTACGTTCAGGAGCAAGTTTCAGAGTCTCTTCTGACATCCATTTTGGTTTTTTCTTTCTTTCCTGTCTTTTTAATAACCTTTTGCTTTCTTTATGTATGATGTCCTTGATGTCATCCCACAACTCATCTGGTCTTCAGTCATTAGTGTTCAGTGCATCAAATCTATTCTTGAGATTGTCTCTACATTCAGGTAGGGTATACTCAAGGTCATACTTTGGCTCTTGTGGACTTGTTTCAATTTTCTTCAGCTTCAACTTGAATTTGCATGTTAGCAGTTGATGGTGTGTTCTGCAGTCGGCCCCTGCCTTGTTCTGACTGATGATATTGAGCTTCTCCATCGTCTCTTTGCACATATGTAGTTAATTTGATTCTTGTGTATTCCATGTGATGAGGTCCACATGTATAGTCACTGTTTTTTGTTATTGGAAAAGGTATTTGCAATGAATAAATAATTGGTCTTGCAGAATTCTATCATATGATCTCTAGCATTGTTTCTATCACCAAAGCTATGTTTTCCAACTACTGATCTTTCTTTGTTTCCAACTTTCACAATCCAATCACCAGTAATTATCAGTGCATCTTGATTGCATGTTTGATCAATTTCAGACTGCAGAAATTGGTAAAAATCTTCATTTTCTTCATCTTTGGCCTTAGTGGTTGGTGTGTAAATTTGAATAATAGTCATATTAATTGGTCTTCCTGTAGGCAAACGGATATTATCCTATCACTGACAGGATTGTTCTTCAGTACAGATCTTTAAATGTTCTGTTTAACAATGGATGTGACTCTATTCCTCTTCAATCTGTCATTCCTGACATAATAGGCCATGTGATTGTATGATCAGAATGGCCAATACTAGTCCATTTCAGCTCACTAATGCCTAGGATATCAATCTTTGCGTTGCGTTTCATTTTTGACGACTTCCAGTTTTCCTAGATTCATACTTCATACATTCCATGTTCCTATTATTAATGGATGTTTGCAGCTGTTTCTTCTCATTTTGAGTCATGCCACATCGCAAATGAAGGTCCTAAAAGCTTTGTTCTGTCCACATCATTAAGGTCAACTCTACTTTTGGAAGCTTTTCCACAGTTGTATTTTGAGTGCCTTCCAACCTGAGAGGTTCATCTTCCGGCACTGTATCAGACAGTGTTCCGCTGCTATTCATAAGGTTTTCACTGGTCTTTTTTTTTTAGAAGTAGACTGCTAGGTCCTTCTTCCTAGTCTGTCTTAGTCTGGAACCTCCACTGAAACCTGTCCACCATGAGTGACTCTACTTATATTTGAAGTATCGGTGGCATAGCTTCCAGCATCACAGCAACACTGAAGCCACCACAGTATGACAAACTAGCAGATGAGTGACAGACAAGTGGTGATTTTTTTTTTTATACCCAGGCTTTCTGGCAGATTTTGGTCAAGCAGGTGTTATCAGAGTTCATACAGTAAATGCAGCATTCCTCCACCACCATCGGCCTGCTGTGGTTGATGTTCCAGGTGAAGGTGGGCATGGCCTGATTCTGTAGGTCCACAATAGAGTCCTCCAAGATGTACACCTAGTGAGCATCATTGGCAGGATACAATCTCTAGGCCCAGTGGGGCATCCTGTTGGTCTTGGTCAGGAGTGCCAGGACAGGAGTTTCTGGTCAGGGGTCACCTTCAGGTGTACTGTGTCTTCCAGCAAGACATATTTGCCGTAGGGATTTAGGTAACACTGCTAGAAGGTGGCGAACTCTTGGTCCCAAGAATGCTCTGAGCCACGAAATACTTCACCATCTTCCTGGCTGGGGAGGACTCAGCACCTGCCCAGCATCAGGATACGGAGCCCGGGGGCACACAGAGGCCAGGTAGGGACTCAGCGCATGTCTGCCTGCCTTGCAGCTGTCACCGCAGCACCACGCCCAACTGGCCACAGCCACCTTGAGGAGTGGTCAGGGTGTGTGCCACTTGTGTATCTATAAAGTTACATATACTAATTTTCAAGTCAACTATATTATTTTACCATTCTTAAATAGTACTGATTTTGCCTAATCTTCCTGCAGTTGTATACATTTATTATTTGAATTTATGGAAATCTTAAACATGGTACTTCTTTTGAACTGCTGACTGGGTAAAAAGGAAATAAGTATATTATTGACATTTTATCATAATAGAGGATATTGATGAGTAGTTTTTAATTTTTCTGTTTCTATAAGTTTTACCATTTATAAATTGATTTTGAGTCAGTTGGGCTTTATGGAATTAGATATTTACCCATTTGCACCATCCTCTGAGCAAAATTCTAAAACCTCAACCAGCGAACATCATAGAGTTCATTTCTTTAGTTTTGAATGTCTTTGTTACTTCTTGTTCCATATGTTGTTTACAGTTGTCTAACCTAAGTTTTACAACTTGTTACTGTCTTAGTTCCTTTCTTATGGTATTTCCATGCTTCCTGGAATGTATCTTAATATATTCAATTTCAGATTTTTCTATTTTGGTTTGCTAATGAAAGTGTGAAATCACCTGAAAATTGTTTCTGTGACTGTTGGGCCACACTGAAACAGGCAGGTTTGGCATTTCTTAGAATTTTCCTGTTACCTTCATCTTCAGGATAAAATACCAGTCCTGAGACTTACAGTCTATTAACCTTCAACAGAGTTGTTAAAAAAGTGACATATTGCTTCATTCATATTCTCTTTTCTAGATGTTTCTATTAAATTTCATAAGAGGTACTAATTGATAAATGCGAGCACATTTCAATTAGATTTTTTTAACATTTTATTGTGCTTTAGTTGAGAGTTCATATACCGGTTTAGTTTTCCATTCAATAATTCATACACAAATTGTTCCGTGAAATTGGTTACAATCGTCACAGTGTGTTGGCAGTCTCCCCATTTCTACCCTGGGTTCCCCCTTTCTGTTTGTCAGGTTTCCCTGCCCCTCTCTGCCTTCTCATCTTTGCTTTTGGCCAAATATTACCCTTTTGGTCTCCTGTAGTTGATTGTTCTAAGAAGCACATTCCTCTTGGGTGTTGTTGTTTATGTTATAGGCCAGTCCATTGACTAAAAGGTGGCCTCCGGAGCGGCTTCAGTTCCAAGTTAGAAGGGTGTCTTGGGACAATAGTCTTGGGGGTTCCTCCAGTCTCTATCAAACCAGTAAATCTGGTCTTTTTTGTGAATTTGAATTTTTTTCTACTTTTTCACCCATTTTAACCATGAGTTTCTATTGTGTTCCTCGTCAGAGTGGTTGGTAGTGGTAGCTGGGCACCATCTAGTTCTTCTAGTCTCAGGCTAGAGGAGTCCTTGGTGCATGTAGGCCATTAGTCCTTTGACAAATTGCTTCCTTGAATCTTTGGTTTCACTCTCCTTTGCTCCAGAGGGGAAGAGACCAAGAGTTGTATCTTAGATGGCCGTTCACAAACTTTTTTTTTTTTTTTTAAAAGTAAAAAGAAAGTTTTATTTGGCATATATTCCAAAGGACAAAAGTGGGAAGTGGACAAGCATGCTGCCACAGCCATGTCTGCCTGAATCCAAAGAACAGTTACAGAGCCATCAGTATATATCAACATCACAAAATGGGTAGAATCATTGAAAGGGTCGCTTTTTCACTGATTGGCTAGAAATTATAATCTTACATTTTGAATCATCTTTCTTAACAGTCATTGGTATGGTTTTCAGTTATGAAAGTCAGGAGGGTCTTCACTGGTCTAACAAATTTCTATTCACTAAATGCTAATAGAAAAAGATAAGAGTGGAAAGTCTTTTGTGTTGTTTGATGGGCTTTTGTGAAAACTTCCTTGAGATGTTTTCCAAGATTATCTTAGCTATTGTCTTTATACCTCAGGGCCCAGTTGATGTGTCCTTGTGAATCCTTGTGAACCCTTGTGAGCCCAGCTTCAGCTGGGTCACATTCTGTATGCTCAAGGAGAGGGAATAGTATCTCCAATATTATTTCCTAAATCAGTCCCTCCTTTTGATCAGAGATTGGAGATAACACATCGATGATCAATACCTGGACTTAGTCAAGCTCCTAGATGGCGGCCGTTGCAGGCTCCTTAAACTCACGGTGCTGGTTTTCCACCGGATACCATCTGGTTCTTCACCAGGTTATTAAGCAAGAGCAATGTTCCCATCAATAGCATTGCCAGAGTGAGCAGACTCAATGTACATCAACATTTTAGCCTGAGACCTTCTTTTGCCTTTTACATGTGTAAGACAATAGAGGATAAATTTTATAATGCCTAATACTATCAGGATGTAGACTAAGAATATTACTATTCCTTGTAGTAGTGATCTAGCGTGTGTACTGACTCCTGATGGTAACCAACCCAATAGATCTGGTGTTTGTAAGGGTGTGACAATGTGTAATCAAGTAGCTTGCTGTCTAATTCTATGTAGATGTTGTCTACAGCACAGACTACACTTTCTTGGACTAATAAAAAATATCCGAGGTTATTTTGTTATCTCATGTCACCTTGGGTTATGAGATCAGAGATCACTGTTGTGCTTCTGTCTCATCTGTTATTTGTCCCATAGTGACTGACAAATTTTTCATAAAGATTTCTCCAACTCAGATATACCATAAGTAGGAGTTAAAGCTACCAACCATACCCTGAATGTTGGACCAATAGGTTTTCTTCTGACTTTCATTTTACAATTTTAACATTACCTTTTCAATATTTATGAGCATTGTTACTATGAATACTTAAAGATAATCCTAAAGTTCTCAGAGTGCATTGCCACGCATTCGTCAGCAATCTAAACAAGTGATTGCCCACATAAATTCACTATCAGTTGGAAGGGATCATCTAAATTAGTATAGTTGCATCTATTGCACAGAAATATATATCTATAAAGAGCACTCAAAGTTTGTCTAGAGGAAACAAAAAATATAGAAAAATTTACATGTGACAAGTTTTCAGTAGAGAACTAATGATTAGCAAGATAATACAGGATGGATGTTTCCTGTAGGAGGTCTTCAGTTAGTCTGTTTAAAACATGGCAAGTGTTCTTCCCCTCCTTGGTTTACCTATTAACAGTCATGAGTCACTTTCTCAGAAGCAAGCAGAAATGGAACCGAAGACAAAACGGAGTCTGAGCCACGAGGTCGAGCTCCTCTGAGAATCTGGTTTCTTTAAGATACATAATTTTCTGCATCGTAAGAGGGTGACAGTTTGATTACAAACATTAGACAGATATTTCATATGACATTATCTTAAAGACTGCTTAAACTAATTACTAATTTACCCTAAACATAACTCTGTCTGATCTTTGAAGTTAGTTTCCTAAAACAGACTGAATTCTTCAAAAAAAAAAAATGCTCAATACCCAGAGCAAAATGGTCTTACTAGTTTATCTGGACCATTGTTTGACTCAAAGTATCTTTAGGAACCATTTTTTTTCTCAAAGCTCAAGGTTCAAGAGGACACCCAAAGGCAAATATCCCGTGTGGGTTGCCTCAACCTCCCTGAAAGCCAGAAATCTGGATTCCAGGAGAATTATATACAACTCTCTCATCATTCTTTCCTTTGGATCATGATCTTGTTATAGAAGCTTTTATCAGAAATGCTCAACAAATGGTAATTGGACATCATGTGGTTTTTAAGATCCTAGGCACCATACAGCAAACTAGGAAATAAAACAGAAACACTAACAATTATAT
>NW_004443943.1:12649171-12667644 GCF_000243295.1 Trichechus manatus latirostris | reverse complement strand
AATAAGCAAAGGTTCGTTTTCTGAGAGCACTCACCCCGTCAGCGTTGAAGGGACATGGAGTGGGAACATGGGGGTCCAGAAGATAGGACCTTTCTTTGTCGGCTTCTGCTCCGCAGTCCAGGTCTCTTCGAAGTTGACTGGATTCATAGCTTCAGATCCTGCTTACAGTGCCATTAACTGTTGTAGGGGAAAAACATCACAAAGTTTAGTAAAGTAAAAAGAAAGTTTTATTTGGCATATATTCAAAAGGACAAAAGTGGGAAGCAGACAAGCATGCTGCCACAGCCATGTCTGCCTGAGTCCAAAGAATATCACAGAATAGGCAAGAATGGGAAAACAGACAAGCATACTGCCACAACCAAGTCTGCCCAAGTCCCCGTTCACAAACTTTTAAGACCCCGATGCTACTCACTAAACTAGGATGTAGAACATTATTTTTCCGAGCTATGTTATGCCAGTTGACCTAAGTGTCCTCCGACACTATGGTCCTTAGCCTGTAAGCCCAGTAGCTCAGTTCCACAAGAGATTTGGTTATATCTAAGAAGTTTTCATAACTGTGCCCCTTATGTGCTCTATTATATATATGAATATACATGTAGCACCTAAAAATATGTGTATAGAAATATCCACAACCATACCTATATATGCATGTGGATATACTCCCATATGACCTTCTACACCTATTTAGCATACATTTGTACCTATGTATCCACTCACAGATTATTGTTTGTTATTACTGTTGTTGCAGGATTGTATATGTTATAGTATTTACCATAGTTGCCCTTTATTTTTGTGTACCTCTCAGTGTCTTCCTTTGCCTTGGTCACATTTTGCTGACTTCCCCTGAATTGTGTATTGCCTCTCCCTTCACCAGAATTAACACGCGTCTACTGTCTATTTAATGATTCTCCTTCTCTCCCACCTCCCATCCCTGGTAACCATCACAGAAGGTTTGTTTCTGTATGTAAACCTATTCTAGACTTTTTATAATAGTAGTCTCATACAATACTATACAATGATAAAGAATAATGATGAAGCCATGAAACATCTCACAACATGGATGAATTTGGAGGACATTATGCTGAGTGAAATAAGTCAATCACCAAAGGACGAATGTTCAATTAGATTATTGATAAGCGTGAATCCTTACAAACATTGCCTTTTATGCTCATTCATACTGCAGTCTTACTGCCAAGTTAATAACCTGAATTTTTAAATGTGGTCATTGGCTTCAGAAACCCTACCACTTTTAGATATTTTCTAGAGATCATAAAAATCATTTCCTTGTCATTTTCTATTTTTAATTATATTCTTTTGTTCAACCTCATCTTTCACAACCTCAAATTTTCTCCAACATGACTGAGTTTTCATAATAAATGCAGAACTGTAGAGGAACAGCCTAGAACAGAGCATTCCCTCTTGCTGAGCAGTGGTGAGAGGGTGATGAGAGGGTGATTTTGAAGTCTGGCTGCTCACAGAGCCAAGAACTTCAGGATTAGTGTAACTAAGAGAAGGTTGGTTCTTTCAAATAAATAGGCCCTTAATTAAGTCATAAGGTCAGCAAACCATTTTCTATTTATTCATTAAAATCTTTTAATGATTGCCTTGAAATGAGCTATTAATGTCAAAATCTTCAATACAATCTGTTAGAAGACAATGTAAGTTGTGTTCATACTAGCTCTATGTGCAAGTTCGTGTTAATTATAATGATATTTATTTCTACTTTTGTTTGGAAATCTTTGAAGTTATGCTTTTATTAAATTGTGACTAATCATAAACTATCCTATTTAAATCAGTTTTGTGTTGAAAAACTTTGTCTTAATTTTGTTCCCATGTTGCCATTTAGCTGTCTGATTTGGGATGAGTTTTATTGTTTTTGTTCCATAATATATCTTTTAGTAATCCTGGGGTTGTTTTATGAAATACACATGGAATAAATGCCTGAAAACAATGAAGTTGACGTCTTCTACAATGTACGCGTCAGCTATTATTATGACCTCTGACTATAAAACAATAACATAAATGGTTTCCTTTGTTCATTGACTTTTGTGATACTGTTTTAGTAAGGAAAATTAAATTTCAGAAAGAGTAGCCTGTCACTACAGTACCTAAAGAGTGAACACATCTTTTAACAAGAAGTTGTATCTTAATTATGCCATATTCACTGATACTGCTTTATAATGCAACTATATCTGGAATATAAAATCAACATAGCATCTCTATTAGATTTCATCAGCTCTTCCTCTGCTGCATGAGTTAGTTATCTCAGGGAAGTTGTCATTATTAACTGTTTATAGGTTAATAATTTCATTTGTACTATGTATACATTTAATTTTAAAAAGTTCATATTTTTTCCCAGTGAAATTCTTTGTATTACTGTTAACTGCTGTCTGACTTTAGTGATCCTCACCATCACTTTTCAACTAGAGTGTAATGACTAAACCATCACCTTCTTAGCAAAAAAGACTGAGTCTCCTACTTCTTTAGTAGCGCATATTCACCCCAGGTCAGCTTAAAACGCTTTATTGAAACAATAAATACATTTCTTGAAATGGCCCACAAAATCATGTTTGTTTACAATTTGGAACACACATTTTCCTAGGTGCAATACTCTAAAATTTAGTGATTAGTACTGGCTAACTATTCAGATGAGTTCTTCAATTGATAAAACTGGGAAAAAATTGCACTGAATATTATCATCCACAACCACTTGTGTTAAATAATCTCTTTTAACTTCACTAGAAAAATCAAAGCACTATTCTATATAATATCCTTTTCTCTGACAAAATGTATTCTGTAGCCCCTTCTTACTCCCTGGGGCCTCTGAAGAGCGCTCACCTTTGATCTCGACACAGGATACCAGCTGTTTGTAAATATGAGGCAGCTATAAGAAGGAGGAGGCCTAGTCGTTTTATTACCATTTTGAGTCTTCAAAATATTAGAAATCTAAACTCTTTCCCATTTAGTTTTGAGATAAGTTGCATAATACTGTCATCTACCAAATTCAAAAGTTAATTAGGATCACACCTATTATTTTAATTATTTAGTGTTTTAAACCTGTTTCGACCTGTAGTTATGTAGCTGGCAAGATTTATGCTCATTTGAAAGTATGGTTGCTTTTCACTTTGCATAATGGTGTCTCTAATTGCCATATGTAAAATATTTTATAGATGAAATCATGTCTCTATGCAGAGGAATACACAGAAAGAAAGTATCTCAGCAGTGGGCCATTTTTGTAATCTGAACATTTGTAAATTCAGGTTTGCATTCTTTTAAAAATGCGTGCAAAGAGATCCAGAAAACAGAGTAAAAAAAAGGCATGGACTATAAAGTTAGACAAAGTTCATTCACATTCCGACTTGAACATATGAATTCAAGCAAATTTCATGACATTTTTGGGCCTCTGTTCTCTTATCTGTGAATTACTAATAATATGTCCATGAGTTTTTTACCACTTTAGTCCTGAATTTTCCTAACTTCCTTCTCCAGACTTTTCCCTCTCATTAAATGGAAGCACCATCTGCGCTATTGTTCAGACCAAAACCACAATAACAACTCTTGATTCTTCTTTTGCCCTCAACACGTGCTATCTATTCGTAAGTCCTATCTGCTTTTCTGCCAAAATACATCCTCAGTCCACTTACTTTTCTCCTTTTATCCTTGGCCATTCTATCCAAACCATCATCTTGCGTATCTAGACTACTAACCAGCACTCCCTCAATCCAATCATCACATAAAAAAAAGAAAAGAAACCAGTTGCTGTAGAGTCAGTTCCAACTCATGGAGACTGCGTGTGTGTCAGAGCAGAACTCTGCTCCATAGAGTTTTCAATGGTTGATTTTTCAAAAGTAGATCACCAGGCCTTTCTTTCAAGGCATCTCTGGGTGGACTTGAACTTTCAACTTTTCAGTTAGTCTTCAAAAATATCAATCAGGTACCATCATTCCTTAAACGCTACTTAAAATCCTTCTAAGGCTTTAACTGCATTCAAAATAAAATCTCTACCATTATTTATAAGTCTCTATGTTCTCAGCTCTTCCCTACCCGTTAATGTTTTCTCCTGCTGCTTCCCCCCTTGTTTCTATCCCCTGCCTCAAGGCTTTTGCACTTAATATTCCCACCACCTAGAATGGTCTTTCTGAAAACTTCTCATGTTAGCTCCCTCTCGGTCGTTTCTGAGTTTAATTATCATGACTTCAAAGAGGTCTTCCTTTAACCATACTATGTAAAGAACACACAAGTCACTCTTTGTCATATCATGCTCTTTCAGGTTTCTTATAGCACTTGCTAATAACTAAAATCATTTTATTTTCTTACTGCTTACTTATTCTCTGTATAAACCAACATCACCATCCAGTAAAATAAGAAAACAAGTTCCATGAGAGTAGAAATTAATCCGCCTTATTCGTGCTGTATCCGCAACATACAGAACAATGCTTAACACCTACTGGGTGCTCAGTGTAGAATTTTGTAAATCATCAAAAAGTACTAGAACAGTGTCATAAATTATGGTTGCAGTGATGAATGTTTTGGGGCTTATCTAATTTCCCATATATTTTTGTGCGTGTGTGTGTGTGTGTGTGCGCGCTCCTAAGAAATTGTGCTAATTGCTGCTATACCCACTGCCATCGAGTCGATTCCGACTCATAGCGACCCTGTAAGACAGAATAGAACAGTCCCATAGGGTTTCCAAGGAGCGGTTAGTGGATTCAAACTGCACACCTTTTGGTTAGCAGCCGATCTCAACCACGCAGACACAAAATTTACCAGGCCCTGATGGTATCATTGACAATCTTCCTACGCAAAAGGAGCTGAAGTATGTGTACCTAACAAACTTACAACTAGGAGCAAAAAGAGATGCAGATAAAACAAGGGAGATAATAAAATTGGTTTTCCCTTAAATGGAACATAAACTGCATAGAATATGCCATTTACCCTGGTCTTCAGTGGCTTAAAATTTCATGAGCAAACGTCAAGTTAATTTTGAAATAATTAACTAGAAAAGTGCTAACAGAGGCAGAAAATGATTGTAATGTGAGTAGGATGAATTATTCCTCAGATGCCCTTAAGATTTGCACATATACCAGAATGGAGCATAGGCAAACTAAATTTCCAGTGACGCTTTCATTTCTTGTCAGATTAATTCACAATATTTAATGGTGTGGCATATTGTATAACATTTAAGGAAACTTAAGTGTTTTCTCACCTCTTGTTTGTTATGAGAATCGTGTTGAGGTAGGGCTTTGCAAGCCTCTTAATGGGACATACATTATAGTTGGAGTAAGAACTGGAATTCCATGGAGTATATTCTATCCCTAACTCTAGCACTTAATCAGACATTTGTAGTTAAATGACTTCCATTTGCTTTTTTTTCCTACAGGGAAGTAACGTTTTCAGGTATTTTTGGAGAATTAATTAGTTTCCATTAATTAACTTGTTTCCGTTATTGCTTTAACTCTGTTGAACCTCCGGAGTAACTCATTGTAATGGTTTGGACCTCATTTACCAAGTCCGTTACAATAGCTTTTGTTTGGATTAAATTCTTCTGTGGATGTCAGTCAATTAACAGAAGTAGTTTTTAAATGCCTACCTCTGAGCCACTTTGTGGGGGTGGGGGCCCTATAGGGACTCCAGACTGTTAGATCTCTACATTCAAAAACTTTACGATCTAGTTGGAAAGATAAGACTATCCTTACAAGACCATCTAAAATGTATACAATATATAATTAAGTCTCTAGTTTATGTAGTATGAATAATAAGTGATAGGGAAATGCCCTTGGGTTACTGATACCAAGTTCTACAGATCTCTAGTCTCATAGTATGCCCCACTGAGTCAGAAGGTACTTACATGTTTATCATTATGCCTGAAAGTCTATTCTTATTTATTTAGTTCCCCAAGTCTGAATACTCTTTGATGTTTAAGAGATCCTACTAACCCATAAATAATTCCGTGAATGGTAACACTCAATAAATTGTATACAGTGAATATATATGGAATGCCTTGGAGGAAGGGGATGGGGCAAAGAAAGGAATAAAGGAACAAACCACTGATGAGTGCCTAAAACATTTTAGTTACATACTTTAATGTGTTTTCTCATTTAATCGTAATAATTATCTGGCAATGTAAGTTTAGCTGTGCACTTTTCACAGTTGAGGAAACTGAGGTTCAGAGAGGGAAAGAACTTTCCCCAGATAGCTCAGCTTGGAAAAGGTGGAGAAAGAATTTAAGCTTCCCTTTCTAAATCAAAAAAACCCAAAGCCATTGCCATGGAGTCGATTCCCACTCGTAGCGTCCCTATAGGACAGAGTAGAACAGTCCCATAGGGTTTCCAAGGCTGTAATCTTTATGGAAATGGACTGCAACATCTTTCTCTCTCAGAGCAGCTGGTGAGTTCGAACTGCCTACTTTTGGGTTCCTTTTGGTTAGCAGCTGAGTGCTTAACCACTGCACCACCAGGCCTTCTTCCTCTCTTTCTAAAGCCTCTCTGTTTCTGCAGTGTCATATAACCTGCTAGATTAAAAGCAAAAACAAACAACAACAACAAAAAAAAAACTGCTATAATAGCATTCATATAAAAACAGTTATTGTAGGTATTTGGGGAGGATTTGATTAGTTTCCATTAATTCGTTTTATTTTGTGATTTACCCTGTGAGCCTAAGAATAGCACATGATAGAATGGGTCTGATTAGCCATGTGCATTATAAAATGGAATAATCAAAACTGGATACATGGTCTTTGTCTTCAAGGAGTTAATAAACTAATATGGAAGACGAAAACATCAATAATTATAAAACAAGAAGTGCCAAAAATGAAATTCAGGAGATGAACTTTTTTTTTTTTTCTTGACTACTCTCCTTCTTCTTTATCACTTAAATTCTTTCTCCAGTGGGCAGCTCGTTGGAAAATAAAGTTGGAAGGATTAAAGTAGGACTGTGCTCCTTTGTATAACTTTTTTAAAAATAGTAATTAAAAGTTGATTCATGTTGGTAAAGTATTTTGGTGAAGTTATAAAATTCTCGAACAAGAATCTGTTTCCCTTCTGGCTCTAATTTGAATGTTCTCTGAATGGTGCTTTGCTTCATTCAGTCAAAACTAACTGTCTTAGTTTTTAATTGTCTGCAGATGGCTTGCAGCTACTTCAGGAAGCTTTATAACACCAGTATCAAGTACATAGAGAACCAGTCCATTTAAAGGGAATAACATTAGCAAAGGCTGAAAGGTAGAAAGATAAAGTCTTTTAAATAAGATTAAGTGTTGCAGTTGACCCAGTATAGGGAAATAGAAAACAAGCAGAAAAGACAGGTGCTGTCTGTATTGTGGAAGCCTTGAATGCCACAGTAGGAAAGCATTTATCTTTGTTTTTTGGGCTATGGAGCATCATTGAAGACTTACAAATATGAATCACATTCTAGAAGTGAGGTTCTGAAGAGTTAATATAGAAATGGTGAAGGATGAATTAGAATTGGGAGAAATTATTATGACACTACTGTAGCCATTTCAGGCGAAAGGTAATAAGGACCCATAGTAAGATGGTGGAATGAGAATAAAAGGAAGAAATGGACATAAAATGTATTCCTGAGGTGTTTCATTAAGGTAGAGTTATACTGTAGTTCTAAAATGGGAACATTGCATAATTGCATTTCATCTTGTGTTTGTGTATATGTGTGTTGGGGAAAGGAGTAAGATGAATCAGCACAGTACATCTTGAAAGGGGTGGGGTTTAACTTTAATATAAATCACAGAAAGAACAATCATTCAGGGTGACAGCCATCTTAGTTCCGCTGCTGGCACTCAGAGTTGGCTTGGGAACAGTATCTTGAGGGAGTCTGGCAAGATTGTCTTTGGCTCCTTTGACTGTAGCAGAGAAAGGGACCAGGTAGATAAGTGACTCCATCCATGTGTCACGTGGAGGCAGAGCCAAGAAAGCAAAAATATACTAGGAATCTGTTCCCAGCATTTGGACCTTGATAAGCAATTGCTGGATTAGAAACTTCTTCTGTACTCCTTTTTCAACTGACCTGAGATCCTGTGTGTGTCTGTGTGTCTGTGTGTGTCCCTCAGTGACAGAATCTCCTTTTTGCTTTCTGTTCATTATTTAACAAAGTTTTTTTAGAATAGCTTTCATTAGCTATGCTAATGACTCCAAAATATTAAAAAAAAAAAAAAAAAAGGTTCTGTCCATGCCTAAGTCAGAGATGCAAATGGTCAAGTAGCTCTGTTTAAAAGTATCCAAACACAGGTTTACAAAAAAGTAGTTTTCTTGCTGATAACAAACAGTATTTATGCTTTTTTTCCCACTATCTAATACCTAAATTATGTTCATATTCTCTAGTCAATTCAGATACTAGTAAGTGAAAGTAGAGATAGTTGATGATACATATTCCTAATCTTATGGGAATTCAGTGAATCTATTTAAATATCTAGCAGCTGTCTCGGGCATCAGAAGAAGGATGTACCTTCATCTCTTTCTTCTTGACCTGCATCATTATTCATATCTCAAGGTAGATGAAGCATTTCTCAAGAGAAATATGGTTATTTAGGTGCAGCATGCTTTATAAATACAAATATGGTAGTCAACTCTTTGATTACTTTATAAACCTTGTACTCAAATCATTTAAAAGGGTCTCATTTCATCTTTCAATACTCATTTATTAAGCTTTTTTCTATGAACAATACACTCACACAGACCTCATTTTTGTCATCTGAGAAATGTAGATGGCTCCTTCTAGTTGGAAGGTTTTTAGAATTTAAGTCCGCTTCTCCCAAATACATAAAAAACATGAGCTTTATTTCCAGAAGGAAAAATAAAAGGCAAACTGCAGAAAGGGAACTTCCCTAAGGCAAAGCTATAATGAATAGCACTAGTTGGATTCTTCCTTAAGATATATCTACATAGCTTGAGAAAAACTAAATGACCCATTTCATACACTGGATCCTCATTTTGTGTCAGGATTTTAGCTCTTGTTGCCTAAAGTGAAGTATACATTACAGTGAGTCCATAGAGAGTCTATATGTTTAAGGTAATTCTTGCCTTATATTGAAAGATAAACTAGGAAAGGTTATCTTGGAGTCGCTTTCCCTGCCATTGAATTCCAATATATTAATATTCACAACTTTTGCATAATACTTGTGTAGAGTTATAGGCTCAATTGTGCCCCCTCCCCCCAAAAAAAGATATGTTGAAGTCCTAACCCCAGATACTTGTGAACATGACCTGATTTGGAAATAGGGTCTTTGCAGAGGTAATTAGTTAACATGAGGTCATACTGAAGTCGTGTGAGCCCTAATCCAGTCTGACTGGTATTCTTGTAAAAAGAGAGCAAGAGACACAAAGACAAAGGGACACAGAGGGAGGATGACTAAATGAAGACAGAGGCAGAGATAAGAGTTATACTGTCACAAGTTCAGGAACACCTGGGACCAACAGAATTTGAGAGAGACAAGAAAGAATTTTCCCTAGAGCCTTTGGAGAGAGCATGGCGGTAGGGACACCTTGAATTTGGACTTCTAGCCTCCATAACTAGGAGCCAATAATTTTTTTTTTTTAACATCACATAGTTTATAGTAATTTGTTACAGCAGACATAGGAAACTAATATACGTAGCGTTGTTTTAGTATGAAAAAATATACGGTTTAGGGTAGTAGTTTCAATCTCATACAGTAGATTTACACACACATACCTTGCTTTTCGTTTAAATACAAATCATGTAATGACATGGTGCTAATCCTGCCTCCAGAAACTTCGAGTTTGACCTGGACAAATTTCAAAACATCTGTGAGCTTCAGTCTCCTCATCTGAGTATCTACTTCAGAAAATTATTTTTGATCATTACTTGAGAGACAATGGGCATAAAAAGCCGAGAGAGTACTCATAAACTATTAGTGCCCTTCCCTTATTATCCTAACTTTACAAAATATTCTCAGATTCACACAGACCCAGAACTTTCACCTTAATTATTCTTTTCTTGCATACTATTGTTGTACAGCCATAATTTCCCTAAGGTAACCAATCACTAGGAAGTCAAAGAACGATTCAGAGATGCTGATTGAAGTAAGTGTGAAGTTCATTGGCCATCTCCTGGAGGGACTGTCTCTTGACACATTTATCAGAGACTAGAGCGTGCTCATTCATTCAACCAGCAAACATAGTTTGAGTCCTAATATACCCTAAACATTACTCTAGGCATTGGGTATGAATGCACATTTTTAATTAGTATCAGACCTTGTTTATGGTGCATCTTAGAAAGTACTACTGTCCACTTCTTGACCTTAACCTATCAATTTCATTTGTCTCTCTGGGTCTAAACACCTTGAACATTTCATTCTAGAACAGAGGTTTTGGAAGCCCTGAAGCCCTGGGACCCTCTGGATAGTTTTCTTTCCCCTCCAGGTGCCATTTGTTGTATTGTCACAAGCTATATAAAGAGCATATTAGATTGTTTTTACTTTGATATACTCCCCAAACATTTAGATTGTGAAATCAGCCAATCTACTATTGGAAAACTAACTAGGGGTTAGAATTCAAGTGTTTGGTTCTATAGCATCTGATTATTAAGAAGATAACTAGAAAGGTTCTTTTCTGTACCATGTGAACCATAATTAAACTAAACAAATACAGTTTGAGCTTTTGCTCAAGAGGCTAAGAAATCTATAATATCCATTGCAACAGTCGACAGAGTAGAACTGCCCCATAGAGTTTCCAAGGAGCAGCTGGTGGATTCGAACTGCTGACCTTTTGGTTAGTGGCTGAATGCATAACCACTATGCCACCAGGGCGCCAACCATCTTTGATAGTAAGCCAAAAATACTGTTACTTTTCATTGTTGTTGATGATACTATCAACATTTTAAATGTACAAGAAGTTTTAAAAATGTTTTAAATCAAAGTTTTACGTAACTTTTGTGTGAGTATGACTAGGCATGAATTTAATATGAGTACATTCAGATGACCTGTCATGTTGTCTTACAAACCTTTCCATCATTAGATAGATTAGAGGGGAAGGATCTCTTTCTAGTGAGTTGCTAGCTGGATATTCATGGACTTGAGTGCCCTACCAGTTAATCAATCACCTGTCAAGAATGTATTAACTAGCTGCTATGTACATGGTTAAGAGCTACAGCTGCTAACCAGAAGAATGGCAGTTCAAATCCACCAGCTGCTCCTTGGAAACCCTATGGGGCAATTCTGCTGTGTCCTATAGAGTCGCTATGAGTCAGAATTGACTCGACTGCAGTGGGTTTGGTTTGGGTTTCATATGTACATATTGGAGGTGGTGCATTGGTTAACCGCTTGGCTCCTCACTGTAAGGTTGGCAGTTTGAACCCATCAGCCACTCTGTGGGAGAAGATATGGCAGTCTGCTTCTGTTTACAGCCTTGGAAACCGTATGAGACAGTTCTACTCTGTCCGATAGAGTCGCTATGAGTTGGAATCGACTCAACGGCAGTGGGTTTGGATGTACTTATCACTTGGGGCTCCACTGCTGCCTATCTTGCAGGACAAAACAAAGAAGGAAGAAAAACATCATGTGAGTAAGCTTTCACAGCAAGAAGGTTTGGATAACCTGGGGGCAAATAAATTGCATTGCAAGATCTAACAAAAACTACTTTATTCTGTGAGACTTCTAGTGTAAAATGGGCATTTGCCAGGCTATGCTCCCTGTGTTTTCCTTTTCCCTTTGGGAATACACTTGTACTTTCAAGTGAAAAACTTGTAAGAATCAAGAAATCAAAATGAAGATTAACTGGTAAAAGGACAAAAAACAGTATTATTCACCAGAAGAAGAGAAAATTACAGAACCTAGAGTTGCTACATTTGGATTAGAGAAAGAAATTCCCTGTGAGTAGGAATATTGTACAGTTGTGAGACAGAATTACTTGGAAATCGAACCAGATGAAGATCACAGGGGAATGATTTATGAGCCCCCCTTGCTT
The DNA here is from genome assembly GCF_000243295.1 of Trichechus manatus latirostris. NCBI lineage: Eukaryota > Metazoa > Chordata > Mammalia > Sirenia > Trichechidae > Trichechus > Trichechus manatus. The sequence continues at coordinate 12,655,711 of NW_004443943.1, read as the reverse complement.
ACTGGTGCAAGAAGGTTGGTTAAATAAATTCACAGGGCCCGTAAGAGCTCTGTTTTTCTGTGATTTTTTTTTTTTTTTTTCTGAGCAGTGGTGATCAGAACAACATAGTTGTGACTGATATTGAGATAGTATTTTATTGACAGCATCTGTCATAAACACATCCAGGAGGTCAAAATTAGAGATCCAGGTTTGTATAGGAGAGCAGAAAATCACCAATTAGCAATGAGCGGCCCTTCTCAGTCTTCTCATTTTACAAGTGATGAAATTGAGGCTTGGGGACGGTGTCCTAGTCTATTCCCATTTTTGAGAATAGGTAGCGATTGTGGAATAGAACGGAAGCCCTGGGACCCTCTGGATAATTTTCTTTCCCCTCCACGTAACATCTGTTGTATTTTCACAAGCCACAGATAGAGGATATTATTACTCTTTTTACTTTAATATACTCTCCAAACATTTAGATTGTAAAAAGAATGTTTTACTCCAGTGAAGAAAATTGTTCTGTCACCAAGGAAAAAAGGTTCCTTTTTATACATAGAGCTTTCCTTGCCAAAAACTAATTGCTTAGCATAAAAACGCTGCACTTGTTTAATGCATTAGTAAAATCAATTCTCCTCACTGTAATACTGCTCAGCCGTCGTATCTGTCAGCATTCTGGATGCAAAGCTGAAGTCTAAAGCTGTGTCACCAGACACAAAGGTTTCTAGAGCTTGGCCACGTGTGTTCATTTTAGGGCTGATTTTACCATTTGTGGACACTCTAGGCATTGTGATTTTCTCCTGTTGCCCTTTCATGACATTTAGACAGGAGAAAGTGTTGGCACTCCAGTAAGAATTAGATAGATAAAAGGAAAAGAACTGTTTTTGTTCATCCTTCAAAACTTACTCTGTGTCATACATTGGTAGATACCAGAAATGTGGAGACACGCAGTTGCTAGCCCTGAAATCACTCAGAGTTAGGGTGTGGACCGGATATTGATTTTTAAATTCAGAATGGTAAATGGTTCGGCAGAGGTGAACACGAACAGGGTGTTACGGAAGCACACAGAAGGGACAGTAGAAAAACAATGCCTACACTGAATTTAAAAAGTGCGTAGGATTTAGAAATGGAAAGGTGTGTGGTGTGTGTGTGTGTAAGGGAAGCAATTTCATCATAGGTGAATTTCAAGAAAAGAACTTTAGAGGCAGAATCTACAGCCCTGTGTCAGATGTAAACTTGTTATTAATCAGTCTCTGTTCATGGGATACCTCTTCTGCATTACCACAGATCAAACCACCATACCTAATAAGATTTATCAAGAAATTCAAGATTAATTTTGTTATTGGACAAAATAAAAATCCTTTTAAATAGCTAGCACATTTGAAAGGTTAAACCTTTGATTTATGAGGATTTTTCCTATAGATGGATCAATTTAATCAGTAAACATTCACTAAGCAGTGACTGAGTTTAGCACTTTGTTGGAATTGTAGTGGATTAAGATGTTATCCATTTTGCAGAAAATGTTCAGTGTAGTTAAGGCAATAAGCTTGGCACCCAGTAACTAAGACTGCCCAACAATATAAATGTACAAATGGAAATGCAGGCTACAAGGGGTGTTTAAAAAGTATCTTTAAGTAAAATTTCACCTGAGATAATCTTTCATTCCTACTTGAATATTTGTTTAGATGCACAGTTGCACTGATTGCTTGACTTTCAGTTAGGGGGTAAAAAAAAGATCCAGAAATACCCACTCATAAAAATATTTTTGATTTTGTAATTAAGAAGCTCAGTAATTAAAAATACTCATCAAATTGTATTAGACTGTCTTGCTTTGGATCAGGTACATGCTTTCATTTCACACATAATAGCACCTTTTAAGATCATAAGCAAATTAAAGAACAGGAACCCAACAACCTCTATTCCCCCTAATAGGGAAAAAACACATTACAAAGTAGCTTCCAATTTGCCTTGCTAGTTTTAATTGGTATAGTATAGTGTGCTGGACAGTTGTACCAAGAGGTTAGTCTGCAAAGAAACATCTTACTGTAGCTGCAGGCTCTTGGGAAAGGACTCAAACTGGGAAAAATTGAATAGAGACTTTTTCTCATTTAATTGAAGGATAGAGTTGAAATAAAATAAGGTTTAAGGAAAGCAAAAGAGGCTGCCCTTTTCTCTGTTAAGAATTGCTGAAAAGATTGAATGATAAAATGAAACTGAAGTAGAGCCTTTAGACCATTTCTTTGAATGCTTTGGTGAGTCGCTGCGATTAAAGAAACTCATGTTTGCTTCTGCTGCAATGCACAAGTGGAACCGAATGGCTCTCTCCTAGTTTCTGTGGATTTATTTTCAGCTTCTACACTAGCAGGCAGAATCTTTGAGAGCAGGGACTGTGTACCTCACCATTGCTTATGCCTCCCTCCATAGCTCAGAGATACTGCATCATAGTCCCAAATCAATACTTGCTTATCGACGAAGTTGATGAGAGGCCTATCTCCTGCCTGCCATGACTATTGATTGGGGTCCTATGAGAGAATTCCGTGGCCATTGTCTATCTCCAGGACTAGCCGAGAACAGCAGGCACCATGCGTTCACAATAGATCCAGGCCACCTTCCCTTCTCCTTTCTACCTTTACTCTGACATATATTATCAGTCAATCAGTTCACGTACTTGGACTTAGTACATTGTTGATCTTGTAAAAAGGGAACTTTTTTTTTTAACTTTGATAATATCTGATCAGATATCCTGACCAGTTTGTATATTGTGTCTCATGAAGGAAATATTTTAGATGATTGTAACAAGTATTGACTAGTAAATTTCAAATTGTTAGGGACACCCGCAGGAGCTTGTCTATGGAAAATAACGCCTGTGGCAATCAGTTTTAAATGGCTGAATGATCTCTTACAGCTGACAATGGAAACTGCTATGGCCAATATAGACACTGCTCATTATCGTCCCTCCTCAAGTGGTACCCAGGGCACCTTAGATACAGCTACTTGGAATGGGGGCACTTATTTTTTCTCTAATGTGTAATAACTTTGCTTTTCATTTAAGCCTCTTAAAGTTTTATATTAAGTCATTTCTATCAGGATAACTATAGGAGTCCCTAGGTGATGCAAACGGTTAAGTGCTTGACTTCTAGCTGAAAGGTTGGCGGTTTCAGCCCAACCAGAGGTGCCTCAGAGGACAGCCCTGGTGATCTGCTTCTGAAATGTCAGAGCCTTTTAAACCATATGGACCAGTTCTACTCTGCACACATGAGGTCGCCATGAGTCAGAATCGACTGGACAGCAACTAAAACAACAATATCATCGATGTAAGAGACTATTGATGTCAGCATTATGCACATATTCAGATTAATATCTTGAACTTTTATCAGGAAATAATTGTTTTAGCTTACGAGAGTCTAAGAATAATTTAAGCAAAAGAATGCTATGCTTTCATTAAAAAAAAGTATAATCTTTAGAGAGAATATCAGAAATTTGGAGATCTCTTCTAATATAATTTAAACTATTATGCTTTTGCAGTAGCAGTAAAGCAGCCTATATATAGTACATTGAAACCTATTGGTAATGCATTCTTCAAATACAGGGTAGATTGTCTTTTAAAAAATGCTAATTCCCCTGAAGAAAGTAGTACTCCATATTGAGGGCAAAAGACCTAATTCCAAGCTTCAATTGATAACTAATAGTTGGTTAAGTGTTTGCTTTCTTTTATGTTAAGGGAGATCAGCTGCAATCATGTTTACATCCAAGTGTTCATCAGATGGGAACTAGAATTAACAGTGACTGCACAGAACTGGGCTAGAAAACTGATCCATGTATAGATGGATCCCTGTGGAAAAGGTCGGCTCTCCAGATTAAATGGGCCAAAGAGGTGGGGCACACTTGGGCTTGATCTGTAGTTCTCGTATGGCTAGGTCAGTGCTTCTCAAATTTCAACGTATACCAGTCACCTGTGAATCTTGTTAGTATGTGTGTTAAGATGTGATTCAGTAGATGTATTAGTTTCCTATGGGTGCTATAACAAATGACTACCAACTGGGTGGCTTAAAACATCAGTGACTTATTCTCTCATGGTTCTTGCAGCTTCAAGTTCAATATCAGTTTCACTCAGCTGCAATCAAAATATGGCAGGAGCACACTCCCTCCAGAGAAGGGTTTTGAACTGGGTCATTCTGGTTCAGACCTCTGCCTGCTGAGAATTTGCGTTTCCACCCCAGCTATACTGAATCAGAATCTACATTTTTAACAGGATCCCCAGGTGATTCTTATCTATAATAAATTTGGAGAACCACTGCTCTACTAGTGGTTTTCAGAATTGGTCCCTAACCAGCAGCATTAGCATCGCCTGGAAACTTGTTAGAAATGCAAATTTTCATCAGGAGTTCAAACCTGAATGAACCAGTTTGAAGCTCTGCTCCAGAGGCTCTAGGGGAGAATCTGTTCTTATCTCTTCAAGGTCTGGTGGTTGCTGGCATTCCTTTGCTTGTGGCTGCATTACTCGAATCTCTGCCTCTGCCTTCACAGCCTTCTCCCCTTTTGTGTGTATAATCTCCCTCTTCCTCTTTCTTATAACGGCATTGGTGATTGATGTTAGAGCCCACCTGAATAAAATTCAATACAATCTCAAGATCTTTAATTTAATTACACTAGCAAATATCTCCCCATATAAAGTAACATTCACAGATTCCAGGGATTAGGGCTTACATATGTCTTTGAGAGCCATTATCAGCCTACCACAGTAGCTTACTAGGTTTGAGGTAGTTTAAGATACTGCGTTCCTAAAACATGCCCAGATGATATCAGTGCTGCTAATCTGTGGATACCACTTTGATTAGCAAGGGACTAGATAATAAATCTGTAATGTTCTGCATGATCTGTCTGACTCAGAGCAGAATTGTGCTTCTCACTTTTTTACAGAATCACATAATAGCAAGAGACATAGTGGGCAGCCTACAGTATCTAGGGAGATGGGAGTGGCTAAGAATTAGCATGGTTATTTGGGAACCTAGCACTCTTGCTGAGCATCAAGGAGGAGCCCTGCTTCTGGGGGCAGAAATGGAGTCTTAGGAACCAAGGCAGAAACTCAGTTCTATAAACTGGGCAAGCAGGCAACTCATTGGGTAGGTGGGGGACCAAGGCTGGACACTGAGCTTATAGCAACAAGTCTAATGCCAGATTCTGCCAGCTGATATTACCTCTTTATCCTGCCAACCATGGCCAGGACTGATTATACAAGGTAGAGCTGAACATTCAGCATGGCTCTCTAACTGCTGATTTAATAGATTTGGAAAAGGGTCATTAAATATCTGTTTTTAACAAGCATCCCAAGTGATTCACATCCAGGTGGTCATTTTTTAAAAACACTGTTCAACTTGGTGAAAGTATCACAGGCTACCAATTTATTTAGATGTGGGTTAGGCAAAGTAAGTTACTGTGGTGTTGAATGTTTCCAGGAAAATATGGCACTAAGAAACCATCAGTTTCATCACTGAAGACGCGCTAAGTCTAGATTCTTGGACATGTTCTGTGAATGGCTGTAAAGCTGGGAAACAGGTGAATACACGTAATGAATAATTTGTTCACCTTACCTCACAATACCTATTTTGTTCAATATGCTGACCCACACTATCAATGCATAATTCAGTGCAGTGTGCAAAATTATAGTATACATGTTGCATTAGCACTACTTTTCCATCAATCTCTGCACATGCATTTGTGAGATTTGGCCTCAAATGATGTACTGCCTCAGATTTCACTAAATAATCCTGAGTCTTTAGCCTAATCTGTCCTGCCAAGTTATTCAGTGCAGTTTTGGAAATTGTCATCCAGCCAGTCACAAACCACTCTGGTGTAGTGAGGTGGTATGTCATCCTATAAAATAGGGCATTATTTGGTCACTTAAATGATCAAACATGGCATATTTTCAGATTTTATGTCCATCCTGTAGAGTGAATAAAGAGCTAGAGAACTACAGGACTTCCCTTGGTCTCTTGATATATTCAGTTAAAAAGGCATGGGCTATGAAATTAGAAAAATTGGATTGGAAAAAATAAAAAGGTTAGTGATCTTATTTTTAAGTGCCTTGAATTTTAAAATGATGTGGAGTTATGAAATGAGCCAGTGTTCCTAGACTCCCATAGACTCCATTGGGGATCTAAATTAATTTTGTAAAGTTGTTTTTCAAAAAGGATCCATATCATCTCATTTTTATTTGATCTTGGATCAATCATCACTTACCTAGGAAAGTTTTCTCTGACTTTTCTGAACAGCTCAAACTCACCTGTTATATACTGCCATGTTAACACATATCTCTACCATTAGTACTTATGTAATTTGTTATTTTATCTTTATTTGTGTGATTATTTGACTAATTTCTGCCCCTTTGCTGAATTTTAAGATCTTTGAGGAAAAGAACTATGTATCTTTTTGCTGAACATTTTACCCCTAGTGCCAAGCACAATATCAGGCACAGGGTTGGTACTAAAAAAATAATTGTTGAGTGAATGGATGTAAGAATAAATAAGCACACTTTTCAATGAAGCTGGCAGTTCCCCCCCCCCC
>NW_004443943.1:12562653-12649071 GCF_000243295.1 Trichechus manatus latirostris | reverse complement strand
TTTTTTTTTTTTTTTTTTAATGAAGAGTAATCTGTAATGGAAGGGAAACATAATAATTTTATATTATGTTAGCTCAAACCAAACCCAACCCAAACAGTTGCCATTGAGTCGATTATGACTCACGGCTACCTTATATGTGTCCGAGTAGACTATGTATCCTAAGGTTTTCAGTGGTGGATTTTTTGGAAGTTGATCACTAGGCTTTTCTTCTGAGATGCCTCTGAGTAGATTCAAACCTCTAACCTCTGGTTAACAGCCAAGCACTTTAACAGTTTGCACCACCCAGAGACTTCTATGTTAGCTCAATGGTCTTCAGACAAATCTTTTAGGGGCAGCCGGGAAGAGTGGAGAAAGCAAACAAGACCTGAACATCTGTTTCGTTTTTTTGTGTTCTACCCCTCACACAGCACGGACCTATCTTTGACTACTCATAATTTAGATCCAGATCTTTAGTATTCTAAAGATTACCCATTGCCATCAAGTTGACTCCGACTCTTAGGACCCTATAGGACAGAGTAGAACTGCCCCGTAGGGTTTCCAAGGTTGTAAATCTTTAGGGAAGCAGACTGACACATCTTTCTCCTGTGGAGTGGCTGGTGGGTTTAAACCGTCAACCTTTTGGTTAGCAGTTGAGCACTTAAACAATGTGCCACCAGGGTTCCTCTTCAATAGATTAGTGGAGTCAATTTTAAGGTATTTGAGATGTTTTCCAATATTTTTCTCCACTTGACTGTTTTGAACAGCATTATCTCTGTTTTCTAAGCTGGAAATACCATTTAAAGCAACAAGCAATTTGATGATTTGAAAGTTAGGGAAGAGTGTAAGATAAAAGTAAACACCACAGATAGTGTTTTAAATTGCTTTTTTAATGCCTTTTTCCAGAGGAGACTCTAAAGTCTTATTCAATCAGAATTAACAATTAGCAGTGGTCAGTGCTGTTCCTATAGTAGCACCAGGCTCTAGCCAGCAGTCTCTCTGTTTGGTGTATGTAATGTATGAAAAAAAATGACTGCCTTGGTGGTGCAGTAGTTAAAGCAATCAACTGCTAACTGAAAGGTCGGTGGTGTGAAACCACAGCGGCTCCATGGGAGAAAGATGTGGCAGTCTGCTTCCATAGAGATTTATAGCCTTGGAAACCTAATGGCGTCACTATGAGTGGGAATCAACTAGAGGGCAGTGAGTGGGCGGTGGTATATAGTTGTACTGATTGCTTACTTTAGCTGGTGACAGAAAGGGCATTTGTTGTCCCCATACCAAGCTTTGAATGAATCAGCCTTTTTTTTTTTTAAATGGGACTTACCTTTGCCTAGCAAAGGTATGAGTTTTCAAATTTCCTTTCAAATCTGCTCTTATCCTAGCTCGTACATGTTTTCTTTTTGAATTCTTTCTTCTAAGCTAACCTTCTAGGGTTTAGAAAAAAAATTGTAATTTTGTTTGTACAGTCAAAATATATTTAACACTACAATCTCCTTTTAAGAATTTAAGAATTCATTTTTAGCAAACCACTAATCATAAGTCCGTAAGTTAGAGAAAGTTTGTGTGCTGCTTCATTTCAGTCATTCACACTTACCAATTACACGGGATTCTAACATCACCCTTGGCAACTTTATTTGGCTACTACAGTTCTCAAGGACTCATTTATTTAAGTGCTATTGAGAATAGTATTTGCAGTGTGAGGGAAGGATCTGTTTTGACTAACAAATGGAATATTTAAGAGTACTGTATCTTGACCTATCCCTTGGCATATCTCATATTTTTTCATAACTCACTTTTTATATGGTGTTGAATAAAGCTACTGGTTGGTGGATTGTTCATTTGTCAGTTTTTCCAGGGGAAAAGACTTGATAGAGGAATTCACTGTTTACTTTTTGGAAGATTTTCTTACAGACTATTTTGCCAACTCTCTCAGGGTACTGTGGGAAGAAAATCAATAATGGATACAAGAAAAGGTACAAGGGTCTACAGCAGTATGTATGATATTGCAGAAAATGATACAGGTGTGAGAATTGTGTTGGAAAACAGAGTGGAAAAGATATATATATCGTATAACCCAATGAATCACTCTGACATTCCACAAAAGAAAAGAGTTTTATAGAAAACTAGTGAGAGACATGTTAGAAATGGAAACTCTACAAAAAGAAAAAAAAAGAGTCTTCCAAATTTTTTTGTAGAATATTTAGATATATGGGATGAAATAGTAAGATAAAGTTGATAGATCTAGAAAGAAGACACCCCTAAAACCATTATAACCCATGTCATTCATGCTAATGACGGTGAATTGATGTAACTGTAGACAACTGCACTCATCACTTACTGTCTACTTTTGGTCAGGTATCATGATAGCCTCCAGGGATACAAAAATAGTTCTTGCTGTCAAGGAGCTTACCCTCTGGAGTTTCCATAAAGCAGATTGTAAACTGCCTTCAACAGGGAGCCACATCTTCATTCTTCCACCCTTCTTATTACCTTGCCCAATACTTTCGATTAGTTACTCAAAAAAATTGACCAGATGTTTACTTAATTTTTTTTTAACTAATTGGGTTTCAATAAAATATTGAATGGTCCCAGACTGCAGATGTTTAATCTAAGTGGAGTGAAAAAATGATATTCAAGTCAATAAAGTGAAAGTTGATTGTGGAAAATTTTGATAGTTGACTAAAAGAAGAGGTAGACGTGTGGGATAGTGTGTTTTTTTTTTCCAGATAAAATCGTAGGATGAATGGAAGACAGCTGTGAAAATTGAAAGGGGTGGAAAGAGAAGTAACGGGCCAGCTGTAAAGTCTCATCTGTTTTATATGTGCTGTGGCACACATGGGCTTATCTGTGTGTGTGCTACTTAAACAGAAGGAGGTAAAGAGTTTATAGAAGATAAGAAACATTATGTTTCAGAGCTGTTGAGATTAGAAGGAATGAAATGTTTGATCATGAACTGGGGAAGACATAGGTCCAGAGAATTAAAGAAGTTAGGAAGATTTGCCCTCAAGGAGAGTATGATTAACTCACTACCTTAATTTGTTCCACATTTGTTGAATTTCCTTGAGTTTAAGGACAATATGGATGAGGTACTTCTAGACCAAGGTTGTCAACCAGGGGCAATTTTGCTACTCTCCTTTGGGGAGCATTTGTCAATGTCTGGAGACATTTTTGGGGAGATTGCTAGTGGTATCTAGTAGGATATTTTACAAATCCTTTATTGCACAGGAAAGCCCTTTACAACAAATAAATAACTGAGCCAAAATGTCAGTAGTGCCAAAATTGAGAAACCCTATTCCAGACCTATGCTTTGTGAGTTTTTCTGGACAGCCCCATCATCCACCCAACCCAAAAACCCACTGCCATCCTGTCAATTCAGACTCATAGCGACCCTGTAGGACAGAGTATAACTGCCCTATGAAGTTTCTAATGCTGTGAATCTTTATGCAAGCAGACTGCCACATCTTTTTCCAGTGCAGCAGCTGCTGTGTTTGAATCCCCGACCTTTCTGTTAGCAGCCAAGTGCTTAAACACTGCACCACCAGGGCTCTTTCATCACCCACAAGGGATCAAATTATTAGTACTGATAATGAAATATAATCAGGTATTACAAAAACTATTCCCTTCCTAGTTGCAACTGCAGCTGTATGTTTGTTAGGAGGATCACCTGATAAAATGATTTGTTCTAATAAAGCAGAGGGCACAAATCCTGATTATATATATCTTTGGAGCCCAAAGGTTTAATTTTTTACCTTGTTTTAATCATAGTCTTTTACCATTATAACCCTATGGCTATTTTAATGAAAACTTCTTTCTATAAACCCATATTTTGGTTGCTATAACAACTTGATGTAGCTCTTGATGAGCTTTTCTTGCCTTAATGTTGTCTTTAGAAAGTTGGGTTGCTATGACTACAAAATGCTGTTTTATTTTCAGCAAGCTCTTTTCCCCTTATAATTTTGCTTTCAAAATATGTATGTATACATGCATGCGTATGTGTGTACTTCTCTTTGCATGCCTTATGGAAGTCTATACTGTAGTAAAACCAAATTCTAAAACCACTAGAAGAAAGACAGCAATGAATTTGTTTAGTGGCATGGTATTATTCTTAAATTGATTTTCATAATGCTGGATTAGCTCAGATTAGAGCATTTGTTTCCTCCTTCACATGATACAACTGCTTAATGACAGGTTCTCCATCTTTGTTTCATCATTTACCAGTCTGGTTCTCCGTATTATAGCCTCTCCCTGTTTCTAACATATTTATTTGTACCTCTGCCTTGGATAGGCGATTTGAACTTTAAGAATGTGAAGGCATGTTGATGATTATGGATTATGTCTATTTTACAACCCTGCTTATTTGGCCTTCTTTATATCATAGTAATAATAAGATTCTCATTGCAAAGAGTTTCTCTCATTCAAATTTTGTAAAAACCATGAGGCTAGAAGTCAGGAGACTTAAATGCTGTTATTAACTCTGTCACAATTAGCCATATGAGCATCTGTTATTAGTACTGTCCAATAAAAATAAAATAGAGCCATATGGATCATTTTAAATTTTCAAGTAACCACATTACAAAAATAAAAATAGATAAAATTACTTCAATAATATATTCTATCTTACCCAATATACCAAACAATTATCATTTTAACATGTAATAAATGTGAAAAAATTATTAAATTTTTTTACATTCTTCTTTCTACTGTAGCTTGGAAATTCAGTGGGCATTTTACACTTACAGCAGTCTCAATTCAGGTGAGCTGCATTTCCAGTGCTCAGTAGCCACATGTGACTAGTGGCTACCAAATGGGACATATTGCATCTGATCTCTCGATCTAATTTGGTCACGCAACAGTATTTCATATTAAGTGATCACTGACTAGGTTCCAGGCCCTCTGTGAAATGCTAAGGATACATAGATGATTTGGAAAACTCTTTCTTGGTTTATTAGAAAGGAAGATAGGAAGAAAGAAAGGAGGAAAGAAGGAAGGGAGGAAGGAAGGAACAAAGGAAGGAAGGAACGAGAAAGAAGATGCATGCAGATTATCTTTAAGTCCTTCCCAGCTATTCTCCACCGTTTAGTTGTCTTTTATTAGGAAATATTGGAGTAAATTTGACAGTTGCATGCTACTTCTGTGTGACTTGTTTGATTTGTTGATAATGTGTTATTCACTCTGTGGAGAAGCTTGTTGTTGTTGTAGTTGCCATTGAGTCAGCTCCGACTCATAGTAGCCCTGTTTATAACAGAACCAAATGTGTGATACTGCACCATCTTCGCAATCATCGGTATGTTTGAGCTCATTGTTGCATCCGCTGTATCAGTCCATCTCATTGAGGGTCTCCCTTTTTTTCCACTGACCTTCTGTTTTACTTCAGCAGTTGGTCCCTAGGAGAGATTAAGTTCTCCCCATATAATTATTGAATAAATAAGTGAATCTTCCTTCTTGTCAAAATATGTGATTGAATCCAAGACTAAATAAATATTATAGTCCAGGGGACGACGTAAATAGTTTGAAAAATCCAACCATACAGAAGAATTTTAGGAAAATAAAGAGTAGCCGAAGGCTTTAAAATGAAAGGATAAGATGTAAAAGACTGTTATTCTTTCTCTGTATGTTGTTTTTCTTGCTGTTTGAAGATTTTTCTCTATAAGTGAGCAAGAACCACATGATTGCCTTAAATTGTATTGGTGCCACACTGCAGATGATGTTGTCAGGACATCATTGATGTGTCCAGATCCCTTATCACATTGCTGCTGCTTTATCCTTTCCTGCCTTTTCTCATTTGGAAGAAGCCAAATCAAAGTGAACCATGTGACCCTCGTAGCCAGCTCAGTGAAGGAAATTTCTGCTTTCTTTTTAACCATGTGTCATTTTTTATCACCATTATTTTAGAAATAGAGTGGTTTATTGGATGGTTTTTTAAAGCTTAACCATTTTGCCTGGAATGCAGAGGTTTGGATGATCTGATCTGATTTGGAAAAAAGAGAAATGAGTGTTACAATTTGAGTGGATTCCCACATCGGGTTGCAAGTGGTAATCTGAGTTCTGAATTAAAATGTTTGATGCTGACAGCTCTTCACATTACAAAACATTTCAACTAGCTCCCATCATTTGTCACAGATTTTTTTTTTCTTTTTTACCTCTCTTCAGTAATGCAACATAATGTCTGACATTTCATATCTTCTTCGGCCCTTGTAAATTGGAATTATATTCAATGCATTTCACTTTCAGAGTATAATATGTAAGATGATTTTAGAATCTGCGTTACAGTTAGAGTTCCACAGTGAGCAATCATTGTACATTAGCCTGAGAGGTTTCCTCAGCACAAACATTAGAATATACTTGAGGTGAGGATGACCTTAGGTTTCTGATCATATATTTTCTGTATTAACTGGAAATGGAAATATCACTACCTTGAGGGGGTTTGGTTCACATTAAACACCAGACTATATAGACTAATGCTGAGTTCTAAAAGAAATAACTTAGAAAGCCTTCAAGTTATTCAATAAATTTATATTTATCTGCAGACAATGTGAACTGTTCATTTTCTTTTTTACTGAGTTACTGTGGATTGTTTTTCTGATTATTTGTATTTTCACTGGAAAACTGACAAAGAATACTGATTAATGTATTTTTGCTATTGCTAATTGACCGTTGTTAAAGGTTTGAGACGAATAGATTATACATAATCATTTGCATTCTTGTTCCTAGGTGTGATTTTTAAAATGTGGAGCCCCTTGAGCAAAAAATATTTTTAAGGGTTCCCTTTAACTCTTGGGCTGAAAGAACTCAAATGTTTATATATGTAATCATTATATTATAAGGCACACCAGAAATATGGAATTTGAGATATGGAAGGAATTTTGAAATCAATTAATTTGTTACTTTCAAACCATTTGTCTGATAAGTCTTTTTCTCAAAAGAAGGTGTACCCTGAAGCTCAAAATATGAAGTACAGATTTAAGAAGCAGGGGAGAGGGAGGGGTATGAGGACGGTGGGAAAAGTGCCACCTGTTCTCTGAAACACTCGAAGATCAATTTGAAAGCCACAGATTAACTAACGCTATTGATTTACCAGTAGGATACTAAGAAGTTAAGTGATTTGTCCATATTACAAAGTTCTGCCTGAAATCCTGATCTGTTAGTCTTTTTCTTTCCTTCCTTCGTTCATTCATTCAAGAAATGTGTGAGTGTCTATTATATGCCTGACTAGTTTTTAGAATGTTGGAGGTCTTGAGATACAATCAGGAACAAGCAGAGTAAGGCCCTGACCTCATGGAGCTTATGTTTTAGTACAGGAGGACAAGTAATATACAAAAAAACAAAACAAAACCCATTGCTAATGAGTCGATTCTGACTCATAGCTACCCTATAGGACAGAGTAGAACTGCCCCATAGGGTTTCCAAGGAGCGCCTGGTGTATTCAAACTGCCTACCTTTTGGTTAGCAGCCATAGCTCTCAACCACTACACCACCAGGGTTTCCAGTAATATACAAGTAAATGCAAATCAGAGAGAGTTTCAGATTGTGATCAGGTGATAGGATAACATAGAGTGACTTGAGGAGAAGGGAGAGGTCAGAAAAGTCCTCTTGGAAGAGGTTACATTAGAGGTTATGATCAATGCCCCTACCTATGCCTCATGTTACATTCATGATAGCTATCCTCAATTACTAGCAAGGCTGTCATTGTACAATGGAAAGTACAATGGAAAGAACACTAGATTAGGAATCACAAGATGTCAGTTCTAGCTCCAATTCTGTGTCTCTACTGTATCTTAAGATATTTTCTATCTGTGAAACGAGAGCCATCATATCTGGCCGCTGCCTATTTTTTCAGCCTTCTCATCGTCTACTCCCTACCACATCCCTTTTCCAGCATATTATTTTCTGCTAATGCTGAATTTATTTAATTCCTCAGGATATCTTATGACTTTATGCCTGTGCTCCTCTCAACATGAAATGCCCTCATTTCAAATTCCTATTTATTTTGCATATCCTCTTAAGTCATGATTTCCCATCTGAAACTTTCTCTGATTCTTCCATACATTGGAAGTACTGATTTTTAATTTGTTTTCTTTTATCTGTTGAACCATTATAATACCTTTTAAAATGGTGTCTCATTACATGTATTATAATGAATCACTAATAATCACTTACGTGTCCTGTCTTCCCCTTATAGGCTGTGAGCATTTTAAGGGCCCAAACCACATCTAACTCACAACAAGAACATGGTTCTTTTCCACATACATCTATCACAATCTAAAAAGGAAAGTTGATGCACTTTAAAATAAGTATGATTTTTTTATAGCACAGAGAAGTACCTTATCCATTTGGTCAAAAAGGCCTTCTTTCCCCCATGTTTATCCCCATTACCACAGTGATCTGAGGATGACTACAATTTAACTTGATAGATACCTTTCATTGCAAATGGTCTTTCTTCTGCTTTTACACATGTTAGATTGCAAAGGGTGATGCTTTCTGGCTTATCCTGGGAGAAAGAGCTTTACCTACCTGCTGGATGGACCCTTCACTGAATTGGGAAGAGTATAGATGTACAATAGGAGCAGAGGAACAAACACAATATTTCACTCAGATTCAACTTTCCTCTCACCCCCAAAGAACTGAACATACACTGCTATGGGCCCAGGAAAGTCTACCCATTCCACCAAATACCATCTTGCAAAATCATTACTAAATGCTTCAAAAGTTAGGATGATAATAGGGCCAGCCTTTGGTAAGTATCTGAAGTACGTCTTTGTCATCTTTCACCAAACCCCATCGGTTTCTTTCTTACCATAGACCTATTATAAGAAAAACTCTGGACATACAATTTTATGGAAATTGATAGAGTATACTGTTTAAATGCTTGATCTTAGTGTTAGAATACCTGAGTTCAATGCATTGTTCATCTACTTACCAATTTCTTAGTCTTGGACAAATATGTTACTTAATATTGTGTACCTTTGTTTACTCATCTGTAAAACAGGAATAGCAGCTCCTCATAGAGTGGTCGCAGGAGCTCATGCAAGTAAAACACCAAGCACAAAACCTGGCATATATAAAGTGCTTAAAAAATGCCATTTTTAAGATTTATTGTAGTTATTGTTGTCATTGTTGATTTATTTTCAATATTACAATTTCCTAGGACTAAGCCGAGTTCAATAGCAATTGTTGATTAAATGGTAAATTGATTCATTATTGGAGCCCTGGTGGCGGAGTCATTAAGCATTTGGCTGCTAATGGAAAGGTTGGCAGTTCAGACCCACCAGCCACTCTGGGGGAGAAAGATGTGGCAGTTTGTTTCTGTAAAAATCACAGCCTTGGAAACCCTATGGGGCAGTTGTGCTGTGTCTTATAGGGTTGCTATAAGTTGGAATCGACTCAACAGCAATGGGTTTGATTTTTTTTTTTTTTATTCATTATTGGCTTTGTTCGGTATTTATCACATCTATTCCTTTCTTCTTATTTAAGTGTTTTAAACTCTTTCCCACTCTGTCTCTTCCGAATGCTCAGCTAGCTAACAACTGCATAAAGATAACCTATGAATTACGAGGATCTTTAGTTAATGAGGAGCCCTGGTGGCTCAGTGGTTAAGAGCTTGGCTGCTAACCAAAAGGTCTGCAGTTCAAATCCACCAGCTGCTCCTTGGAAGTTCTATGGAACAGTTCTACTCTGTCCTGTAGGGTCACTATCAGTTGGAATTGAGTGGACGGCAATGGGTTTGGTTTGACTTGGTTTGGTTTTTTAGTTAATGTAAGCCTGGTAACCAAGGTGGTGACCCTATTCTAAGAGGTTTGTTATGCAGTCATCACTATTATAGCTGTTGTCTTTTTACTATAGAAATATGTGAAAAGTATGTGTATGGTTTTATTTTACTTTATTTTATTCTTAGTAATGAATGTTCCAATTGAAGACATAGTAATTATAAAAATCTTACTCTGCAAAGAACTAATGGTATTTTTGCATTTATGTTTTTGTAAAGGAAGGTCAGCTGCAGCATTCAATTAGTAATGCATTAGCCTCATCTATAAAGGGCAAATCAGAGGCTAGAGGAGTCATCTAGATGAAAGAGAATATTAAAATACTCATTTAGAATGTAAATCAAAGTATGTCTGTAACATTTTATTTGGAAAAAAAACATCTGAACAGTCTTCTGGCAACATGCTAGAAAGAGGTGCTTTATGTTGGTAAAGCACGTTCTTCTGCCATCATTTCTTAAATGAATGAATTTAAGTAGGTTTTTTCTGCATGTGTTCCCGGGGAAATAATTATTCCTGGAATGAGATCCTATATTCAGAAGAGAGTGATCTATAAAGTACGGTTGTAACTAAAACATAGTATCTTAACTGCAAATTGGTAGGAAGTGGTAGGATACCCTTGCTAGCGTGCTGATTGCTAATTTTCTTGATTGCTGTTGCTCTGCCTGGATGTAATGGAATGGGCCCAGATTACCCTGGGAGGGTGGAGTATTGCAGCCCTCTGAAAGGGACCCTGGTAGATGTGGTATTTCCCTTTGCATTGTGCTGATGAAAAGGCCAGTAATCCTGAAAGTGATCTGAAACTAATTTTGCCGCTTGTACTCTATATGGTAAAAATGGACTTTAAATGTGCATATCCAATTAATAGACTGTCAATGAGATGCCTTAGTAATAGAAGGAGTTTCTGCATGATTAACTTTGTGCTGATATTTAAACAGCTTTTCCTTATTTGCAAGCATGCATGGGAAAAGAGATAGTTACTTTTGTACTCTCCTTTATAAGTTTGATTTAGAACATGGCTGGACACACTTTTTCTGTAAAGGGCCAGATAGTAAATATTTTAAGCTTTACAGACTATGAAGCAAAGTTGGGGTTGTTACTTAGGGACTTATAAAACAAGAGAGAGAACGCCTTCCCTGTCCGGTTTGCGTGGGATGGGCCTTCCAGGGTGGTGGGCACCTTTTGTACCCATTTCCTGACAGCTGGAGACCTTCTTGAGTTGAAGAACAACTAGCCTAAAGAGTGTCCATTTTCTGTACCCTCACCAACGAATAATAAAGATATTACCTGTCTTAGTTATCTAGTGCTGATATAACAGAAATACCACGAGTGGATGGCTTTAACAAAGAGAAATTCATTCTCTCACAGTCTAGTAGGCTAGAAGTCTGAATTCAAGGTGCCAGCTCCAGGGGATGGCTTTCTCTCTGTTGGCTCTGGAAGAAAGTCCTTGTCATCATTCTTCCCCTTGTCCAGGAGCTTCTCTGTGTAGGAGCCCTTCGTCCAAGGACACACTCTGCTCCCAGTGATGCTTTCTTGGTGGTATGAGGTCCCCCATGCTCTGCTCACTTCTCTTTCCTTTTACCCCTTGTAAGATGAAAGGTGATACAGGCCACACCCCAGGGAAACTCCCTTTACATTGGATCAGGGATGTGACCTGAGTAAGGCTGTTACATCCCACCCTAATCCTCTTTAACGTGATCAATCTTGCCTCATACACCACAGGCAGCGGTTAGGGTTTATAACACATGGGAAAATTACATCAATCACAAAATGGAGGACAACCACACAATACCGGGAATCATGGCCTAACCAAGTTGACACATATTTTAGGGGGACACAATTCAATCCATAACATTACCCCTTTATAAAAAGTTTCTAATTTCATAGGTGAAAACTCATCCTTTCAAGTAAATACGTGCATTGTTTTGATTGTTAGTGAGGCTGAATATTTTCACTTATTTCTTGGCCCTTTTTTTTCCACATGTGATTTCATATTCATTAGAAATATTTTATAAATTTGTCTTTTGTCTAGAAATGTCATTGATGGCACTTTTTTTTTGATATGCAAAGGTATATAAGTGTTTACTTACATCACCACTTTCATCATTCTTCAATATTTTGATAAGGCTTCTAAGAGTATCTCTGCCCTCCTGTGGTTTCTGGTTGTGGAAAAACACTGTAGGAAACCTCAGAGGGTCTGTGTGCCTGCCTTAAGAAAGGCACAGAAAAATTATAGGATTTTATTCTGATTTCTGGTTGCCTGGGGAGAAGAGAGAACCACTAGAAAGTAATGAGCTCTGGCAGTAGCAGCAGTTCCATTTCTCTTAGGAAGTGAGGAAGAAAGGAAAATTGATGACAGTGCTCCATCTGCTAGTTCTGACTAGGGCTTCCAGCCTCTATGGATCATCACCCTGGCTCTCATTCCCATACCTTGTCCCACCCCTGTGATCTCCCTTCATATCTCCTTGACTGCTACTGGGTGAGGAACGCCTCCTTTACAGGCAGCAAGAGCTACCCTAGTGTCTCTGAGCCAGTTGGATCTCTAGCCTCTGCCCAGGAGGTAGAAAAAAGAAGAGAGAGAAATGCCTAGGATCCCTTGTTGGAATCAGGACTACTTTGTGATTTGTTGACCATGTTAACATTGTATATTGGTCCTTGTGTGCTGATCCATTGTTTTAATTAGAAGGGTTGATATAGAAAGAAGTTTTGGAATCAAGTCATCTGTATAATTAGTAACTACCTCTAATGCTTCTTTGTAAAGAGGGTATTCAACCATTAAAGTATCACTCATTGTATTTTCTTTCTCAGACTGTGTTTAAAATAAAGGGTTGGTGGTGTTGTGTGGTGCCATCTAGTCAGTTCCAACTCATAGCGATGCTATGTGCAACAGAACAAAATGCTGCTCAATCTCCTGCCATCCTCACACACTGCTGTCTTTGAGCCCATTGTTGTAGCCACTGCATCAGTCCATCTTGTTGAGGGTCTTCCTCTCTTTCCCTGACCCTCTACCAAAATGATGTGCTTCTCCAGGGCCTGGTCCCTCCTTATAACATGTCCAAAGTACATGAGATGAAGTCTCGCCATCCTTGCTTCTAAGGAGCTGTCTGGCTGTACTTCTTTGAAGACAGATTTGATCATTCTTTAGGCAGTCCGTGTCATATTCAATATTCTTTGCCAACACCATAATTCAAAGGCATCAATTCTTCTTCTGTCTTCCTTATTTATTGTTCAGCTTTGGCATGTTTATGAGGCAATTGAAAATACCATGGCTTGGGTCAGGCACACCTTAGTCCTCAAAGTGTCATCTTTGCTTTTTAAAACTTTGAAGAGATCTTTTGCAGCAGATTTGCCCAGTGCAATACATCATGTGATTTCTTAGATGATGCTTCCATTCATATGGAAAGTGGATCCAAGTAAAATGAAGTCCTTGACAATTTCAAACTTTACTCTATCGTGATGTTGTTTATCGGTCCAATTTTGAAGATTTTTGTTTTCTTTATGTTGAGATGTAATCCGTACTGAAGCCTATAATCTTTGATCTTTATCAGTAAGTGCTTCAAGTCCTCTTCACTTTCAGCAAGCAGGGTTGTGATATTTGTATATCATAGGCTGTTAATGAGACTTCCTCCAATCCTGATGCCACATTCTTCTTCATATAGTCCAGCTTCTCAGATTATTTGCTTAGCATACAGACTAAATAAGTATGGGGAAATGATACAGCCCTGCCACACACCTTTCCTGATTTTAAACCACGTAGTATACCCTTGTTATGTTCAAACGACTTCCTCTTTGTCTATGTACAGGTTCTGCAAGAGCACAATTAAGTGTTCTGCAATTTACATTCCTCACAGTGTTATCCATAATTTCTTATGATGCACACAGTCTAATGCCTTTGCATAGTCAATAGAACATGGGTAAACATCTTTCTGGTATTCTCAAAATCCATCTCACATCAGGAATGATATCCCTCATTCCACGTCCTCTTCTGAATCCGGCTTGAATTTCTGGCAGTTCCTGTTGATGCAGCTGCTTTTGAAATATCGTCAAGAAAATTTCACTTGCATGTAATATTAATGATACTGATTGATAATTTCCGTACTCTGTTGGATCACTTTCCTTTGAAATGGGCACAAACATAGATCTCTTCCAGTTGGTTGGCCAGGTAGCTGTCTTCGAAATTTCTTACCCTAGATGAGTGAACAGCTCCAGTGCTGCATCTGTTTGTTGAAACATCTCAATTGTATTCTGTCAATTCCTGGAGCTTTGTTTTTCACCAATGCCTTCAGTACAGCTTGAGCTTCCTCCTTCGATACCATCGGTTCTTGATCCGTTGCTGCCTCCTGAAATGGTTGAACATCGACCAGTTCTTTTTGGTACAGTGACTCTGTGTATTCCTTCCATCTTTTGATGCTTCCTGTGTCGCTGAGTATTTTGCCCGTGTGATCCTTCAATGTTGCTACTCGAGGCTTAAATTTTTTCTTCAGTTGTTTCAGCTTGAGAAATGCCACGCATGTTCTTCCCTTTTGGTTTTCTGACTTCAGGTCTTTGCACATGTCATTATAATACTTTATCTTCTTGAGCTGCCCTTTAAAATCTTTTGTTCAGCTCTTTTATGTGATCATGTCTTCTGTTCGCTTTAGCTGTTTTATGTTCAAGAGCAAGTTTCAGAGTCTCTTCTGACACCATCTTGGTATTTTGTTTCTTTCCTGTCTTTTAAACAGCCTATTGCTTTCTTCATGTATGATGTCCTTGATGTCATCCCACAACTTATCTGGTCTTCAGTCTTAAGTGTTCAATGTGTCAAATCTATTCTTAAGGTGGTCTCCAAATTCAGATGAGATATACTCAAGGTCGTATTTTGACTCTCATGTGAGGCCTCCCACTTTGTTCAGGATGTAATGATTTAATTAAATCTTCACCTTGTAGTCCCTCTCGTTTTTACCGTGATGCCTAAATATCCTTGACAGGGATGGCAACTTAGAGACTGTTGACCACAGTAAACACACCAATCCAGCTGCTCAAAGCACCTGATAGAGGATGGTAATGATTGTACCTGTAAAACAAATGAAATCTGGGGAGAAAGAAGTAATTGAATGAACATCGATAGTATCAGCATCCAAAATGCATCAACTCCATGAAATATTTGAGGAGAGTGTTTTCTTTCAACCCATTAATAGTTATGCTGAAGGAAGTTTCTGGTTGAATTATTTTATTTCTATCATATAGAGGGACAAATGGTCTATAAATAATTGGTATAGATATTGTCAAAGGTTGCTCAAGGTTCAATGTGCAACTATATTATTTAGATCAAATTATTATTTTTTCTTTGCTATATTCATACTTAAGTATGAAAATCTGCTGGAATTACTTGACATGGTCATTAATTGAAAATGGTCATGGAAATTTTGCTTGTATCAGAGATAAAGTACTAAATTATAATGTACCTGTAAAATAAGATGCTGAGAAGTCCCAGAGTTCAGCTTGAGGATTTTTTATTAAGAGTGTATAGTATTTTTCTCCCCAGAGATTTATAAATAGAAATTCTGATTGTAATTATTAAAGGTTGGGGGCATGGATAGTGCTTGGTGGCTGTGTGCCTTGTATCAGAAAGCTAATCAGATCTTCTTGAGGAGGTTATTTACATCATGCTTCACTTTTACAAACTGCAAGATATTGGACCAACAGGATTCTTAGTTTTTCAATGTAATTTATTATCCTATTTTATTCACATGGCTGAGGTTCTATTCATCCATTACTAGACGACAAAATATTTTTCCTTCAAAGTGAAACTGATGGATGAGATAGAAATTGAGCCACACGATTAGCTTTGTAAATGAGAAGGACAGTTACTCAATTTTTCTGTCAGTTAAAAATACCAGAGCAATGTATCATAATCAATAGAAGCACATTTCTAGAAAAATTTAGAAGCAATTTTAAAGCACTCATATGTCTGCTTTACATGTGAACATTTATAAATATCTCCATACATGTACAAATCTGAGAGATCACATTGCTATCTGCCTGAATATTACAGGTTTCTCATAAAGCTGTGTAGAGATAGAGAAAGAAAAAATTACCTTAAATACACGACAGCTGACTGAGGCAATTTCAGATTTAGAAGCAAGCTTTTGGTAATTGAGTAACTAAAAATACATCTTAACTGACTATAGTTTATATAATGTTTCATTTTTTCATGATAGAATCTCAGTTCTGAAGAAGGATGATACTCTATGGAATTGATTATGGAACAGTGACATATGCAAAGCATGCTGTTGCTGGTCGAAAGCCGAAAGAGTAGACAAGTGGAGACATTTTATCAAGAATTGCTCATGTTTAAGTTGATTCTCAGAGCACATTTCCTAAGCCTCTTCTACTCCTCTCCCACATATTTCCCTCTGTGGAGTTTACAGTTATCTTTGCATCCCTGAAGCTGGTGGATACTCTGACAGCTGGTTCTGATTTTTTTCCCCCTCTGTTTTTCCTGGGAAAGCAGCACAAGAATTGATAAACAATTCCTGTTGTTCTGATGCTTACTTTTTTTTTTCTCATAGAAGTATATCCTGACATCATTTCAGGAGCCAACTCACACCATGGGCCCTGATGGATGATTGGTGATCTAGAAAATTTTTAACAGTTGCGTGACAAGCCAATCCAACATTCTTATATTCTTTCCTAATCCAGCATAAAATGGCAAAAAAGTGACTCCCTTAATGGGGTTAAGCCTGATCGCTGATTCATATGCTAGAGAATCTTTTTTTTTTTTTTTTAACTTGTCATGTGTTTGGAGTTCTATTCTGTCATGAAGCCCTGGTGGCCCAGTGATTAAGAGCTTGGCTGCTAACCAAAGGGTCAAAGTTAAAATCCACCAGCCTCTCCTTGGAAACCCTACGGGGGCAGTTCTACGTAAGGTTGCTCTGAGTCAAAATCGACCTGATAGCAATGGGTTTGGGTTTTTTGGTTTTATTCTGTCATGAGGAGCCTTGGTGATGCAGTGGTTAAAATGATTGACTGCTAACCAAAAGGTTGGCAATTCGAGACCACCACTGGCTGACGGGACAAAGATGTGGCAGTCTGCTTTCGTAGAGATTTACAGCCTTGGAAACCCTATGGGGTCACTCTTGAGTTGGAATCGACTCAGCAGCAGTGGGTTTACTTTTTTGGTTTATTCTGTCATGAGAGAATCAAAAACATGAAGATAGAGTAAAGTGCACCCGCCCAAAAGTTGGCGGAAATGATTGATGGTTATCTGCTTGCTAGACCAATTCCTCACCTGAAGTGATCCAGACATGAGTGTTCTTGCAGGATTTATGTTGTGAAAATGGATCCTTTTTTCTACCAACCACCACTAAAGCCAAAAAAGGAAGGTGGCCGCTCAATTAAGTTGAGTGCTCTGTAGATGCTTTCGTTTGCTTTTATTTTGTTCTTTGTTTATGTGTTTATGTGTATGTAATTTTTAAAGAAAATAGGAAATTTTATGAACAAAGAAATGAAAATATTAAATGTGGAATTTAAATGTAGAAGGACTGAAAAGTCTTCTCCGGGTTAGCCTTTCACCCACCTACACAATCTCTGTTGAGTGCCAACCAGCCTCTAACTGAACCTCTCCAGTGTTAGGACTCCGGTCACAATTGTTAGAGAATTCTGATCATTAAAACAGGTCTCTATGTTGAACAGAAGTCTAGTTCTTATAATTCAGACAACTAGTTTTACTTCTCATCTCTGAAACAGTATCAAATTTCTCTTCATATGTTACCACTTCAAACATTTCTATCTGGCATAATCTTTCGAAGGCTTTTCTTTTTTTCAGCAGAATATCCTTAGGGCCTCCAATTATTGTCCCTTTCTGCAGGAACTCTAACATGTCAGTATCTCTTCAAATGGAATTTGGGACACAGTTGTGAGCCCAAACATGTCCGTCACAACATCACTCACATTGATGAATTATTAGAATGAGCCTACATGATAAACAAAACAAATGGCTAAATTCTGGTACATCCTCATGACACAGACTATTATGCAATTCTTAGCTTTGTTGCCAAGGAAAATTTCTGACCATGGAAATTTTAACCGTGGGAAATGTTCAAATTATATTATTTTAAAAAGCAGGATTTTCAATAGCATATAAGCATAATCTTAATTGTGTTCAAAAAACAGTTAAGATATATACATGTAGAAAAAAATACTAAAACAAAATTCATCCAAATGAAAATTGTGGTGAGATTATGATAGATTTTTGTTTTATTCTCCATTGTTTTTTATTTTTCTATAATGAGCCCATGTTCCTTTTATCATCCATAGAACTGCATATCATATTCCAGGTGAGTTCTGATGTGCTTAGAGTACATAGAATCATAACCTCCTTTTATCTGTGCACTGTTTCATTTGATGAAAACAGTTTATTTATGTAAGGCATTTCATATTTTGGCTTATCCTTAAAGGATGCATTTGGAATAAGGTCTTATTTTATTACTTTGAAGCCCCTTGTTCTTATCACACTCTACTCCCAGCCCCAAGTTGTTTAAATTAATTTAAATGGGAGGAGAGGAAGGTCGTGTGTAATTGGATCCTAGAAAGGTAGTGGAGTCTTGGTTGTGTAATGGTTAAGAGCTTGGCTGCTAACCAAAAGGTTGGCAGTTCGAATCTACCAGCTGCTCCTTGGAAACTCTGTAGGGCAGTTCTACTATGCCCTATAGGGTTGCTATGATTTGGAATCACCTTGAAGGCAATGGGTTTGGTTTTTTAATTTGAGAGAGGAGTATGTAATATATACTGCAGAAATTAGAGTATAGGAAAATATTTAAGTGTAAAGTCCTTTAAAAATATGTGGATTAGAACGGCTGTAATTAAATACAGACAAAAACAAAAGCTGAAGAGGCTATGGAGAAAGGAGAACTCTTATACATTGCTGGTGGGGTTGTAAAATTGTACATATGCTTTGGAAAACAGATTAACAGTTTCTTAAAAAAACTGTACATAAATTTACCG
Source organism: Trichechus manatus latirostris (assembly GCF_000243295.1). Classification (NCBI taxonomy): domain Eukaryota; kingdom Metazoa; phylum Chordata; class Mammalia; order Sirenia; family Trichechidae; genus Trichechus; species Trichechus manatus. The sequence continues at coordinate 12,630,352 of NW_004443943.1, read as the reverse complement.
GATGACCCAGCAATTCTACATTTAACTAACTACCCAAAAGAAATGAAAATATATGTCCATGCTTGTACACTAATTTTCATACAGCATTACTCATAATAGCCAAAAATAATCCAAATGTCCATCAACTAGTGAATGACTAAACAAAATCTGATACATTCATACAATGGAATGTTATTTGGCCATAACTGTAAAGATCTACTGATACATGCAGCAACATGGATGAACCTCAAAAAACAAGCTAAAGGCAAGTGGCCAGATGGAAAGACTATATATTATATAATTCTATTTATAGAAAATGTCCAGAAAAGATAAATCCGTAACGACAAAAAGGAGATTAGTGTTTGTCTGGGGATGTGAATGAGGATTAACTCCAAATGGGCAGGAGAGATCTCTTTGAGGTGATAAAATGTTGCAAAACTGGGTTTTGTGATGGTTATACAACTCTGTAAATTTACTAAAAATTATGGACTGGTACACTGAAAATAGATGAATTTTATGGTATGTAAACTATACCTCAATAAAACTGTTAAAAAATTTTTAAACAGGTTATGTGGATTAACTCCTGCATGTAGTTCTCCGGTACTATTATCAAACCTTCAGGAATCTCAGCCCAGAAGAGAGAATTACAGGCAATGAGAGGGCAAATTATGGTCTCAGCTGTGGCTTTCCAGCCAGACCAGCACCAGGTCATACTGTACTCCTCCAAATCTAGAACCTCATGGAATTCGTTGTTCACTCTAGTTTGCTTAACACTGACATTGATACGATAATAGTTATTTCAGCACAACAACATTGCTAAAGTCAAACGCTGCTCATGTCTTTGTATTTACAGGCATTTTATGTGATCAAAGGTATCACAAAGAAAAAGAATATTCACCAGGATTGTGAGGGTGACTTTTTCACTATTTGACATTCATGTCACAAAACAACAGAACTGCCTGTGATGCTCACTCATTCTTCACTGTGCTTTTACAATTAAAAATAACTTGACACTGAACAGTAAGTGTGAAATGTATAATTTTATTTTGGAAAACGTATTTGTCATTCTGGTCATTAGGAGCTACTTACAACAGGGCATGTCTCTTGGTATCGTATTCAAGAAAGAGCCAATATCTTCTTGAAAATGTGACTTGCATATTGCTAGGGAAACATGTTTCTATTTTGATTTTCTTTTTAATAGTGGTTGAAAGACATACTGTGAAATCTCTAAATGGAAATTTTTAGCTTTAAGCTTCTGTTTCTTTTCATTTTTAGTATTTATCTAAGCAACCCATGAAAACCTACACTTAATAATGACTGGCATTGATTTACAGATTTTTATATTTGTCCTACTTTTGATCTTTTATATAGCAACAATCTATTTCCTCTTTTGGGTTAGTTTTAGCATTATTTTTTATTTTACTGCAGTTCCTTCTCTCTGTATTATATAGCACCAGCTCAGCTAAATCAGATATTGACATCATCTTGGGGATGACTGGTCAGGGTTAGAATCACTCTTGAAAAACTTTTAGCTGGAAGACTCCATCTGTTTCCCCCTTTTTGATCAATAACTATTCAAGAGTTTGAAACTTTTATTTTAATCCCCTTAGACTACATTTGCTTTTTGGTTTTCAGGTTTTTGTTTTCATTATCGTTAGTGCATCTATTCATTCAATCAGTAAACACTTAATGAAAGCCTAAGATAGTGCCATGCCTTGGAAGTACGGAAATGAAAGACATAATCTCTACCACCAGGAGATTTACCAATAAGTCCACTGACAATAAAAATATAGTATGATAAGTGCTGTGGTAGAGGAGAGAAAGCCAGTGGGGGCTACTTAACAACAGGCTGGGAAAGGAGTTAGGAATGACTTCCTAATTGACCCTTGAAGGAATAAGTCAAGTGGAAAAGGGAGGGAAGGATATTGCAAATAGAAAGACTTGGGCAAAGTTGTAGATACACAAAAGAACGTGGTAGGTTTGGGAAACACCATATAGTTCAGGTTGACTAGGGAGAGGGATGCATGTAGGGGACTTCAGGGCATAAGGCTGGAAAAATGACATGGGTGAATGCTTGGGCAGATTACATAAAGGTTGTCTATTTCTTCCGTGTCTGCAAAATGGAGACATTGTATACAGAGAACTCAGCAGAGTGAAGGTCTGTTATAAATGCTTCATGGTCTTTAGTGGAAGAAATAAGTAAGAGGCTTTTATTTTGTTGTTTTTAATTTTATTTTTTGTTGTTGTTGAGAATATACACAGCTGAATATACACCAAGTCAACAATTTGTACATGCACAATTTAGTGACATTGATTGCATTCTTTAAGTTGTGCAACCATTCTCACTCTCCTTTTCTGAATTGCCCCCCGCCCACTAACATCAACTTACCCCTAAGTTTCCTATATAAGCTTTAAAGTTGCTGTTATCCATTTGATCCCATATAGATAGTTCTTAAAAGAGCACAGTGCTCAAGGCAGACATTCTTTACTAGTCAAGCTAAACTATTGTCTGGTTTTAAGAAGACTTGAGAGGATATTTTTGGTTTAAAGTTTAAAGATTATCTCAAGGCAGTAGTTTCAGAGGTTCATCCAGCCTCCATGACTCCATGAAGTCTGGATTCCATGCAAATTTGAAATTCTGTTCTACATTTTCCTCTTTTTTGATCAGTATTCTTCTGTAGAATCTTTGATCATAATGTTCAGTAATGGTAGCCTGGCACCATCTTGTTCTGGTCTCATGGCAAAGAAGACAGTTGTTCCTGGAGGCAATTAGCCACACAGTCCATTTCCTTTTCCTATCCCTGACTCTCCCTCTTCATCTGTTTCTCTAGGCAAGTAGAGACCAATTGTTGCACCTTGGATGGCTATTTGTAAGCTTTTAAGACCCCAGGCACTATGCACCGAGCTGTGAGGTAGAACACGAGTACTAAACACAATATAAGGCCAATTAACTGGGATGCCCCATGAAACCATGACCTTAAACCTCCAAACCTAGAAACCAAATCCCATGAAGTGTTTGGTTGTACATACACAGCCTCAGCAGCTGCTGTTTTGTTGTTGTTGTAAATGTATCTATCATACAACTTTTGCCAACTCAACTTTTTACAGGTGTACAGCATACTGACAGCAGTTACAGTAATCTACTGTGTAACCCGACACTTAATCAGTGTGATTTTTCCATCACGGTAAACCAAAGCTCAGTGATCCATAAGTAATATCCCTCCTTTACTCCTCCCTCCTGCTAATAAACTTTGGTCTCTATACGTTTGTCTGTTCTTGTTTTTTTTATGTAAGTGAGGTCATACAACATTTGTGTTTTTGTGATTGACTTATTTCACTCAGCATAATGTCTTCAAGTTCCATTCATGTTGTAGCATGTATCAAGATTTCATTTCTCTTTCTGGATGACTAGTAGTTCATTGTATGTACATACCACGTTTTGTTTATCCATTCATCCCTTGATGGGCATTTTCGTTGTTTCCACTTTTTGACTGTTGTGAATAATGCTTTGACAACTTAACAAACCCACCTCCATTGAGTCAATTCCAATTCATAGTTACCCTGTAAGACAGAGTAGAACTGCCGCATAGGATTTCCAAGGCTGTAATTCTTTATGGAAGCAGACTGCCACATCTTTCTCCCACAGAGCAGCTGGTGGGTTCAAACTGCCAACATTTTGGTTAGCACTTGAGTGCTTTAACCACTGTCCCCCCAGGGCCCCTTGACAACTTAGCAACAAAAGGACAAATAAACCAATCAAAAATGGGTGAAGGACTTGAACAGACATTTCACCATAGAGGACATTCACATGACCACCAAACACATGAAAAGATGTTCAACATCATTAGCCATCAGAGAGATGCAAATCAAAACCACGATGAGATACCACTTCACTCTGACTAGAATAGCTGAGAAAAAAAAAAAAAAAGAAGAAAATAACAATGCTAGCAAGGATGTGAGGAAACTGGAACCCTTATTTATTGCTGGAGGAATGTAAAATTGTACAGCCATTGTGGAAAACAATGTGGCAGTTCCTCAAAACACTAAAAATGGAACTGCCATATGACCCAGCAATTCCACTGTTTGGAATATACAGAAAGGACTTGAAAGCAGTGACAAGAACAGACATAGGTACACCAGTGTTCATTGAAGCATTATTCACAATAACCAAAAGGTGAATAAGGGTTTTATGATATTCCTTCTGATTAAGGATTAGGAAATTTTTTCTAGCTTATGGTCTCTTTATGAAATACTGAAAGTTGACAAATAGCTCATGGCCCAGATATATGGTTGCCTCATGTTAATATTTTAAAATGTTTACTAATTATGAGGTATAATTGTTGATTTTATTATTTGCTGGAATCTATAGGGTGTAGTCATTGCAGATGGAAGCCAGGACTCTAGAGTGGTTGATAGCTCAAGCTTTTGTAGGCAAACCTGCAAATTTCCTGTTTGTAATCTGCAAACTGTGGATAATAATGGTATGTAAATTAGTGTTTTTCTAAGACTTCCTAGTAATGATATATAAAGTACTCAGCCGAGTACCAAACCCTGAGAAAGACCTCTGAAATGGTAGCTAAAAGTCAGTCTTTTTGTGGAAAATTAATACATGTACTTTCTTTCACTATCGGAGTAATAAAATAGTTTTGATATATATACTTACTATTTATATTTTTATTCACTGTCTTTAAAATCTCCTTATTTCTTTTCCCTTTTTAGTTAATAAGTTAAATAGGCCATGCTGGTGAATATCTCTGAAGGCAAAAGGCTTTAAAGTTTTCCAAACTGCAAGTTATGATGTATTAATGAGCCACAGAATCAAGTTAGTGGGTCACAGCTAGCACTCTTGTTTTTATGAAACTGAATAGAACATAATTGAAAATATAGGAATGTATACAAGTCAGCAAGATCAAGTATTGTTTCATTGCATTTTTTTTCAGATGTGTCACAATGTAAACTATATTTCAAAAAAGGTTGACCCCTGAGACTATGGCCCCTGGACATTCTGCTAACCTAGAATTGAAATAATTCCCAAAGCCCACTTTTCAGGCAAAGATTAGACAGGACTATAAAACAAAAAATAACACAGATGATGAGCGTGCTTCTTAGTTCAAATCAAGTATATGAGACCAAGTGGGCAGTTCTTGTCCAAAAGCAAGGTGAGAAGGCAGGAAGGGAAGGAACTGCTGAATGGACACAAGGAACCTGAGGTGAAAGGGGGAGTGTGCTGTCACATTGTGGGGATTGCAACCAATGTCACAAAATAATATGTGTATAAATTTTTGAATGAGAAGTTAACTTGAGCTGTAAACTTTCACCTAAAGCACACACACACACAAAAGTTTGAAAGCAATTGTTCCTAAGGACAGGAGTGCAGATATTAGAATTTTCTCCTTTATTTGTATCAGAATTCAATTACTGTAATATTTGAATAAAATCTAGCAGATAAGAAAAGAAAGGAGATAGAGTTCTGTTTAAAGAGTCACCACACATGATTTTAAAGGATATGTGGGTTGCTTTTAGGGTGCAATAGAAAAAAATGCTATCATTCAAATATTCTGTCTGTTGCAAAACTTGGAAACGACTTGGTCTTTGGACTTACGCCAAATGGGTTTTGAAAAATAGGTTGAAAATTTTCCAGTGCTTTCTGTAAAGTTGCATGCATGCACACCCACCATAACCAAGTACAGATAGATTTAAGAGTGTGAAGTTTCAGGAAGCAAATTTTGCTTTCTCCCTCGGTTCTTACATTATTATCCATTCAAATTGTTGCCAATTTGGGGCAGCCAGGTTAATCCTAACTATCTGTACTTCCCTACTGAATTGGTATTTTCCCTTGCTGTAAGACATTTTCTAATTACTTTGTGAATAAAATGTTTTAGATTCAGAGTAAAATTGAGTGCAAAGTTATGCTTATAGCTAAACATGTGCTCTCTTTAATGGTTGAATTAGGCTGGTCAGTTTATGTAAGGGTCTCTGACTGTGCTGTTGTTGGAGCTGTGCCTACTGACCCATGTCTCCTGGCTGTGAAAGGAATTCAGAACATGGTGAGTCCTTAATGACAAAAGGAGTAAATCTTTCCTTTTTTAAAACAGTACTTTTCTAGGTTCCATTATAAGAATAATGCTTGGAGCCTTAGTAATTTCCAAATATCACCAGCCTTTATAAAGTTCCTTCTTTTAGATATGATAGTCAAAGAAATGGACCTTGTTCCTAAGCATAATGTGTCTTTGCATTTAGTTTTAGATCACTGTATTTGGAATATTGTTGCTTAGAGATGGTCAGTAAGTGATTCTGTAGATCTGAGCAGAGGTTCTGAGGTTTCAATTGTTGCTAGTCAGAGGTATAGAAAGAGCTGACTTAATCCTCAGTGGCCTGAGTAAGGGCTAGAGGCTCACAGATTTAGAAAAATAACTCCCTGGGAACCCTTCAAGGTCTGTTTTGTGGACTTCTTATTTATATTCTCCCTTAAGAGAAAAAACTGGTTGTGATTATATATTGCCAGCAGGATGATGATTATAGACCTACTCCTCATTTAATCAAATCCTCAGTCCTTCAAACAGTTAAGCTGAACATTCTGAGGCAAAGAAAAGTTATAAACCAGGCATTGTGAACTCAAAAGCACATATAAATCAAGTGAGATAACTTAAAATAATGAATCAAGAAAAACATATGACATTCCAGGTCTAGTTTCTGTTTTCTTACCTTTTACAGAGAAATATTTCCATACTATAAGAAAGCCAAGATGTAAATGTGATAATACATGGCAACTGACAACCTTGTTGTAGCGCAGTAGAGACTGGTATGGTCTGTAGAAAAATGAAGAATGCATGCCCTGCCTGAACAGTCATCACTTTCAGCTCTAGCAGATGTTTGTCATTTAGAAAGTCAGGGCCAGTGGTTTGAGATTTTTTTCAAGAGAAGCCAACTCCAGATTTGATGTTGTGAAATCCCTTGGCTTTTAAATGTTGACTCAACTTTTTCTTGGATACTAGGCAGGGCAAACAAAATTTATCTGTAAGCTTTACTTGATCTCTTGATTGTCAGTTGATGCCCCTCAGCTGTAGAATTTCCAACAATTACAGATGAAACATTTTCACTGATAGTGAGCTTAGTAATTTTGAAGTGCTCTGGAACCCTTCTTTTAAGGAAGTAGCATCCTTAGTCTTTATTTAATAAAAATGTATTGGTTCACCAAATTGTGGTGCTTTAAAGAGGACAAAGATTTCTATGGTTAGTCAGATATCAGTTAGATTGGAGAAGGGAGAATGTGAGATTATAATTAAGGCAGAATGAAATATTCGCTTCAATAAAAACTAAAAAACCAAACCAGTTGCCATCAAGTCAATTCTGACTCATAGCAACCCTATAGGACAGAGTAGAACTGCCCCATAGGGTTTCCAAGCAGCAGCTGGTGGATTGGAACAGCCGACCTTTTGGTTAGCAGTGGGGCTCTTAACCACTGTGCCACCAAGTGGTCTTTAAAAAGCCCCGTGAGAGTGATAAATCTAACCAAGTACTAGAAAAACTTCACAGAGGAAGTGATAATGAATAATAAGCTTATGAAGTATGTGTATGATTTTGATAGGAAGGAAGGATTTGCCAAGGGGAAGGGAAAATATAAGCAACTCTATAGTTACATTGTGGATCCTGGTATGTCTTTGGAATGGTAAATAATTGGGTATGACTGGAGTGTAGAGTACATGGGGAAATTAGTTGGGCTCAGGCCAAAGGGGACCTCAAATATCAGTCTATAGATCTGAGACTTGATTATATAGTTAAAGAGAGATATTCCAGAGTTTAAACCAGGGGAAAGACATGATCTTTGTGTTCTGATCCCAAATCCTGGGTTCTGTCTCCTTCAAATGGTTGGAATCCTTCTCTAAGAAGATGGCTAAAAATAGGCACTCCGCCTTGTGCTGGTTAAGAAGCTGTATCACTTCTGGAAGCACTGAAAAATCCTTAAGAATCAGCTTTGCACTAGTCACAATAAATTATATCCTGTGGTTGCCAGATGTAGCTACAAAGCAATGTACATGAGACTATCAGTATAACCGGCAATATAATTAGTGTACAGATAAATGTTTTGCATTTGTGTTTTGTAGAACTAGTAGAAGTCATGAAAACGTAAATGAGATAGAATTAGGTTCAAGTAGGCTGAAAAGAAAATGCAATGGTGATCTTAATTATTTTAACAAAAAAGAGGTTACCTGCAGTATGAAAGTGGAATGAAAAGATAATAAGCAAAATATAGGGCAATAAAACCTTCATTTTAAAAAATCTTACAACTTTTATTCAAAATAAGAAGAAAAAAACTCACAAATATGAGAAAGTCGTCTCTCTCAGATTATAAAGGAAATGCAGCCAAGAGTAAACCAGAATTTAGGGACCTGTTTTTGTTTTTGTTTTGTTTTCCCCTCCTAAAATGCCAGTGATCAAAACTCACTTGTGGAGAATGTTCCATGAAAAGCACCTGACAACCAGTGCTTGGGTGTTGGTCAGGAATCACCAACCATTGTGCCAAAGTATAATTAGATGAAAAGTGCCCTAGACAGATAGCCATTTTGGCACAATTGGCATAAACAATGTATTTAATTACTGTGAATTACTTTAACACATTATTTCTCTCTTCCAAGAAACTCAGTATAGAGTGCATGTGAATCCTGTTCATCAACTCAACAGTAATTATGGATCTAAATTAATCACTTAGTTTATCACTTGCCAATTGCTCAATCTGGCCTCTCTAGATACTTTAGAGACAAGGAAACAATTTGGCTAAACAATATTAAATAATCCAAGGTCACAACAGAAAGAGAAGGAAAAAAGATAAATGTTCAGCTTCTAATCTTTTGCGTAGTTAATGGAGTAATGCAAAAATGAATTCCTATATAGCTATTGAAACAATTTCATAATTAAGTAAAGAGATAAACCTGGTTAAACTAAATAAATGAATAAAAATCTCTACTGATAGCACTCAGCGTTTTTAGAGAAATTCATTAAGTCAAGAATGGATGGGAAAACTATTTGGTGGCTTAGTTTTTGTTTTTTTTTAAACTGTAATTGCCTTACCTTATGTTTCATATAGAACGAAACGGGGTTCAGATAAAAAATTTGCATTTTTAAATTTTCTTGGCTTATAAATATATTAGACAACTAGTTTTAGAAGAGGGACTTCAGAAAGCTTGATTTTTGCCATTAAGATTCTCCAGTAGTCAGCTGTACTCAAAAGCAAAGCTACTGACTCTACATAATTCTGTAAACTAACAGGGTTAGATGAAACAATATTTGAGTCCTATTGATCATGTAATGAGTTATTCAATTGATGTTTTATTTACAGTACTCAGTAATTGGAATTTATAGTGCATGAATAAGCTGACTGATGTTAGACATCTCCCTCTTCCATGAAAACACAACCATGTTTATGAGCACAGCATCAAATACTTTTCTGGAATCGGGAAGAACTCAATAAATACTTAATTAAGGGTTCGAGGCCACCATAAGAGCTCGAGGTGATTTGGATATAGCATGGGGGATGATAAGTTTTGGGTACTGTGATAAAATATGGAATGGCTACACCCAGGTGAATAGGGTGGTCTTTTTATTTGGCCTATCTGCTTAGCCAGAACCCAAGGATCTATCGTCTCATTCCTGGTCCATTCTGTTTGTTGCCCTTCGTGACTTTTCACTAATCAAATTGCCTTTATGTTTTTTTTTTTTCCTTTTGTTTTTTCCTTCAACTATATTCACCTGTATTAAAGCCTTTGCTGTGATAGGTAGCAGGTGGGGAAAACAATATGCTATACTTGATAATTTCCCTTGACTCCTAGTCTTTTTTAGGAATGGGTTGAAAATATAGAACAAGATGCCCATTATGAAATCTGGATGATTACTGATGTGTCTAGAGATGAACATTGTGTATCTTTCACTGATTTAATGATGATAACCATTTAGAATTATGATAGAAAAGCAAAGAACTTTTTGCACAGTTGAAAATTTTACAATAGAAGTAACATGGTGTGACATCTTTGAAAAATTTACCAGCAATATTTTATTATATTAAATATGTATACTCCATTTTGGAATCTCTCCTTTTCTCAGAATAATAATGGAAATCTTCTCTTGAAATCCCAGGCATACATATACAATCCAAGCAGTCCCCTCAGTGCTAAGCAATCCCCACAGTGCTAAGAGTCTCTAAAATGAGTGAGCACATAGGGTGTAGAGCTTGGTGGTGGCTAGAAAGGTACCTTAACAACTGTTTTAACCTTAACATATTTTTTAATATTTGATATATGATTGAATTGCATTATTAGTCATTCATCAAATCATTACAGTGCTAAATGTTTTAGTCTAGAAACTACAAAGAGAAATAAGACATTAATTCTTTTTGTCTCAGGCTGTCCGTGGTTTTCATGTACTTCATTTGCCTGCCATCTTTGAAAGACATGTAGATTACCAAGCAATTATTTGTTATAATACAAGCAGAAGAGTTAAAATGTGAATGATGTGTACAAGAGAATGAACATATCCTGATTGGAATAGAATCATGGGGAAAAGAAGAAAACAGGAAGTAATTGATTATTTTTTAGTTCAGTTAATTCAAAGTAATAACACATTGAAAGCCCTATTTCCCAATTAAGTAAGAGTGGAAGGAAGAGAGTCAGCTCACTAATTAAGGTTATGAGGAAGAAAGATATATCTACTCTTAATGAACCAAAGAAGATGTTCCTTAAATGGCCCATGGGGACAGACAAGACCAGGCAGCTTCAAAGAAAATTGCAAATTGTCCGAAAAAAACAGCAACTGTCATTGCACACAAGAGAACTAAGAAGGTAGACTGCAGCTTGACCTTAAGTGTGTGTTTTTTTTTTTTTAAGGAGTTGCTTTGGATTTGTTTAGCAGTTGTACTTTAAAATAATTTTAATGTAAGAAAGTGGAGAGGAGAGGTGAAGATTGAGGCTACTTATAAATTATATACAAAACAAGACATGACAAATGAAAAAAGAAAAATACACCAAAAGACTAGTTAGAAGGAACCACAGAACACTTTAAAAACTAAGGTTAACTCTGAGCTTCTTGGATGCCAAGTTTAAAAAACAGAAACAAGTTAGGTTTTTTTTTTTTTAATTGTAAAATATAAATAATACGACGTTTGTCATTTCAACATTTTTCATGTGTACAATTCGGCGAGACCAGTTACATCAATCATGTGCAACCATCACCAATATCCACTGCCATGTTAGTTCTTATACCTTCACTTTTCAGTTAAAAGAGCAAATAACTTATTCATAAGAAATAAACTTTTTATGGAACTGAATTCCAAATCAAAGTTAATATATGGATTCTAATATATTTTATTAATAATTAATTATTAAATGGTATTTCCATAATAAAGCATTTGATTTTTTTAATAAGCCTTATGAATCTTTGGCAGCATCTAAATCAATCCCTTTTTCTCTTCAAGTGTATAAATTTTCTTTGCTTCTGGCCTCTTCCTATACGTGTGACCTTGGGTAAATGACTTCTTTTAGCCTTTGTCTTTATACCTACAAAAGCTCTTTCCTAGTGCCTTCTTCAGAAAATTCCCGTGAAGATTAAAAGAGGTAATGCACGAGAAGCAGCTTCCCTGACACATAGTGATTGCACGATAAAGCTGGGCTGCTGTGATCACTGTTGTCATTGTCCTTGACATCATCGTTGTCATCATTATTGCTACCAAGGATGTGCAGCATATCTCCCAACTTTAAGTAGTAGACACAGTGGGAAATGGAGTCTTATTTCATTGCAATCAGCCACCCTGACTGTAGTATTATTACACTTATTCAGGCATAAGTAGAACATAAATTATTAAACCAGCAGCAGACCCTGATAACAAATACATTAGGTTTTATGGTGTCAAGAATCTGTAGCTACTAAAAGAAAGCTGATTTATAGTTCTCTGAAGACCTGATTTTTTTACATATTATTTTCTTCTTCTCTGACTTGCTGGAGTTTGTACATGCAATAATAATGTTAATAGGTTGGAGCAGAAAAAGAAAATGATAAAATAAGTATCAAGAATTGACTATTACTAACCAGTGGTTGTCTTTCCCATTTGTCCTGTTGGAGCTGTGAATGTGTTTCTTCATAAAGTTAGAGGGAAAAAATGCTTGCAGACAAATATCAAAACCATCTGATTATTTTCATAGGGTCTGTCTGGAGATTTAGGGGTGAACTTTGATTTTTTTTAAGGTTATTGAGTCCTTCAAATATAGGAAATTGAGGCTTTAGGGTGCTTTAAAGTGAGTGGCTGAAATCCTCCACATAGGTCTTATACTTGCCAAGTTCTCTGGCATAGCTCTGAGCAAGCAGCCATAGATGTTTGCGTCCCTTTTTACATGTGGTCAGAATAAAAGACACGAATGTGGAATAAAATATTTTCCTCTCTCTATATAGGTTTCCCTTTTATATATATATTTTTTTACTTGTTCAATCTTTTTGTTTGTTTGCTGAATTTGTGCAGAGTTTTATTACTATGAATAATAGATTGTCATATTAGGGAAATGCATGCCATATGTGATCAAGTATAGACAGGGATATGGATAAAGAAACTAATACGATAAAGGAATCAGACAACTGGGAAGGGCAGGGGACTCCACAATACTACCATATGGGAAAGAGTAAACAGTCACAATGACTGCCTTTTTTAAAAAAAAAAATTATCCTAGTTTAGTATTCCAGAAGCTACAGTGAAGAGGAAGGCATTAAACAATATGCCCTGATCAGGGGGATTGACAGTAGGTTTAGTTCTGCTCCTCAGTTTACATGAATGGAGAACATCACCACCACCACATTAATTGCGTTGGGTCCCATTTTCTTGGGTTCGCAGACACCTGGATTCTTGAGGGTTGGAGAATATTGTCCACAAAAAGTAATCAAATAGGAATTGAGCAAACTATTGAGTCATGGATCTTTCTGTCAACAATGGTATGATAGAGATGATGACAAGGTGATGTTTTCTCCAGGAGATGGGAGGCATCTTCCTGGAGTTGGTGCTAGGAATTCTCTGGGTGATAACATCACTCCTATGTGGTTCCTGGACACCCAAACAGTTCTTGTCCTAGCAGGTTCTTGCTAGATCTAATTACCTGGTTATTCGGAGACAGTGGGCATTCTCTCTTCTTAGAAAACTTCAAAATGATCTTCATCTAGCCATATTTATCCGCTCTGGTCATTTCCCACCATCTCTTGTACTTGTCTTTGCTCTCCTTTTAAAAGTTGCTGTTGTCGTTATTCTTGTTAGGTGCTGTCAAGTAGGCAGCACGTCATGTATAGACTCGTAGTGACATTGTGTACAGTGGAACAAAATGTTGCCTGGTCCTGCTCCATGCTCACAAACATTGCTATATTTAAGCCCATTATTGTAGCCGCTGTGTCAATCCATCTCACTAAGGGTCTTCCTCTTTTTCGCTGATCCTCTACCGAGCACGATGTCCTTCTCCAGTGATTGGTCGCTCCTGATGTTGTTTCCAAAGTAAAGGAGACAAAATCTCATCATCCTTGCTTCTAAGGAGCATTCTGGCTGTACATCCTCCAAGACTGATTTATTCGTTCTTTTGGCAATCCATCATATATTCAGTATTTTTCACCAATGCAGTTCGAATGTGTTAATTCTTCTTTGGTCTTTTTTATTGTTCAGCTTTCACATACATAATAAGAAAATTGAAAAGACTATGGCTTGGGTCAGGCACACTTCAGTCATCAAGGTGACATCTTTGCTTTTTAAGATTTTAAAGAGGTCTTTTGCTGCAGATTTACCCAATGCAAGATGTTGTTTGATTTCTTGGCTGCTGCTTCCGTGAGCGTTGATTATTGATCCAAGGAGAATACAATCCTTGATAACTTCGATATCTACACCATTTACTATGGTATTGTTTATGGACCCAGATGTAAGGATTTTTGTTTTCTTCACTTTAAAAAAAATAGGGAAATAATATCTTTTCCCCAACATGTTTTTCCCAGAGATATTTCCTTTTAGTTTCCTCTTCACTAATGCGCTTCTCTTTTTTTCTTAACAATTAGTCCAGAATGCTCTTTAAAACCAGAGTCAGAATCAACCAGCGAAGCTGCTGTCTTTCCCCTGAGAGGCTTAATCTTCAAACTGCCCCAAAGCAAGAAAGGGAATACAGTAAAACCTGTGAGATCCAGAACTCAAGGGGAGTGCCTTGTTTTTCTGAGTCTCACAAGTTTTCCACCATTGACAGGGCGCAATCTTACCACTTTTCTGTCGCTCTCTATTAGTGGAAAATATTCAAGTTTTCCTTCTCTAACAGGTTTCTCCCTCACACAGGTTCTGGCTTTCACAGGTTTTACTGTATTTGCATCAGTGATAATAATAGCTAGCACTTGTTGAACATTTACTCTGTTGGTGCATTTTATATAACGTAATTTATTTAAATCTCAAAAAATCCTTATAAGGTGAATTCTGTTTGTATACCCATTTTATAAATAAATTAAGTCATAGAGACATTGTATGAAAGAACAGGTTTTGAACCCAGAAATTCTGACTCTGAAGCCCATACTCATTGCCTCTCTGTATTGCCTTTTGCTAATCAACGAAATAGGTAAAAAGAAAACAAAACAGTTATGTTTAACCAAACAGTAAAAATGCTCATATATTGGCATAGAGTAATGGTTAGCATGGAAATGTAACCTCTAGTAATACTGTTTATTGATTAGGTAAGGCCACAATTAAAAACAAGTTTATTTTTGCAAATGCTTATGTGGAATTGGATTGAATTGGATTGATCATAATCCTTGGCTCATAGAATTTTGTTACCATCAGTCCATATGTGGCCCTCTTTATTTCATGCATTCATTCGTCAATTTTTTCCTCTCATTTTCTCTGTCCCATTAATCCTTCCATTGACACCTTCCATTTAAGAAATCAGCATCTCATTCTTTCGGCAAAGAGATAAGAATTAATCTGTATTTCTGTTAAATATGCCAATATGTTTTCAAGACTCATTGGTAGAACATTGGTTAATCAGATTTTATATACAGTTTTTGTCTTGGAATAATTCTAAGACTTCTCTTAGAAGTTTGGATCTACTGATTATACATGCGATAATATTTTGTCATGCTAGTTCTAGAGAACAGAGAAGGGATCCAAGGGTCTGTATTTCACCTAAGAATAATTAACAGTGAGCTATATATTATGACAAAGGGCTGCGTGGAGCATAAAACAAATTAAATGGCTATCGCAATGGGACCAGCCAGAACTTACTGATTAAATAAACAGAGGATTGTCTGGGTATGTTGGATTTCTATCTGACCCTGGAAGAATTAGTTATCTTCGAGCTCCCTAAAATACAAGAAAAAAATACTATTTCCAAAACTAAAGTAATTCATATTCTTATCTTCAGTCTCTGTTTTCGATGCCACCAGGTTTTTTCCCCCCTTTTTTGTAAATCATCAGTTAATTCATTCTGCTAAGAAAGCTCAGGGATTACAGAACTACTGAGATATAATAATGGAAACGGATTTTTAAAAAAAGTGTTCATGCTTGAGTTAAATAGATGTGTGTGTGTGTGTGTGTATGTGTGTGTGTATTTAATCAACGGAATGCTGGTTAATTTTTGGATGCTCTGTTTTCCAGTCATAGATGTCATATTTGAACATATATCATTAGTGATTTTATCCAACAGCATATCTTTACCCCCTCAAATGTTTCCTTTCCCTGTTATTTCACTTAATACAAACAAGTTATTTTTATTTTAATGAAAATTGATTTAATGCCAGAAATATTTCATCCCCATATAGAAAACTTGGGTCTCCTAAGAAATATTGACTTCCCTTTTTCTGAATTCCATGCCAATTTATTATGCACACTCATCTCTAAGAAGCTTTTAGTAGATCTTTTTAAATTTGAAAAAATATGGGAAGAACATTATTCATACTTAGGTAAAGTTTTTCATGTATTGGTGGCTGTTTTTTTCTAACTTTACTTTTAAAGCAAGTAATATTTATGTTTGGAAAATGGCAAGTTTGACAGTATTAGATCCAAGTGGAGAGAAAGCTAATTTGCCTGGACTGTGAAGGGTCTCCTGCTGAGTTCTTGGATTAATAAAAGCAGTTTTTGGTGTTGAAATAATTCTCTGATGGCTTTAAGTGCAACTGTTTTAAAACATTTTTTCAAAGATTTGGGTGTGAAGTAAGTCTCCACTACTTATAAATACTGCTGACAAAAATCAATAAATCAATCAAAAAGAAAGAAAAAATTTAAACATATACAAATGCAGGGACATAGTATAATGAAACCTCACATCCCATCACCCAGCATCAACAACTACTAACCATTAATGGCCAATCCTGCCCCATCTACATCACCATCCTCTCCCCCTACTTCTCATACTGTTTTGAAACAAATCCCAGATTATAGGATTTCCTTAGTAAAATTTTTGTTATGTGTCTCTAAAATATGAGTTCTCTTTTATCGTCACCATACTATTATCACACCTAAAAATTTAATTCTTAGTATCATTAAATTTTCATATTTCTACTTGTCTGTAAAATCATGATATAATTTAGCATGTTCCTCTGACCTAACTCTGTATTTTCTCTAAATTGGAAATTGGTTCTAGACTCTGGATCTAGATTCTGGTTTGATTAATTCTTCCTTCCTTCCTTGCTTCTTTCCTTCCCTCCAGACTACTTCATAGGTGTGTTCATTCTTCCTTTCAGGAGGCGTATAATATCCGATTGTCTCTCTTCTTGTGATGTTAAGAGCAGTTGATGTTTAATGCCTACGTTCATTAGTTCAGATTAGTTCAAATGTTTTAATTCTGTTGTGGATTTAAATATTTCATGTGTTTTAATTCACTATAGTTAATACTCGAATTGTCCCAACTTAGTGCAGTAAGAGCCTCTTAAAGTTCCTTTTGAGTTCTCTTGACATGAATCTAGTAGTCTTTAACAGCTTTCTTATTGCCAGAGATGACAAAATCTTCCAGGCTCATCCTGTATATTTCATGCCCAAGGCCTGTAATCAACCATTTCTTTAAGGAGCCCAAATTCCAGTTAGAGGGAAATGGTAGTTAGAGACCCACAGTCTGGACACTTAGGATGGCCCATTGCTCCTGGGTTGGTCATTGCTTCTAAGCATTTTCAGCATATCATTGGGAAATATTTCTATCTTTTTCCCTTATGATTTTATTTATAAATTGAAAATCAGCTTTTTGTTCACTTGCACACTTTTTGCTTATAAGACTTGCTTGATTCAGGAGGGACTTAGTTTGTTTCACAAGGGTGTTACCTGGTACAGATGAAACACCTCACAGTTAAGAGATAGTTTTCAAGCCATATTAAAACATTTTGCAATAACATTTTATATGTTCAGAATGATATATATCCCGTATTTGTGCATAAATATGCAATACTTGAGTTTAATTTCTTCTGAAGATCATGTCTATCAAACAGATTTATATGCTGAAGAATACACAATAGCTTAGTAATGATGTGACTATATTAGTGAATCAGAATCCAGTGATGAATTAGTCACCATTTTTCTAATTAGAGTGTGAAATCTTAATTTTTTTGACTCTGATTAACTGATAATGGCTATGTCATGGTGTTCTTGTGAAAACCTGTTTTGATGGGCATTGCAATATAAAAAGCATCAGCTAATAGGCAAAATGAAAACAAAAGAAAAACAAGTACTGATTATTTTCCCTTCAAATGTTTTCTGTGCACCTGATAAAATATGAAAGTGAACTTTCAGATATATCAATATCGATATTAGTATTACTAGGGATTGTCTGTTAGACTTTCTACAATTAATGGTTGAGGAAAAAGATGTGTGTTTAAGAAAAGTTTAATCAGGGTATCCACAGCTAAGGAGATAGGCAATTAAAGCAAATTATTCACTTTTTTATTAGAAAAATAAATTCAGCAAGTATTTCATATGACTTGACTTGGCCAATATTGGTAAAATCAATTATTAATTCTGAATTCTCAAACATTGTAATTTTCAAAAAACCTTGTAGAGGTGGGGTTGGGGGAATGCATGTCCAGTAGTTGGAGCCTGGCAAAGTTATAAAATATAGCAGCAGAATAAATTGTATTCAGCCACTGAAAAGAATGAAGCAGATCTCTTTATGCAGCTATTGAAGTCTATAAAGTTCAGAATAGTTTGTTGGTTAAAAACATGGACTTCTGAGCCAGAGTACCAGATTTCAATCCTGTCACTATTAGTGCAATGTTGGGCAAGTTACCTAATCTCTTTATATCTCATTTTCTTAATCTGTAAAATAAGCATTATATTATTACATACTTCTGATAATTGTTAGGAGGATTAACTCAAAATTAAGCCTTATGCATGGTCAACATTCACAGGTTAGCTCTTCTCTTCCTCCTTGTCCTTCATATTTTTGGCCCCTTCATCATCATCTTGCTGAGGTAAAAATACAAGTTTTACATAATTGTTTCTGAGGCAGGATCTTATTTGTGATAAATGAAATGGAAGAATTCTAGAATGCCAGATGGGTTCATGATAGAATGAGAAGAAACATTTCACCTAATTCAAAGAAATACTAATATCAAGTTCTCAAGTCTGTGTGGGTTAAGAGATCATGTCTCCTGTCTAGGAAATTGCCCTTGCTGAAATGGTGAAGGCTGTAGTCTTTTTGACCCTTGATTTCCTCTTATATGAAGTGGAGATTGCAACATTAAGTACACATAGACAGCCCATTGGGAAGACTAAATTAAAGACTGCATGTGCAGTATCTGCAAAGGCCTAGCAAATAGGCAATACTCAATATGAAATAAGTACTATATTTATTATTCCATTACATTTTGATTAGTATAATTTCACTACAGTTTTCTGAATGATAGAGATTCTATTGAAAAATTTTTTTATAATTTATTTGTCAGTATACTGCTACAACTGTTTTTAAGTCATCTTCAACAAAATTTTACTTGCATGTGTATTAATGATATTTTTTGATAATTTCCTCATTCTGTTGGATCACCTTTCTTTGGAATGGACACCAGTATGAATCTTTTCCAGTCAGTTGGCTAGGTAGCTGTCTTCCAAATTTCTTGGCATAGACAAGTGAGCACCTCCAGTGCTGCATCCATCCATTTGGTAAATCATCTCAGTTAGTATTCCATCAATTCCTAGAGCTTTGTTTTTTGCCAATGACTTCAGTGCAGCTTAGACTTTTTCCTTCAGTGCCATTGATTCTTGATCATATGCTAACTCCTGAAATGGTTGAACATCGACCAATTCTTTTTGGTACAGTGACTCTGTATATTCTTTCAATCTGCTTTAGATGCTTCCTGCATAGTTCAATATTTTGCCCATAGAATCCTTCACAATTGCAACTTGAGGCTTGAATTTTTTCTTCAGTTTTTTCAAGTTGAGAAATGCTAAGCATGTTCTTCCCTTTCAGTTTTCTAACTCCAGGTTTTGCACATTTCATTAGAATACTTTGTCTTCTTGAGCCGCCCTTTGAAATCTTTTGTTCAACTCTTTTACTTCATCATTTCTTCCATTCACTTTAGCCACTCGACATTCAAGAGGAAGTATCAGAGTCTCTTGTGACATCCATTTTCGTCTTTTCTTTCTTTCCTGTCTTTTTAATGATCTTTTGCTTTCTTCATGTATTACATCCTTAATGTCATCCCACAACTCAGTCATTAGTGTTCAAAGTGTCAAATCTGTCCTTGAGATGATCTTCAAATTCAGGTGGGATATACTTCAAGGTCATATTTTGGATCTTGTGGACTTGTTTTAATTTTCTTCAGCTTCAAATTAAACTTGCATAATAGCAATTTGATGGTCTGTTCCACAGTCGGCCCTGGCCTTGTTCTGTCTGATAATATTGAGCTTTTCCATCATCTCTTTCCACATATGTAGTTGATTTGATTCCTGTGTATTCCTTCCAATGAGGTCCATGTGTATAGTCACTGTTTATGTTGTTATAAAAACGTATTTGCAATGAATAAGTCGTTGATCTTGCAAAATTCTGTCATGCTAAACAAATAATTTCTTTTGTAAGGATCGGCGCAAAGCTGGTTCCTATGAGGTGAAGGTAAAAGATGTCCCAAATGTCTAACTTTTCCAAGCAGTTTTACCACTCCATCATCTCTAGCATCAGCTACTCCCTCTAGCCTCAGTACTTTCTCTCTTGTCTTTGGGTTCCCTAATTCATTGCAACGTCTCACAGAACTCACAAACCATATAAAGGAAATGACTCACACAGTTGTGGAGGCTGGCAAGTCCCAAATTCGTGGTCAGGCATAGACTTCTCCCTGGCCCTCAGTCTCTGCCCAAAAGCACTCAGCTTTCTTGCTCCGTGGGCTAAGAAGCCCACTGTGCCATCTCCTGCAGGTCTGTCCTTCTTTGGTGGTGGTAGGCTTTCCTCTCTGCTCTGGAATTGGCTCTCTTTTAAGGGAAAACTGACCAATCCCTTCAGTGGGCCACAATTATCTTATTTACACAGTCCCACCAAATCACCTGGGTGGGAGTCACAAGACATGGCCAGAAAGGCCACACACAAAAGTATAATAGCACCACACATGCGATCTCTAGCATCATTTCTATCACCAAGGCCATATTTTCCAACTACTGATCCTTCTTTGTTTTCAACTTTCACATTCCAATCACAAGTAATTATCAATGCATCTTGATTGCATGCTTGAACAATTTCAGACTGCAGAAGTTGGTAAAAATCTTCAGTTTCCTCATTTTTGGCATTAGTGGTTGGTACGTAAATTTGAATAATAGTTGTATTAAGTGGTCTTGTAGGCATGTGGATATTATCCTATCACTGACGGGGTTGGACTTCAAGAAAGATCTCGAAATGTTCTTTTTGACTATGAACATGAAGCTGTTCCTCTTCAGTTTGTCATTCCCAGCGTAGTAGACCATATGACTGATTCAAAATGGCCAGTACCAGTCCATTTCAGCTCACTAATGCCTAGGATATCTATCTTTATGTGTTCCATTTCATTTTTTACAACTTCCAGTTTTCCTAGATTCATAGTTTGTACATTCCACATTCTGATTATTAATGGATGTTTGCGGCTGTTTCTTCTCGTTTTGAGTCTTTCCACATCAGCAAATGAAGGTCCCGAAAGCTTTACTCCATCCATGTCATTAAGATCCACTCTACTTTGAAAGGCAGGTCTTCCCCCGTTGTATTTTGAGTGTCTTCCAACCTGAGAGGCTCATCTTCCAGTACTATATCAGACAATGTTCCGCTGCTATCCATAAGAATATCATTTTAGAACTATATAATCTCTTACTTATATCTATCATTTATCATTTAATAAATATTCACTGAGTGCCTCCTCTGAGCAAGGCCCTGTGCTAAGAACTGGGGGATGCACTATGATTCCTACATAAATCTGATACTCAAAAAGTTTACAACCTTGGCAATGAGATGAGATGGCGTGTGTATATCCCTGCTTCCCACACCTGCCCCAAGCAGACCTCAAAGAAAATTATAAATTTGTAATAAAACAGAATTGTTTTCAACAGACTATTAGCTCTCAATTTAAGCTGTGGTTCTGGATCATGTGGTACTGCATGTTTACTGGATTGACAGCAAAACAATAATCAAGTGATGAGAATTTATCTGAAGAGTATAACCTGTATTTAATACAATAGTAATAATACACTAATTTTATATTTTACAATTTTTTATACGAAACTCAGAATTCTGATTAATCTTCACAGCATGTCTGTGAATAGAACGAAGGCTGGTGATACTAGACTTTTCCCCCTTAATCATCTTTTCCCCCTGGACTTAGAGTGGTTGAATGTGTCAATTTGTGCTAAAAATATTTGCAGCCTTTTGCTTGAATATTTTCCTCGAACTACCAAATGGCCTCAGCTTTTATCAATAAGGGTTGTGTTCAGTGAGATTTAATATTCTATTACAGAAAACTATGTCACTTTGTTTTCTAGTCTCCACCACCTTCAAACAAATGAAAGTTTGTGAAACATAGAAGGAAAATAGAGCATTTCTAGGCATTAACAATGTTATATAAAGGGAGTAATTATATGCCAGCAGACTTTTTTTCATTATGTTTTGCAGTAAATTATGTCCAACAGAATGAATGCTCGGAATATCTATAGAATGCCTAATTTATCAATATGTCAATTGGTGATAATTACCAGCTCCAAGCTTTTGCCCCTACATTTTTGTTCCTTTTCCCTGGGATTCAAATGCAGATTTTAGGTTTCAGCAGACAACAGTGATAGAAAATGGAGCTGCTACTTTCTTTTGGAAACCAGTAATTCACTTGTATTGTATATGGAGCAAAAGGAATTTGTGATGAGTCATTCGTATTTGAAGAGTTTTTTCTCCTACACTGTTGTAATTTTAACATGATGTTGCCTTATCCCAATTGTGAGCCCCTTGAAAAGAGCCCCTGTCCTAGAATTATTATATCCCACATACACCAAGCACATTATCCTGTCCATTTGGGTTGAAACCAAACAGATAAGTTTTTTATTTCCAGTGACAGAGCGGATTAACAGAGATAAGACCAGTAGAATACATATTACACTCAGATTTTAAAAAATAAAAAATTAAAGAATGTGTTTACTATAAAAATGTTATCTTTGCCTCTTTCTTAAATTTGAAAGTGATTAATTTTAAATTAATCTTTGTATAGCCCAGTATTTTCTAAAGTGTGTTGCATGGGATATCAATGAGTATTATGTAGATTTCTGTGATCAAATAAGTTTGGGAATTCTTTGGAAAAGCATAATATAGCTAGTGGTTAAGAGCTCAGCTGCTAACCAAAAGGTTGGCAGTTTGAATCTACCAGCTGCTCCTTGGAAACCCAGTGGGGCAGTTCTACTCTGTCCTATACAGTCACTATGAGTCAGAATCAACTGGATGGCAACGCGTTTGGTTTTTTTGGTTTATATAGATGGTAGTTAGCTTTCCCATTTCCACTGCTACTGCCCTTGGTAAGGCTGTCATTATCACCTATCCTGGATTTCGCTCCTTCCCCATCTAAATTTTCCCATTATGGTCAGTTAACATTAGTTCAGCTGGACTCACCCAGTGCCTGTGATCTCACCATAGAAATCTCTCCTGAAGCTCCTCTCACATCAGTGTTCTCAACCAGGGGCAAATTTGTCCCCCAAGGGATATTTAAGCAATGTCTAGACACAAATTTGGTTGTCACAATTCAGACAGAGACGTGTTACTGGCCTCTAGTGGGTAGAGGCCAGGGATGCTGCTGAACATCCTATACTGCACAAAACTGTCATCCCCTCCCTCCCAACAAAGAATTTACCCAGCCCAAAATGTCAATAGTGCTACTATTGAGAAAATCTGTATTAGATTATACCTCTGACTTTTTGGAAACCAGGGCTTGGAGCTCATTTGTTCCAGTTCAAACCGCTGCTGAGAATTTGCATTTCTAACAAGTTGTCTACAGAGACTGTCCATTTTTAACAAGTTCCCAGGAAGTTAGACATATGAATCACCTGGGGATCTTGTTAAAATGCAAATTCTGATTCAGTATATCTGGGGTGAAAATGCAAATTCTTAGCAAGAAACTTGTTAGAAATGCAAATTCTCAGAAGGAGATCCAACTAGAATGAACCAGCTTGAAGCCCTGCTGGAAACCTTCATTGGTTTCCCTTTACATACCTAAGGAATTGCATGTCCTCCAAAATGGCATTCAAGTTCCTTCACAATCTGCTATCAGCCTCCCCTTCCACAATTTTTTTCCATACACACTACAATCCAATCAAACCTGGTGATTCAGTGCTCCACAAACACAACCTGTACTCTCCTACCTGTTTGTCTTATATGCTACTTTTGCCTGTATTGTTGCTTCTGCCTGGAATGTCCTTCCCTCTTCTTTCTACCTATAGGCTAGCTCTCTTTGTCCTAACTCAAGTGTCACCTCCTCTAGGAAGTCTTCCTTGATTCTTTTCCTTAGAAATGAATTATTTCTCCCTTCTCTGGACCTCCTTAGCACTCTCTACCTCTCTTATATTCAGCACATGATTGGTGCAAAATTTTTACACATCTTACTTCCCCTGATAAACAGTTAATTCTTGACAGGTAGAGAACATTATTTGAAAAAGGGGGAGGGGAAGCAACTTTATGCCCTATAAAGCTTTTAATAGAAGTGTTCAATAAGTGCTTGAATTTGGATTAAATTCTTTAGTTTTGATGAGAGATTTTTAGATCAGACTTTATAATTGGTTTTAAATCCATCTATATATTTAATAAGAATTGAGTTCCTGCTGTTTGTAATGAGGTGATTTTAAGAGCTATCTTTGTACAAAAAGGAAGTCTTTAGGCTTAATATAAAACTGGCCACAACTGAGCCGTAATAGGTATCACACTATTACTGCTTCCTAGCTATTTAACGAAAGGATTCTGATTTTAAATAGCACTAATTAAATGATGTTTATACTTTTTGGTTGAGGAAATTATTAACTTGTGTTAGGTAAGTGATTTTTCATGCAAATAATAGAAAACCTGGCTCAGACTTACTTTTAAAAGAATAAAGAAATTGATTGACTCATATTTGGAAATTCAGAAGTGGAGAGGGTCACTGTTGATCACCCAAGTGGCTTCAGCTTTGTTTCTCTTTGATCCTGTCGGCTCTACTCTCCATTATTAAGCATCAGATTCAGACTTATGGCTGGATAAACAACAATTTTTTTCATCTCTAGACAACAGAATCCAGAGGAAGAGCAATAAAGTCATTACCAAATGCCCAGAGAGAATAGTTAGAAAGCACTTTCCCAGAAGTTCCTAGTCAGCTCATTGGCCCCCATTTCTGAACCAATCCTTGGCAAGGAAAATGGAATAATTTATAGACTGATCACATAGAGGAGACCAAGTCTCCTGTGGCATATGGGCTGTAGGAGAAGGGAAGAACACCTAAACAAAATCATAGTCTGTTAGGGAGGAGGACAAGAGACATGGAAGGCGAGTGGGCAACTAATATTCTTTATAGAATACAAACGGTTGGTCCTACTATTAATTAACAACCCCAATGGTTACTTTTTTAAAATGTGACTTCACTTTTAAAATCACATTTACCTTCCATAATTCAAACTCAACTTTTTACATGGACAGCTAATTAATTAGAGTTGTGTATTGATTTGACCCAAATTATTTATGGTAAATGGGTTATAAGGGAGCCCTGGTGATGCAGTGGTTAAAGCACTTGGCTGCTAACTGAAAGGTCGGTGGTTTGCACCCACCAGCCACTCTGTGGGAGAAAGATGTAGCAGTCTGCTTCCATAAAGATTATAGCCTTGGAAACCCTATGAGGTAGTTCTACTTTGTGCTATAGGGTCACTTGAGTCAGAATCCACTCGATGGCAGTGGGTTTCTTTTTCTTGTTCTTTTTTTTAAAGGGTTATGTTTGCTATTTCTTAGTTGTGTCAATATACTACTTCATAATTTATTTTAATATAAAGAATAATTTTAACAGCCATAGTATCTTAACATCACAATACTATTACATAAAAATTTTGCATGAAAATTGGAAATATTAAAGCTACTACACCATTAAATTCATATTTTAATGACCTCATAATAGTATAATGTTAGTTTTCTCATTTACATAAGCCCATATATGCATCATTGAAGTACTAATTATGCTCAAAATAAACATGGACATAAATTTTCCTTTTATATTTAAACCATGATTATATAGTAATATTTGCATATGCAATCTGATCACAAGAGTGATATCTCTGTTTTAGCTCTGAAACACCAGTGAAACTTGGATGGAACTTTTAATGTTTATATCGCAGTTATTCTTGTATTACATTGTATACCATTGCTTATATTAAATAAAATATTTAATAAAGTGACTAGTAACAGGTGTCTACACATGTCAAGACAGATTAAGTTGTACACTTTAGGTATGCACAGTTGAGTGCACTTCAATTATTCCCCAAAGCTGAAAACATAAACAGTAAAAACAAAAATTAAAGTGGGTAGTAAATGCAGAGATTACTGAAAAGTATGAAGTACAAAATTTAATCACAAAGATCTGTTCATTCTTCTTGATATGTTCCATTCAATTTTCTTACAGCCACCTATTGCTGCTTGACCTGACAGCATGCTGTAAAGGACACTATATTTTGGTATATTTGTAATTGTCCTAACTGGATCACATTCTGGGGCTCTGGTGGCACAGTGGTTAAGAACTAGGCTGCTAACCAAAAGGCTGGCAGTTCAAATCCACCAGCTGCTCCTTTGAAACCCTATGGGCAGTTCTACTCTGTCCTATAGGGTCGCTATGAGTTGGAATTGACTCGACAGCAACGGTTTGTTTGTTTTTACAAGATCACATTCTACAGTGCCTCAAATAATTCTGTAAACTGTTGATTTTGTTTGTTTGTTTGTTTTTGTTTTTTAATAAGTAATAATACGTGACAGTTAAACCCTTTCTACCTAACCAAACCAAACCAAACCCATTGCCATCGAGTTAATTCTGACTCGTAGCAATCCTATAAGACAGAGTAGAACTACCGCATAGGATTTCCAAGGAGCAGATGATGGATTTGAACTGCCTGCCGATCTTTTGGTTATCAGCCAAGCTGTTAACCATTGCATCACCAGGGCTTAAAATTTTGAAAGCCACAAGGACATTATAAAACATCAGTTCCTAGAGACAAACTTAGTACAAATGAACAATTGGATTTTGAATACTTCCAAAGTAGGAAAGTGATAAATCCCAGCCAAAGTGAATAGGAAAGATTTAGCTGATCCAGTCAGTTGCGTCTTCTGAGCTAATGGTTCTCAGACTCGACCATGCATAAGGATCACCAGGGTTTCTTGTTAAAGTACAAGTTCTGTTGAAGTGGATCTGGGTTGGGGCACTATGATTTGCATTTCTAACAAGCTCCCAGTGATGTTAATGTTGCTGGTCCCCCTAAACCCGTTGCTGTTGAGTTGATTCCTACTCATGGTGACCCTATAGGACAGAGTAGAACTGCCCCATAGGGTTTCCAAGGAGCAGCTGGTAGATTCAAACTGTTGACCTTTTGGTTAGCATCTGAACTCTTAACCAGTGCACCATCAGGGCTCCGCTAGTCCCCCTACTGGCCTCTAAATAGCAAGATTCTAAATCATCTAGAAGTCACAAAAATGCAGTATAACTATCTGGATTGGAAGTGTTTTGTCATGTTTGGTCATGTTACGGAAATGGGCACCTATCTAATAGGAAGTTCACAACTCTTACTCAATTCTTTTGTGTTCTACAAATTGAGACTATTCTTACTAAGGTTTTGATGTTTAAGAATCCAGTCCATCTCTAGGCAGGATCAAAAATTCAGTTATATCTTAATCTTAACCTTCTTTAAGGAAAGGAAAGGTACAAGTCACTTCAGGAGCCTGCTTAAAAACCATCTACTACTTCTTTAAATCAAGAAGTTCTTCAGTGTCACCTCTCTGAATTTAAACCTATTCTCGTTATAGCAGGTAAAAATGGAAAATT
The DNA here is from genome assembly GCF_000243295.1 of Trichechus manatus latirostris. NCBI lineage: Eukaryota > Metazoa > Chordata > Mammalia > Sirenia > Trichechidae > Trichechus > Trichechus manatus. The sequence continues at coordinate 12,602,890 of NW_004443943.1, read as the reverse complement.
GATGGTAATTTTCTTCATATGGTTCATATTTTTAAAAGTTACTCGCCGTTTTGTCCTTTTACTTAGATTTGAATAATCTTAAATTCTTTGATTACTTTTTAAACTTTCATTATTTTAGTTTCTCATCTCTGTTGACTTCTTCCAAATTTCTCCACACATTTTAAACATGAGGAAGGCGATAGTGTACACAAATACTTTCCAACTGGGTGCACATCTACTTGTTAAAAACAAAACATTCAAGGGATTTAAATAAGCCTTTCAGTCATTAGAGAGGGTATTATTTCAGCACCGTTTAGAAATTCTGTATTTTTCTTCCCTTCTTGGGTTACTTGTTAGACTCTATACAAGTGTGTAAATCTTGATTGAAGAGGACACTGCTGATGGTGCACATGATTTAGTATAACCATGAAATTAAGTCCTGGGCCACATGCCCAGTAGCTAACCTAAATCAAGGCGGGCTTAATTGGAATTAGGCAGGGAGCCTAGAAGAACTTTACTTTGTTGAGGCTCAAGTTTCCAATTCCTTTGTACTCATGTTCATAGACATCTGTATTTGGAGCCACAGGAAGAGAAGGACTCAATATATACCGGTTATATAGAAGCTTGTGTAGCAGATGAAACTAACCAGGAAAAGATAGGTTCAAGGAGGATGAAATCTTTATGCAGCATAGAGCGGATGCTTGGTAAACATTGCATGGGAGGATATTTTTCAGGTTAAATTACTGTTTTTCTCATTGAGGATATTGAGAAAATATTTGCAAGGATTAATCAGAATATAGAAATATTAGGAAATAATTCAGCACTTTTAGAATCTTTATTTCAAAAGAGCATGCAGGCCGTGAGGGAACATGGCGCCTCATGGATTACATATGGTAAACTTCTGTTCTTGTTTCTTTTTCTAGATAATTTTAAAAGGAGTGAAAGTCTGTCAAGTGCTATTTGTTCTCATTCTACATTTTGCTGATGTTATAAGGGAGAACGGAATCAAATAGCAAATAGATTACTGTCTACTCCTTAGTGATAGGTGTTGTGCAAGGGATTGATTTTATTATTTCACCATTTACTGGAGACACCAATAACCCAATTATTACAGAGAATGAAGTGTGAAGATATTACGGTGGGATTTGGAGAAAAAATCCCTATCACAAAATATGGAGGGTAAAGGACAGATATTGAGTAAACCCACCAAACCAAACCCTTTTCCACTGAGTCCATTCCGACTCATAGTGACCATATAGGACAGAGTAGAATGGCCTCATAGGGTTTCCAAGGAGCGGATGGTGGATTCGAACTACTGACTTTTTGGTTAGTAGTTGAGCTCTTAACCACTGTGTCACCAGGCCTCCAAATATCAAGTAGCGACAGGTAAATACTACTTAATTCAATTGGAAATTTTGTTTAAATTTTCAAGTGCTATGGGATATGGAGCCCTGGTGGCGTAGTGGCTAAGAGCTCGGCTGCTAACCAAGAAGTCGATAGTTCAAATTCACCACCTGCTCCTTGGAAACCCTATGGGGCAGTTCTACTCTGTCCTGTAGGGTCGCTATGAGTTGAAATTGACTTGATGGCACCAGGTTTGGTTTTATGGTTTTTATGGGATTTGAAGGCTTGGAGGCATGATTCCTATTTAAAATCAGGTATGATTGTAAGTAATCAAACTTTCACTATTATAGAATGGAGGTAAAATCTTAACATTGAGATTCAGAGACGTACAAAATGACACCAGCTGCTATATCCATTCCCAATTCAAATATTTTATGACCACAATAGATTATAAAATTTTTGTGGTTACAGGTTATCCATTGGAAATAAGAGGAGTTATTTTTATTCCAGACTCCAGGATTCTTATAAGATTTAATTAAATATGTTTGTTAAAAGTTTTCTTTTCTCCCCATCAGAAATATCAACATATAGTTGCATGACACACCCCTAGCCTAATACGTGTAGTAGGCATGATCTGAGGGGTATTGTCTGAAAATTTTCTCCTCACTGCCTCTAACTTTTTACCACACTTGGGCATGCTTTCTGAAGTACACATCTATCCATTCAGTCATCCAAAAACATTGTATTGAGGGCTTCGTATGTACAGGGTAATTTGGGGCATACTAAGCTGCATAGGCAAAGTTCATATATATGTCTCCAATGCCTAGAACATTGAAGGGTCTCTGTAAGTATGTGTTACCCTAAACTAATTGTTTTACTTCTCAGAATTTGTGTAATTCAAACTATCTTTAATCCTTGCTTTAGCTATAATAATAGCATCATATTGATATGCTTAGTCTCTCTTCAATTCATCATCTATACCATTGCTATATTCTTCCTAAAGCATAACTCTAGTCATGTCATCTACTACTCAAAAACCTTAATGGTCCTCTTGTGACTTCAGAATATTTGTTTTTCATTCTATTTATTTTGTGGTTGTTGTTGTTGAGAATATACACAGCAAAACATACACCAGTTCAACAGTTTTTACATGTACAATTCAGTGACATTGATTACATTCTTCAAGTTGTGCATCTATTCTCAGCCTCCTTCTGAATTGTTCTTCCCCCATTAACATAAACTCACTGCCCCCTAAGGTCCCTCTCTAATCTTTCAAGTTGCTTGTCAAGCTCCTTACTCCGGATTTTCAAGGCTTTGCACAATTTGGCCACAACATACTTTCCCCATTTGATCCTTCACCCACCTTCACACGCTCCACAGTGCCAGTTAGATTGGTAATATAGAGTAGGTTCAAGTGTGCAGACTCTGAAGCCTGGCTAACTGAATATGGATCTTGGTTTACCCTACTTATAAATGTGTGACTTTGAGCAAGTTATTTGAACTCTGCACATCTCAGTTTTCTCATCTGTAAATTAGAGATAATAATAGCTCCTACCACATAAGTTTGTTGTGATAATAAAATTGATTAATGTATGTAGAGTATTTAGAGCAGAGCTGAGACTATATTAAGCACTCTCTGATACCTGCTATTATTTTTCCCCCTTAAACTTTGTTCATGTATTTCTTCTACTTGGGAATCCCACTCCATCTCTTTACCCCAAGTGTTCTATATCCATGTCCAAATCCTACCTATCCTTCAAACTCTAATTGGCCTCTTTACTGATATGGCCACAGTCTGTACTCTTAACCACTAACCTTAACTGCCTCTGCTACAATAACATAAAAAGTAATCTCATGGTAAAAAATCACTTTGCTTCCAGATGAGATACTATAAACAGAGATATAAAAATTTATGATTTGTGGAATAATTCCAGTAATACCGTTCATGATGTGTGGGGCAATGCTGGATGGTAGATAGTGAAATTAAAAAACAGAATTTCATTCTCTGAGCACCAGTCTTAATAATTAAAGTATTCAAGTTGCCCTTGTGATGCAGGACCATAGACTTGTGTAGGAGTCCTCGAAGTGAAGTTCATCAGCATTCTTTATTTTGCATGGTCAAAGAGACATTGAAATCTACCTTTCTTTAACCTTGAGAATTACGGTTCATTTCTCAAACACACAGCATCTCAATGAGTAGTTAATGGAGTGGAACAGCCTTGATTCATTGAGAGATGGTTGTGAAGAAATTTTCAAGCATGAGTCTCAGGTAGTATTGGAATCCATTTTTAAATAGACTTCCAACAAGAGAATGAGATGGAGACTCCCTGGAAAGAATCAGCAGAAAGGACTCTCCTTTGCAGGAAATTTTAGGTTACCTTCTCATCGTCTGGGGACACCAGGGTACTAACTCCAGTGCAAAGCCAATAGAAAATATGTGTCAGGAAGTAGAACTTAGGGAGCTAAAATAGTCTCTTGATTTAAGAAACAAAAATCAACTTTAGCTACTAAGCAAAAAGAAATGTATTGGAAACATATTGATAGAATAAACAACAGGTTAGGAGAACAAGTTTGGGAACGATCAGGAATCAAAGAAATATGAGATCCTTTGAAGCAGTAAATACGCGGTTGTTCATTAGCAGAAACTATCCCATTGACATGCAGTGCAATGATTATATATAACTCTGCCTTCCATCCTTACACTACTAGGTCAAGATTTCAGCTCCTAGAAGAAAGCATCTCTTTGTGCCAAGCATAAATTAACTGTCTTTTCCCACCTCTGTCTGGAAAGAGTGTGGGAGGATCTGGCTGCTCAGTCACCCAAAGTGGGATGCAGGCACTAGGCTCATACCTCCTTCCCCTAAGGACTGTCACTTAGGGTAGGGGTAATTCCCCCAAGGGCAGTCAGAGTGCTTTGAGGTGGGACAATGGATTCTGGGCTGGCACTAAATGACAAAAGTCCACTCCAGAGGAGATGAAAAGTACTCCAACCAACACGTAATGAATCCTGCAGAACCTTGCATAAGGCCTAAACCTGGCCCAGGTAAAGGCTAAATCTTACGGATAAGATGATGCTGTGGGGGAAAAAAAAAGTTTATTTATCTTACTTTATTTTAATCTATAAGCATAACCAGTGAACAGAGAAGCATTGTAACTAGTGGGAGGAAAACAGAAATAAAGTTAAATTGACCCAAAAAACCAGCCACAGCTTTTCTCCCTTGATTTCAATAGAGAATAGTTCTCTTGCTTACTGGCAGTTTTAAGTTTTACTTTTTTTTTTTTTTTTCTTTTTTCTTTTATAGTTGTCAGAAAAGAGGGTCTCCTTGAAATACTAGCAGGAAGGTTTCCAGTTATCTCTCTCCCTGGAAACATTTTCCTCTCTTTCTAGATATATAATCCTTAATTTTTTTGTCCAAATCCCATTCTACTTTTGGAAAGTATGTGTGTTCCACTTCTTCTCCTCCCGTGCCGCCAGACAAAATGCTGTTTAAGAATAGTTTGTCAGAAGGAAGTAAGAATTATGGAAAGAAAAGTGCAAGAGTACGTTAGGAGTAGGAAAAATGATGGAGGAATATTTAGAGACCTTACTCATAGCTAGTGGCACCATTACCAAATAAATTATTAGCCTTTTTATTAGCCATAGTTCTCCCAGAAAGGGCTCCTTGATTTGCCATTTGAAGTTCCTGCACTCTTAAAGCATTATTTTGTCTGACTTCCATTCCATCAAACTCAACTATTGTAGATATTTATCTGTAGGTATTTATGCTTCCTGTGAGATTGGCAAGGTGCTGGGTGCCATGGAGAAGTGAAGAAATTATAGCACCATCTCCTCCCTTAGAATGTTAAGTCATGACATAAAACTTCAACTTTTATGTGCATGAAATAAAACTATACAAAATGCTCAGGTATTATTAAATATAATTACAGCTATGGGCTTTCCAAAAGGGAGGGATCAGTGGTCTGAGATAATTAGGAAGGCTTCATGAAGTAGAGTGGAGGGAGCTGGATCCTGAAGGATAGATGGGATTTGATAGACGGGGAGAGACAGGAAGAGGAACGTTTTGAGCAAAGGCAAGGATCCTGGCTGAGCACATTTGCCCAACTCATTTTCCTCCATAAATATGAGAATACATGAGTGTCAACATTTAAAACGTATTCATTGTCAGCATGTGATTTCTAAACCTAGAAAGCAAAGCAGCACAGATCGTCCTTCAAAACAATGTTGATGCTTAATTGTAGACTATTCCTTCCATAACTTTTTAACCTCATGGTTTTATTTTTGTTATAAAACTACTATAGTTTTGAAGAGTTGTATTTTTGTTTTTTAACTTACCGTGCATGACAAATTATAGGGATGATGCCTATGACTCATATGTTTATTAAATTTTCTAAAGCTCAGTGTGTTATATTGAGACCAGATCTGTTTGGTAGAGTTTCCCACCACTACCTCTTGGACACAAAAGGAAAACATTAAGAAAGGTAGTGATAAAAGAAATACTAGCTCTTGTCTCTCTAACCATTTTAGCATAAACTTATAAGAAAGATAAAGTGAGACTTTATCTCACTCAACCCTAGTGAGTTAAACAGGCAAGTTCTGGCTGCCCCTCCCCTCCCCCTTTTTTGTCTTGTTTTCAAAATTATTATGCAACTAGTGCTGAGCAAGTAATCTGAGATGCTGGACTATATGAAGAAGAACACGACATCAGAATTGGAGGAAGCCTTATTAACAACCTGCAATATGCAGATGACTCGACCTTGCTTGCTGAAAGTGAAGAGAACTTGAAGCACTTACTGATGAAGATCAAAGACTACAGTCTTCAGTATGGATTACATCTAAACATAAAACAAAAATCCTCATAGCTGGACCAATAAGCAACATCATGATAAATGAAGAAGGTATTGAAGTTGTTAAGGATTTCATTTTACTTGGATCTACAATCAATACCCATGGAAGCAGAAGCCAAGAAATCAAAAGGATGTATTTCACTGGGCAAATCTGCTGCAAAAGACCTCGTTAAAGTGTTAAAAAGCAAAGATGTCACTTTGAGGACTGAGGTGTGCCTGACTCAAGCCATGATCTTTTCAATTGCCTCATATGCATGTGAAAGCTTGACATGAATAAGGAAGCCTGAATAAGAATTGACACCCTTGAATTATGGTGTTGGTGAAGAATATTGAATATACCCTGGACTGCCAGAAGAATGAACAAATCTTTCTTGGAAGAAGTACTGCCAGAATGTTCCTTTGAAGCAAGGATGGCGAGACATTGCCTCACGTACTTTAGATGTGTTATCAGGAGGGATCAGTCCCTGGAGAAGGACATCATGTAAAGTGGAGGGTCAGCAAAAAAGAGAAAGACCTTCAAGGAGATGGATTGACACAGTAGCTACAACAATGGGCTCAAACATAGCAACGATTGTGAAAATGGCACAGGACCGGGTAGTGTTCCTTCTGTTGTACGTAGGATTGCTATGAGTCCGAGCCTACTCGCTAGCACCTAACAACAGCAGTGGCAGAGAGTGTCGTTACTTTAAAAAGTTCAGCATTAGTTTTCTGATTAATTTTTCATAATTTTAAAGAAAATTCTCTTTTGCCTTTGTATTATGCCTAGATGAGTAAAACTGTTAAAAGACAGAGAAAAAGGCAGAGGAAATTTTCCAGTTACAAATAATGGAGAGGTTTGATGGTAGATATGCAAGTCAATGGCATTGATGAATGAGAATCAGACTAATTTCAACTTGAAGTAGAATAATATATACTGTATTACTAGTGTTTACCTGTAGCCATGGAGTCAATTCCGACTCATAGCAACCCTATAGGACAGAGTAGAACTGCCCCATAGGGTTTCCAAGGCTGTAAATCTTTATGGAAGCAGACTGAGGAAGCAGCCTGCCACATCTTTCGCCCATGGAGTGACTGGTGGGTTTGAACTGCCAACCTTTTGGTTAGCAGCCTAGCGCTTTAACCACTGTACCACCAGGACCCCTATTATTAAAGAATGAAATAAATCTTGGCTTTCTTCAACAAGTTAATGGGATGATAAAGGGGGACAGGTTGTAAGGTTAACAATTCTGATACTGCTATACACGGACAATGGAACTGAAAAGTTAAATAAATGAATGGAAGGTAGTGAGAGCCAGGTTTCCCACTGTTGGAGTGGGAGTTTGCAGATAAACAAGGGAAGGAGGCTAGAATGATCTATGTGGTAATGGATGAGTTGGAGACATTACTATGCACTCCTTCCAGCTTAAGATATACACAGATGGTAATACATAGAAGTGTTTATAGATATTATGTAGATGTATGTTAGTGTGTGTGTGTGTATATATATTTCCTTGCTCTGTCAGCAGAGAGAGCCTGGAAGCAACAACACACCAGTAGCAACGAGCACACTTAGCATCCAGATCTTGGTTTCTATACTGTTCTCCAATAAAATAAACCAAAACTCCTTGGAGAAATGGTTGATTTTGGGACTGGGGCAGGAAATATACAAAAGGAGCCTGGAGCATCTTGTAGTATCAGAAAGCAAGGAAGTACTAATCACACTCACACACACACACACACACACACACACACACACACACACACACACACACACACAATGATGGGGGTATATTAAAGGGAAACTGGAGTCAACTGAAAGATCTCCAAATCATCAAAGCTGGAAGGCTTTGAGTAAGAAAATAAAGTAGTATTAGATGATAACCCAAAGTATAAAATGAGTATTCACTAATCTATACTAATATAAATAAATGATTAAATAAGTAATGGGGGAGAAGAGGCGAATGTCCATACAGAAGAATTCCAAATAATTTAAGTATATATTTCACCCTCAAGGAAATAGTGTAATATCCTTACTCCTTACGTGTAGATTGCTCATTGTGACTTCCTTCCAAAGAATGCAGTGTTGAAAAGGGTGAGGAGTAAGATGTTAATAGTAGGGTAAACTGAGTATGGGGTATATGTGAATTCTCTGTACTAGCTTTGTGTTTTTTCTCTTCTAAAATATAAATTTTATTAAAATGATTAAAGGAGGAGCAGGGTAACTTATTTAGAGAGATTTGAGAACTCAAGAAACATGTCAACCATATATAATATGTGAACCACTTATGGATGAAATATTGCCATTGGGGATGTATAATTGTATTATATATTTATAATGAAAACATATCTTTCATATTTTTCCTTAATTTATTATTTTTTATCTTTTTATTGTTGTAAAAATATATTTGCCAATTCAGCATTTTTCAGATGTATAATTTAGTGGTATCTGTTACATTAATCATGTTGTGCCACCATTGCCCGTAATCGTTGCCAAATTTCTTATCACTATAAAAAAACTCACTGCCTCCTAAACAATGACTCCTCCCTTTTCCCCTCCCTTTCACCTTTGGTAACCACTAATAAATTTTGCTCTGTATACATTCGACTGTTTTTTTATTTCATATACGTGAATCATACAATATTTGTCCTCTTGTGGTTGGCTTATTTCACTGAGCATAAGGTTTTCAGGGTTCATCCATGTTGTAAGATAAATCAGGACTTCATTTTTCTTCATGGCTGAGTAGTATTCCATTGTGTGCATGCACTACATTTTGTTTATCCATTCACCTGCTGATGGACACGTAGGTTGTTCCTACCTTTTGGCTATTGTGAATAGTGCTGCAGTGAACATTGGTGTACATGTGTCTGTTCATGTTGCTGCTTTCAGGTCTCTTGGGTATATACCTAAGAGTGGAATTGCTGGGTCATATGAAAAACAACTCAATCAAAACATGGGCAACGGACTTGAATAGACATTTCACCAAAGAGATATTCAAATGGCCAACAAGCACATGAAAAGATGCTTAATGTGAATAGCCATTTTAAAAGATGTAAATAGTCAAAATGAGATATTACTTCATTCCTACTAGGATGGCTGAGATTAAAAGAAAACAACCAATGTTGGCGGGGATATGGAGAATTTGGAAGACTTATCCAATGCTGTGGGAATATAAAATGGTACAGCCGCTGTGGAAAACAGTTCGATGGTTCTGTAAAAAATTACACATAGAACTACCATATGACCCAGCAATTCCACTCTTAGGTATATACTCAATTTATTTTTAAGTCACTGTCCACATGTACTTAACTTCAAAGGGATATAATTTAACTAAAGTTTCTAGAGGTGCTCTAGTTACGCAGTGGTTAAGTGCTCAGCTACTAACTGAAAGGTCTATGGTTCAAACCCACCAGCTGCTCCAGGGGAGAAAGATGTGGCAATCTGTTTCCCTAAAGATTTAAAGCCTTGGAAACCCTATGCAGCAGTTCTACTCTGTACTATAGGGATACGATGAGTGGGAACCAACTGGAAGCAACAGGTTTTAGAGTTTCCTGAAGTTGGCAAAGTTTTCTATAAAGGGCCACATACTACATATTTTAGGCTTTGTGGGCCAGATGGTCTGTGTCATACCCATTCAACTCTGCTTTTGTATCAAGAAAGCAGCCTCAGGCAACACAGAAATGAATGGGCATAGTGTTATTCTGATAAAACTTCATTTACAAGAGCAGGCAGTAGACTGTATTTCACCCAAGTTCCATTGTTTACTGACCTCTGATATACACTGTAATTTGAATGATAGTGTAAAATGAAGTCTAGGTTTTATCACTGATTTTCAAACTGTGTTTTGCAAAATCTAAAAAGTTCGTTGGAGAGGGCTTAAGGGACAAAATTGCAGATGAGACAAGGTGGAGGCAGAGGGAACAGAGTTTAAAATATCCCAGCGTTGCTTCCAGTTCTGTAGTCCGCCTTAAATATTTATATACAAAGGTGGTCTCTGTAAGGTTTTATTCAGCAGATGGTATTAGATAATGGTTAAGTTTGGTTCAGATTCCGGCTCCACCACACCTTACTACCTTCATGACATTGGATCTGTTCCTCAGATTTTTCATTTGTAAAATGGGGATAATAACACACCTGCATGCACATAGGTTGTAATGAAAATAAAGTGGAAAATTTATAAACAGTATGGTAGGGATAGTAATAATACTTACATGAACAGCAGTTTGTAATGAAAATTAAATGAAAAAATGTGTATAAAGTACTTATCACAGCAACTGGTACAAAATAATTACTTAAGTTTTCTGCATTTATTAAAAATAATCATATTATTAACATCAAAATATTGTGGTTAAAAATAATAACTCGGAAACGACTAGACTGTGTCTCTTTCAATTTGATCGACCATGGTTTTATGAAGATCAATAAGTTCTCAACCATACTCTGATAAAGGGCTTGTTGGGGGGTAGGGGGGAGGCAAGGGGAGACAATAGTTGTTAGCTGGGAACAGGTCAGATATCTCAGCTAAGGGAATTCTCCATAAGAATTGCACCAATGCCTGATTCTTAAGATAACCTTAAACTGATCCAACCTTTTACTATTCTAGATTGTACAACCAAATGAAAAATTACTCAGAGATCCTCATAGTCTGCTGTAACATGAGGTGCTGAAGTGACAACAGTACCACTCAACAGAAAGATGGTCTTCTTCCAGCTTCTGGAAAAACAACTGCTGCCCCACTGGCTTTTCTGGCCTGACTGATATACATCCCAGAAAAGGTTGGGGAAAAATTAAAACAGGATAGAAAATAAAAAGAAATTTTGACAGATATTTTTGCATACATATAATTAAATGAAACAGAAATATGTAGGCTAAATATTTGGTTTATTTTCTAAACATGAGGCCTCAGTGATGAGATGGAATTTCACGGACATCAGTGACAGCTCAGTTTTAGGAAACATTAAACTACAAATACGACAGAGTACTCCATATTTTTTTCCACCATAACTCCATGTACATAAGGTAAATGTCTTTTCTTACAGAAAAAAAGGTGCTGTCAATAAAGTATGTTATAGGCCTTTCACTTTTGGGAAATTTCATGATGTTCTTTTGGGACTCCAGTGAAACTTAAAACTTATCATCATGATTAGATCACACAGCTAGTGATGATGGAGCTGGGGTTTTAGTGTGATTTAAGAGCTCACGAACTTAATTAACACCATATATTACAGCCTATTGATGTCTCTTGTACCTTCCGTCACAATTTCACTTCTTTTCCCCATGTTCTAAAATTAGCTCCAGTTAAAGTTGTCCTTCTATGGTAGAATTCTTGTCTTTCATGCAGCAGACTCGAGTTTGATTCATGCATAGACAACACCTGTCAATCTGTCAGTGTTGCTATGATGCTGAACTGGTTTCAATGGAGCTTCCAGACTAGGAAGAAAGGCCTGGTGGCAGGTGATCTACTTCTGAAAATCAGCCAGTGAAAACCCTCTAGGTCACAACTGCGACCAATCAGGAGGATGGCGCAGGACCATTTTGTTCCATTGTGCATGGGGTGGCATGAGTCAAGGGGCCGTCTCAGTGGAAGCTAACAACAGCAAAGTAAGAGAAGCAACTGATCAGAGTGGGTTGAGGATATAGAATTAGAGACTCTCCCTTTCCCTAACAGCCCATCTGTACCCACCACTGTGCATTCTGACATTTGGTGATTTACTCTTGACCAACAGGTTTCAGCAAGTAAAAGGAAAAAAAAAAAAACCCTTTGTGCCTTTTCCTTCTTTAAATCCCAGACATGGATTGCATAACTTAAAAAGAGGTGAAAATAAACTCTTTCGAGATACAAATAGAAATATGTATTTCCCCTTCCATTAACTGCTTATCTCCCAGGTGCCGCCTCTGCTGGAATCAAAGTTTGACTTCCTTCAATTTAGAAAGCATCTGGGGCCTGTAGACAAATGGGGCTAGAGTACATAAGAAAGGAGTAGTGCATAAAGTATCTATCCATCATGTTTCTTCTTTATACATTAAGTATTCAAATCTATCAAAGATAACATTTTGGCAGAAATGGCTTCCTCAATACCCACAGACTGAGAGGCTTTTGAATTTCTCAGTGGAAATCTTAATATGATTCTCTCTTAGGTGTGTTGTGTTTGCTTCTGTTGAGTTCTTGGTTACATTCAAGTTTATGGTACATTGTAATGTGCCATTTCCTACAAAGGCTTTTCCCGTTTATTTCCTAGTGATAGTTTAGAGTTATGTGTGTGTGTGTGTGTGTGTGTGTGTGTTGTTTTTTTATCTTGGTTGTGGTCTTTCATCTTAGTTAATAGAGCAGTGATAGCATGACAAGATGTTTACAGTGCCCCTTTTCCTTGACAACTCCTTGTCTTTTACGTATGTAAATGTACTCGGGCTCTTTTGAAGTCTTATTTACTCCAAAAAGCAAATGTAAATCATGTTGATGGCTTCTTATTCTAGGGCATAGTTGGCTGAAATGAACAACATTTCTTGCTGTAACTAATAATCTTACCTAGTTAATAGGAGCTTCTCTTTCTCCATATGCCCCACACTCCAAGGGCACATTCCTATTAGGCCAAATGATCTGGGTATAGTATGCATTCACAAAATTGTATTACTGCCTTAATTGCTTGTTTTCATATTATCTTTTTAGGGAAAAAAATTAAAAGTTTAGAAACATCCCCAAGAAGCAGTTTTAAAAATACATATTAAAGTTACATATTCTGGCTTGTGGATGTTTTTGTGATGAGTGACAAAGTCGGTGATTAAATCAACAGATAGTTATATCATGGTACATATGTATAGCACAATCCTTTGGATATAGTAAGAACTTAGTAAATTGATGATGGAAACTAGTACACCAATGAATTCAGACATGGAAAATCCAGTCTGGATGATCAGTAATTTGTGTAACTCTTTTTACATTCAAGGCCTTTGGTAGGTGCTTTTATTTCTTTGTTTCTTTATTTTTGTGCACATCACCATGTATTCACATTGCCCCCAAATCCCCTTCCCTCCTCCGAGGTAAAACCACTGCAGCAGTTTTGTATGTACCATTTCAGCTCCCGTTCCATGCACTTACACATATGTGAACATATACATTTGTGTATATACAAATATGGGGTTATTATATATATGCATATGTATATACATTAGAGAAGGACATCATGCTTGGTAAGGTAGAGGGTCAGTGAAAAAGAGGAAGACCCTCGATGAGATGGATTGATACAGTGGCTGCAACAGTGAGCTCAAGCATAATAACAATTGTGAGGATGGTGGAGGACCCGGCAGTGTTTTGTTCTATTGTACATAGGGTCGCTATGAGTCAGAACCAACTCAACAGCACCTAACAACAAAAACAACATATATTGGCACAAGAAGTTAAGCACTGGGCTATTAACCAAACAGTTGGTGGTTGAATCCACCCAAAGGTGCCTCTGAAGAAAGACCTGGCGATCTACTTCCAAAAGATCAAACCACTGAAAACCCTACGGAGCACAGTTCCACATGGGGTCATCAGGAGTCGGAATCAACTCATCAGCGACTGGTTTGGTTTTTAGTTTTTACATATATACATAAGTTTTTTGGTATTTTTCTTATAATCGGGCCCATACCTTAAATGTTCTGAAAATTGCTGTTTTCACATAATAGTATGTCTTGTACATCCGTTAATGACAGAATATACAGATCTTTTGCACATAGGCCTATCTCATCCTAACAGCTGCCTAGTCCGTACTGTGGATTTGTCATGGTTTACTTAACCTCCCATTATTGACGTTTCTGCTGTATCTAAGTTTTTTTTGCTATTACAAACAAGAAAGCAAGGACTATTGTATCTGTTTTCTGTTGTTGCCTGACACATTATCCCAAAGCTCAGTGGCTTAAAACTGTAGTAACTGTTTATAATCATTCACATTTTCGGCAGTCAGGAATTTGGAAGCTGCTTGGCTAAGTGGTTTCTAACTCAGTCTCTTCATGAGGTTGCATACAAGATGTTGGTTGGGGCTATATCCATCTGAGACTTGACTGGGTCCAGAGGATCCACTTCCAGGGCCAGCCAGTCTGTGCTGGCTGTTGGTGTGGAGACCTCCGTTTCTCCCCATGTGGACCTCTCCACAGGGCTAACTGAGTGTATCTCAACATGGTGGCTGGCTTCCCCCAGAGTGAGTCATTCAAGAGAGAGCAAAGCAGAAGCCGCCATGCCTTTTATGACCCACCCTCAGAAGTCACACTCAGTCACTTCTGCCACATTTCTGTTCATTAGAAGTGAATCATAAAGTCCAGCCCACTCTCAAGGAGAGGAGAATTAGGCTTTACCTTATGGGGCAGCTCTACTCCGTCCCACAGAGCCGCCATGAGCTGGAATCGACTCGACGGCAACGGGTTTCGTTTTTTTGGTTTTTGAAGGGAGGCGTGTCAAAGAATTAGTCAGTCAGCTACTCCCCTTATATATAATCTTTACATAGTTGTGTGACTGTTTCTTTAGAATAGATTTCTAGAACTGGAATTGCTAGGTCAAGTGATATATGCACTTTTAATTTTGATAATTCCCATTTGTGCCAGAAACTGCTCAAAACTGAAAAAAAAAAAAAAAAAAAGCACAAAACCCAAACTTGTTGCCTTCAAGCTGACTCCGACTCATAGCCACCCTCCAGGGCAGAGCAGAACTGCCCCATAGGATCATCAAGGAGCGGCTGGTGGATGTTGACCTTTTGGTTAGCAGCCAAGCTCTCAACCACTGCACCACCAGGGCTCTAGAAACTGTTTGTTGCCCCCCAATATCCACTCTTCTTTTTAGCAGTGAATCGCTTGAGTTTTAGCCGGACACAGTTTGAGAATATATTTCTCAGACTCCCTTGCTGCTACATGAGACATGTGACTGAATTCTACATGGGACATAGGACATGTGACTGAATTCTGGTCAGTGAGATGTGAGTGGAAGTATTGGGTGAAACTTCCAGGTTATGGTCTTGAGAAGAAGCTGTTTGCTCTGCTTCCTCTTCCTCCCTGGAGAAAGCTGTTTGTAGAACAGATGTGGCTGTGGTAGCCAGCTTCCACCAGGTGAGGAAGGCATCATCCCTAAGGGATGGTGGGACAAGAAGCTAGAAACCTCATGGAGCCGAGCCGCTCTTCTTCCCAGGACTGCCTACTAGCTTGAACTTTTGTGTAAGAGAAAAATAAACATTCTCTTATTTAAGCCACTGTTATTTACTGATGATTTGCCGTCTTCATTGTTGTAGTTTAAGTGAAAGCTTACATTTCAAGTGAGTCTCTCATGCAAAAACTTATACATACACTGTTACATGACCTAATTGCTCTCCCCGCACTGTGACAGCACACTCCTCCTTTCCACCCCTGATTTCCCATGTCCACTCAACCAACTCCTAACCCTCTCTGCCCTCTCATCTCATGGTAGGTACTTTTATTATTACCATATATAGTATACTATCAAGTACTTGGAGCCCTGGTGGCACAGTGGTTAAGAGCTCAGCTGCTAACCAAAAGGACGGCAGTTCGAATCCACTAGCAGCTCCTTGGAAACCCTATGGGGCAGTTCTGCTCTGTCCTATTTGGTCTCTATGAGTTGGAATCAACTTGATGGCAACAGGTTTCACAGGTTTTATCAAGTATTTATTACATATCAGACATTATGCTGGGTGCTCCTTATGCATTATTTTATTTAATTCTTACAAAAAATCCTATGACGTGGTCTTATTTTTATCTCCAGTTTATAGACAGGAAATTTATGCTTTAAGAGTGGTTAACATTCATCCTAGCTCAAATAGTTGGTGGCAGAGTCAGGATTTGTATGTAGGTCATTTGATACTAAAGTTCTTAACTATAATATACTGCTTCAGATTCAAATGCATGCAAAATATGACCTTCCCTTTCTTATGTCTACTGTCTATTGAGGAGAGATAAACTAATATAAGAAAAAAATGCTTTAAAGTCTAACACTTGGGAGGTCAATTAAATATAATAGACAGTGGGTCATGACAATGAATGAGCAATAGGGCCCTTGAAAGATCAAATGACACAAGACCTGATTCTCTGGTGATGCAGAGTAAGTGAAGAGAAAAAAAATCTACAGGCCATCAAGTAAAGCATTATGGTTCTTTTTCAATGTTCATTTATTCAAGATGATGCTGAGTATATCATGGAGAATAAGACGTTCATAGAGCTCATATCCTGGGGGGAAGATATGTACTTGTTTGCTACTGTGTGCTTTTGGTGGCAAGCAGGCTATGTGAACAGTAACTATTATGTAGTCTGTAACTTCTCAAAAGGTGGGAAAGAAGATATCACATCCTGAGAAACCAGGGAAATGGAGCCAGTGTTGGCAGAGAGCCACTGTTGGTGCCGGGATGGCTGATGATGGTTTGGTTGTAACTGGGCAGAGTAGAAACTCCAGATATGAGAACAGGATCCAAACCAAGAAGCAAGTGTTTTCCACCATCTTCCATGCAGTCTTGGACAAATGCATAAAGCAACTGTGGGCAATGGATTTTTCAGAATGAGACCACCAGGGAATTCTCCACATCTATTATGCAGCCTATCTACTTTGCATTTGATTTAACTGTTTTATGTTGCTTTCTGCTAGTTAAAGTTGTTGCTAATACACAAGCTAAGAGTGCTTGTTACATAAGCATGCTTGTTGTGTAATTTAAATATTCTTAAGAGCCCTAGAAAAATAGTTGGGTTGGAAGGCTGGGGGGAGTGGGACAGAGGAGAATAAGCACAGATATACCCTAAAATAACAATATTCCATGAAACAAATAACCCAGGGTTATGGTAGTTTACACAGATATGTCACAGGAGTGATCACTGTGATCTGGAATAGTCAGATGCGTTTTAGAGACGTGTTTTGGGGTAGCCTTCAGAGGATGTCAGATTTGTATAGGTCTGAAAGTGCTGAGCCATCTGGTTGGGAGAACAGCATAAGCAAATACCAAAGGAGATTAATAATATACCGCAAATAACAATAATTGGTTTCAAGCAGAATAAAGGGTTACGATGATGTGATGACTATAAGGAGATGACTCATAGGCAGTTGGGAATATGAAGCCGAAGAGCAGGGAAGATTTAGTGGTATGGGTATAGCTCTCTCTGCACAATTTCAAGAGTTGAAGCCCTGGCGGTGAATTGTCTTTTGTGTAGTCAACAAGGCAGATGCAGCTTTTGTGAGGCTCAAAGCCTCTGTAACTTAAAGTGTCCTCTTTAAGGAAAAGAATACAAAATTACAAATGTAAACTTGCTGGAGCCCATCACAGGCCTTAGAAGGTACCTGTTTGAGGGAGAGACAGAATCCTAAACTTCATTAGTTTTTGGAATGTCCGCCTCTAACTAGAGCAGTGATAGTCAATGGAAATATAATATGAGACACATAAATAATTTAAATTTTCCATCACATACATTAAAGAAGTAAAAAAAATAATAGATCTCCCTATATATTTGAAATATTATCATTTCAATATGTAATCAATACAAATGAATTCATGAGATATTTTAAATTGTTTTTGATAGTAACTGTTGAAGCTCTGATGTGTTTTTTATATACAGTACCTACCTGCCTACCTTTCAGTTCCATGGAGTCATTTCCAACTCATGGTGATCCCATGTGTGTCGGAGTAGCAGTGTTCCATAGGGTTTTCAGTGGCTGAATTTTCGGAAGTAGATTGGTAGTAGGGCTTTCTTCTGAAGTAACTCTGGGTGGACTTGAACCACCAACCTTTGGGTTAACAACTGAGCACTTACTTGTTTGCTCCACCCAGAGGCCCTTTATATATACAACATATCTCCATTAATACTAGCCACATTTCAAGTGTTCAATAGGCACTTGTGGCTAGTAGCTACCATATTGGAGAAGACCTGACTAGAACCTTGCTACTCAACCTGTGATCCATGGATCGGCATCAATATCATCACCTGAGAGCTTGTGAGAATACAGAATCTGGGACCTCACTCCAGACCTACTGGAAATATGACACCATACAAGCAGTAAAAACCAAAAAAAAAAAAAAAAAACCTATTGCCTTTGAGTCGATTCTGACTCATAGCGACCCTATAGGACAGAGTAGAACTGCCCCATAGGGTTTCCAAGGAGCAACCGGTGGATTTGAATGGCTGACCTTTTTAGCTGGCAGTCAAGCTGTTAACCACTTTACCACCAGGGCGCCTTTCCAAGCAGTAGTTGCTGGTTATTTTTCAGCCTAGTTGTGAAGGGCTTACAGTGAATGCTTCTATGACCCCTAGCCCCATCTTCTTATTCTTGTGCCTCTCTTCAAATAATGATAGCACTGATCACACATAACTGCAGAAAACATTTACCACAATTCTGAAACTTTACTGTTACAAATTTTGTAATAAGGATTCAGAGCTAAAGATGAAAAATGATCCTTCTTAAGCTGCTTAATTGAACACCTTCATGCCTGTGGCCCTGCCCGGTGATGCATGTTATGGCTGACAATGGCTGAAAAGAGAGACATGCAGTTTTTGAAATGCTTCATGACTTATGTGATTGCCAAGTATTTATTTAATTATAAGAATATCTCTCATTACCGGTAAAACATGTTATTTACCCACTTTTGCTGTTGATATAGTCCTCTATTTTTATTTGGAGTCAAGAAAACATAAATGTTTTTAATTGGAACATCAGCTGCATATTAGGATTCAAATGAGCCCATTTCATTCTATGAGCAGAAATTTTTGTTGTTGTAAGAATGGATTTTCCAGAAAGTGCTTGGTTGGTTTAGCAAACTGAATGCTTCCTTGTATTAAAAAAAAAAAAAAAAAAATGCTATAAGGGGCATGTAGTCAAATTTGTATTTCCATAATCTGGCCAGTGGCTACAACGTAGTTGCGTTCGATAAATACCACATTGGATGTATGGCAAGATCAATGGATGGATGACAATGCAACAATTATTTTCCCACTTGAACCAAAGCCATTGCTTACAGTATGTTTGTTTCTTTTGATGGAATTAATCGGTTATTAAGGAGTCCCTTGCTGGTGTAAACAGTTAAACTCTCAGCCGCTAACCAAAGGTTTGGCAGTTTAAGTCCACCCAGAAGTGCCTTGGAAAAAGGCCTGATGATCTACTTACAAAAAGTCAGCTACTGAAAACCCTGTGGAACACAGTGCTACTCTAACACACATGGGGTTGCCATGAGTCAAAATTGACTCAGTGACAACTGGATTGGTTTTGGTTTTTAATCAGTTATTTCAGTGAAACATCTATATTACCTGTATTTTTTAAAAATTACAGTTGACCATTTAATACTGGTTGATCTAATGAAGTGTTCAGTTGTGTGGATACGGTACGAAAAGACAGCAAGCTGATCATTATGAATTATGTGTAAATGGACTTTTATGCCTTTAAAACCACTAGCCAGTTGCTATCTACTTGACTCTTGTTCATGGCAACCCTACCCGTGTTAGAGAAGAACTGTTCTCCGTAGAGTCTTCGGTGGCTGATGTTTGGGGGAAGTAAATTGCTTTTCTTTTGAGGCATCTCTGAGTGGGCTGAAACCTCCAATCTTTCAGATAGCAGCCAAGCACATTAACTACATGCACCACTCTTCTGTCTTTAGAGTATCCTTTTCCCAAGGAAAAAATAGGAATAAAAAATAACCTTTCAAACAATTTTGTAGTATCCTCCCTTAATCCTTTGTGAATAATGAACACGCAGAAAATTATATGATATATGTTCTGACATAAAAATATGGTAGAAGACTCAGTCTTATTGTGGTTTAAGACTCTAGTCAATAAACATGGAATATGTACAATGTGCCAGTTACTATGCTAGGTCTTTGGGAAAATATAGCTGGAAACAACTATTTTCTAGCTCACTTTCCTTTTGGAGAAACTTGTATACAACTATTATATGGTCAGAGTATAAAAAACTCAGTAATAGATGAATGAGCAAAGTACAAGAGAACCAAAACATACATTCTGACAGGGTGATCAAGAAAATCTTCAGAGATGAAAATATTTTAGTGGAGTCTTAAAATGATAGAAAGGCTGAAAATGAGAAAAGAAAATTCCAGAAAAAGGAATAGAAGGTGCAAAGATATAGACACAGTATTATTATAGGGTCAGTGTGGTCAGTTACTGGGGCACTGATAGCACAAATGTTGAAGTGCTTGGCTGCTAACCCAAAAGCTGCCAGTTTGATCCCACTCAGTGGCTCCATGGGAGAAAGACCTGGTGATCTGCTCCCGTAAAGATTACAGCCAAGAAAACTCTATGAGGCAGTTTTGCTCTGTCACAAGGGGTCACTATGATTCAGAAATGACCCGACAGTACCCAACAAATGTAAGGCGTGCTAGGCAGAGTATTGAGAGTGGTGCTACAATGTTAAATTTAGTCTGGTTTGAGACTTTTTGGACTCTGTTAGGAAATCTGGTTTTTGATCTATGGGATATAGGCAACTATCAAATATTTCTGAGTGGACGAATGACATGATTAGATTTGGTCTTTAGATGATGAATTTTAACGGGAAGAACTTACTGCAATAAGAGAGTTGTGTGATGATGACAACTGAACAAGAAAACCAGCAGTGAGGATGGATGAGGGAGAATGAATACGAGAGAGATTATGGAGCCAGATTTGGCAAGACATGGGATGGCCAGGTTTTATTGTGGGAAGTGAAGGAGCAGGAAGAACCAAAGAAAGTACGGATATTTCCAGCTTGAATAATAGTGTGGATGCCATAACTGTGTCAGGAAATTCTGAGGGAACCCACCAAAGGCCAGTTTCCTGTTTTATACATGTTCACGAATGACATTTATCTTATAGCTTGCTTCTGTCTCTACCTATGCAACAAATATGGCGGTTTCAGAGAAGAAAACGTATTACTTCTCTTTGATTTCAAGTCAACCTTAAATCTGTTTAGAAAATAACTTTTTTTTTTTCATATTATCTCTCTCTCAAGGTAAAGCACTGGACTAAACTGTAGAAATGGTAGAGAAGGTTATTTGATCTCTAACTAATTATCAATTGTTCTACATTTCAAAGAAAGACTGAGAATATGTCCAAGGATGAGAATTAAATATTGTAATTTGTAGCTTTTATCAATGGTTTGGCAACTTCACCTGTACAGTTTTTAAAATACAATAAACAAGAGACATAAATTAAATTTTAGTAATTTCTGCTTTGAAAATGAGTTTGTTATGCCTTTGTTTTTATTTTTTTACCTTCCTAGGAAATTTGTTAATTTAAATACAGAGAAATGCTATTATTAATATTTTTGAAATATGTTGCCCAGCAGGTTTATTTTGCAGGCACATAATTTATATTTTCTTGTTCTTTAAGTTCAGTAAATTATGAAATTAAAGCAGAACAGTTTTGGGACTACTAAAGAGTTCAGTTCATTCAGTTTGACAGTGTGTCATCAATATTGTGGGAAAACTTCAAATAATAGTATTCTTTAGGGGAATAAATCAAATTAATTATTTTTCTTACTGTTGTTTGCCCCATAAGTTCATGAATTAACTGGCAGTTCCAAATTATCAAAATAAAAGTACTTTTCTTTAGAAAAAATTATAAGTATCTGTGTCCTTTCAGAGGAATGTCTTACCCTATGACATGGTCTTAGCATTTACAATCGATAACTTGCTACTCCTTTGAAGTAGTCAAGAACGTGCAAAGATGATTAGCCTTTTCGAAATAAATACACTTTCTTTGTGTACCTACTCCATTGTCCACCATGGACTTAAGGCATTTTCATTACTATTCTAATTGAATAAAAACCCATTGCCACTGAGTCGATTCCAACTCATAGCAACCTTATAGGACAGAGTAGACTTCCCCACAGGGTTTCCAAGGAGCAGCTGGTGGATTCAAACTGCCAGCCTTTTGGTTAGCAGCCGAATGCTTAACCACTGCACCACCAGGGCTCCCTGATTTGTAAAACGAAAAAAAATAAGTAAAACAATATCTTCTTTTGAGAGAATGTGAGTGGACATTTAATCAGGCAAGGGCTTGAGTATGGGTCGTTTAGTTTTGTGAGTATGCCGAACTTACCTTCTGCTGTGTGTCCTTTTAAAAGCTGCCCATAATTGAGAAGAGAAAATTGTTGTGTTTCAGATCTCATCAGACACTTTATCCACAAATGTTCCGCTACCCAAGTCTGTCTGTTGTCACTTCTGACGTAAACTTCTCCTTTTCATTATTAGCTGGAAAAAAAAATTCCATGAAACTCACATTTGTAATTTTTTGGGTGCAGTTACTTTGTATCATGTAATGATATAGATGGGTTGGCAACTAAAATCTAAATGACAGAGAAAAATCTAAAACAAGCATTATAAAAAAAGAAATATTAATTTTTTTACAGATAGAAATTAAAATAACAAGATACCTCATTTACAGTATGAAAGATTTATTATGGCAATAATAAAAGGCGTTTTACACTGGCTTGTCAATATAATGATTAATATTATGATATTTTAAAGATCTGTATTATGTTAAATTACCATTTTGCTGATGATATCTGATCATATTGGCTTACTTAATCATCTGAATCCTGATTTAAAGACCGTATGATAAGTAAATCATTATCAAGCCATAGAAGAACTTTTATTTAAGCAAATGTATTGTTTTTCTTTTTTGTAAGCCAAGATTCTTTTCTGCACCTAAATCATACATTTTTAGTCTTAATTGTTATGCCCGAAATATGGCAATAAATAAGATTAGCAGATGAATTTTGTGATTTTTGGAATGTGTCATTCAGCAATTTTCCTTGCTTTTTGTCTTCCTGCTCTTCTCTTCCCTGCCTCCTTTCGCTCCCTCCCGTCTTTCCAGTATCCCTTTTCCAGTACCCAGTGTCTCGCTGCCTGCTCTATAAAAGATATTGTACTAATCTCTAGTCTAAGGGGAGTATTAGGGTATAAGAGATAGTGTCCTTTTCCTCAAGGGATTTCTATTGTGGTAGAAGAGAAAAAAGTATATTGCTTGATCGATAGATAGATAGAGATATAAGATATATTCATCAGAGTGTGCGCACGTGTGTGTGTGTGTGTGTGTGTGTGTGTGTGTGTGTAAAAACACAAGGGAGAGTAACGTCCTGAGAAACTGTGATTATAACAGGACATTTGCCATTAAAAAAAAAAGTAATCTTTTTGTAAGGTTAAATGATCAATATAGCCTTAGTAGGCAGAGGAGTTAATGGAAATTAAGGAATCAAAAAATGAAGCTATGTTTTATATTTGCCTTATAATAGTAAGATTTCATTTTATATGGAAAAATATAATACTGATGGTGACATCAATTTCATGTGTCCAGTCCCTCAAGCGCTAGCTCCTCTTTATTCTGACAAGCGTTGTCAGGAGCACAATCTCTGAGGCTTAAATGTAAGTATCAGTAGAAATTACGTATATCTTTGGCCTCTCCTCCCACAAGCCCAGCCCTGTTAAGTGACCGTTGATGGCTTTTGACACATACGAGAGAATATAAGCAAACTTACGCAAAGAACAGATGACACTGGCTGGAAACTAAATTGAAATGACTTCTTTTAAAGATGCTCTAGTGGTCTTAGACAAGTAGATATAAGAGACCAAAGGGGCAGCTTCTGCCCGGACGTGAGAGGGGAAGGCAGAGAGAGTTAGGAGCTGGTTGAATGTTCATGGGGAATCGGGGGCGGAGGGGAGGAGTGTGCTGTCGCAGAATGGGGTGAGCGGTTGGGGTCTCATAGCAATGTATGTTAAAAAAAAAAAATTCTGTATGGGAGACTAACTTGAAATGTAAACTTCATTTAATTACATCAATTTAAAAAAAAAAAGACTCTCTAGCGGTTTGAAGGGCAGCAATGAGTGAATACCTGCGACATAAGCTTGATGTAAATGAGTGGCCTTTTCCCTATTCCATTATGTTTAACTTAATAGCAGCTTTATGGGCAGATCACCTTTTATGCTTCCTCAAAGAAGCACTGCAGTAGAATAATGTATTCTAAATGCTACTTAACCCTCTAAGTGAAATATCTGCTAGTTGAGTGCTTTGTCGGGACAATACTTCAAATCATAAAATCTACCCACGTGGTAGATGCGGTTTCTGCTTAGTTGTTTCATCAGGCACATAGTCTATGGTTCCTTGGCTGAATCAAGTTATTGTTAAATGCACTTTAGTAAAATTGTTGTGAAAATTCATTTCTATTATCAGTGAAAACAATGTCTAATAACTAAACACTACAAAATATAATCAATTATATCCCTGTATGCTGCCTAGGGCAATGTATCAATATTATTTACCGTATACCTATTGATGCATTTTATTTTTCAAGAATGAAAGAAAGCCAATTGTTTTGCTGCCAGAAATAAAGCACACTTTCCTTGGGGCTGCCTATGAAAATATTTCTATGTTTCAAATATATTGTCTAGTATATGGTTCCTTTTAAACATGATGTGAAAGTAGAATAAAATGAAAGTACCATTTTAAAAAGATATGCACAGCCTTTATTCTGTTATTTAAAATCGAGAATGCTTCATTTTATGCTAACTTGGAATTTTTGACTTGGTATTGTTAATTGTAATAGTGATGTAATGATTACTTGGGATTGTATGACTGACCTACATATAGGAAAAACTCTTCATTGAGAAAAAAAGAGGCGGGATGTTTCAACATTACACAAACTGTTTGGAACTCAAATTTTTTATGTTTTTAAGGGTGTAAGTGAATATAAACACGCCTACAGAGAATCCTAGCAGTCCCTCTGAGTACTGATATTATTCATTTATGCTTCCTGTCCATGTGTTATTTATATTTACTCCTCAAATTTATTAAGATTTGCTTGTCTTTTCTGTATATCTCCAAAGTACTATTTTCTGTTTACTAGATCTTTCAAAGACTCTAGGCTCTGGCATCATCTGTCTTTTCCTAAGCACTGACGATTTTGAGCTCAATATGTGCTCACAGTGCAGAGGTCCTGTTGATTTCCTCAAGATGAAAATATTACTGAGTTATGTGCAGAGGCCAGAAGACAAAATCTGGTCCTGAAGTTGCTTGGGATTATTCATGGACAGAATTTTCCAGCTTTCTTTTTGTTCCTGCCTACAGCCACTGAATGCCTCTTAAATCACTGATAGAAAATTTAGGTCAACACATTGCCTAGGGTCATTTAAATTTTAAATCTGCTGCCATTTTCCTGCTTACAGTTATTGGGAGAGGAGAGCGTTGTGCCTACAGTTAGTGAGCTGGAGCTGAGAATCTGACACAGGAAACTTCAACTCAGGGTCAAACTTTTTTATGCTCTGCTGAAGGAAGTCATCACGAAGGTTAATGAGTCTAAACTGGCATTCTGTCTTCTGACTTAGTGCTGAACTGGGAGCTATGTCAAGTGATAAGACAGTCTCTTGCTAGATTCTGTGTCACATGTTATAGTATAGGTCTCAGGCGTACTTTTTGCAAATATGGAAGGTCTTATTCTGGCTTCACAAAAATGATCTGTGAGCAAGACCCAGTTTACATGATTTATTTAAACAAGTCAAATGACAGGAGCAGAATGTCTGGTGTTTCCAGGTCCCTGTGGCCAGCACAGAACACAGACACAAACATGATCCCTAGATTCAACCTAAAGTTACAGTGGGATTACTTCTTCCTTATACATGTTGACAACCTTCATTCCATTTATTTCCATAACAATTGGCCCTGAAGAGAGAAAAATAGTATAAGTTTTTACTTTCATTTCTTAAAATATGTTGGGTTGTAGCAAGAGCACACCTAGCACCCTTATCTTGGTTTCTTAATACCATTTTCCAATAAAAGAAACCAGGGTTCCTTTGAGAAATGGGCTGAGGCCAAAACAGTACAAGATGAACTTAAAATCTCTCATTGTGCCAGGAAATAAGGAAGAGTTAAAAAAAAAAAAAAAAAGAAGAAAAGATGATGGAATGATGAAAGGACACAAAAGCCAACTTGAAGGACCTCCCATAGACCAAATCTTGGACAATTTTAGTGACACAATAATAACAATAGATTATAACCCATGTCGTTGTTAGGTGCCATTGAGCTAGTTCCAATTTATAGCAACCTTATGTATAACAAAACGAAACATTGCCTGATCCTGCACCATTCTCACAGTCATTGTTATGTTTGAGCCCATTGTGGCAGCCACTGTGTCAGTCTATCTCCTTGAGATTCTTCCTCTTTTTCACTGACCCACTACTTTACCAAGCATGATGTCCTTCTCCTGATGACATGTCCAGAGTAAGAAAGATGGAGTCTTGGCATCTTTACTTCGAAGGAGCATTCTAGCTGTACTTTTTCCAAGACAAATTTGTTCATTCTTCTGTCAGTCCATAGTATATTCAATATTCTTCACCAGTACCATAATTCAAATTCATCAGTTCTTCAGTCTCTCTTATTCATTGTCCAGCTTTCACATACATATGAGGCGACTGAAAACACCATGGCTTGGGTCAGGCACACCTTAGTCATCAAAGTGACATCCTTGCTTTTTAGCAGTTTAAAAAGGTCTTTTGCAGCAGATGTGCCCAATGCAATATGTCATTTGATTTCTTGACTGATGCTTCCATGGTCATGGATTGTGGATCCAAGTAAAATGAAATACTTGATAACATCAATATTTTCCTCCATTTATCATGATGTTGCTTATTAGTCTATTTGTGAGGATTTTTGTTTTCTTTCTGTTGAGGTGTAATCCAACTGAAGGCTGAACTCCTTGATCTTCATCAGTAAGTGCTTCAAGTCATCTGCATATCACAGGTTAATCTTCCTCCAATCTTGATGCCCTGTTCATCTTCGTAAAGTGCAGCTTCTTGGATTTGCTCAGCATACAGACTGAATAAATATGGTGAAAGGATACAACCTTGACACACTCCTTTTCTCATTTTAAGCCACGCAGTATCTCTTGTTCTGTTTGAACAACTGCCTCTTGTTCTATGTACAGGCTCTGCATGAGTTCTGGAGTTCTCATTCTTTACAATGTTACACACAATTTGTTATGCTCCACACAGTCGAATGCCTTTGCACAGTCAATAAAACACAGATAAACGTACTTCTGGTATTCTCTGCTTTCAGCCAAGCTCCATCTGACATCAGCAGTGATAGCCCTCATTCCACATCCTCTTCTGAATCTTGAATTTCTGACAGTTCTCTGTTGATTTACAGTTGCAGCCATTTTTTAATTATAACCCATAGAGTAAAATAAGTATCCATGAGTTCATGCTGATATAAATAAATAATTGAATGAAAAACTAAATAGGAAAGAAGGGACAGCTCTTTCTCACAATAGAATTCTAATTAATAAATGTAAAAGGAATGATGGAAACTAGTTATTACAATTGGCAAGCCATAGTAATAATTGTTGCAGGTTAGACTCCAATATGATGCTAAAATTACTAGGCAAAACTATTTTCAAAAATGGGATATTTGCATAGTCTCAAAGTGTCCCCCTACAAGATACCTATCAATTACAAAAGGAGAATTAGTAACTTTCCAGTGGAAAAACCTGGCAGACACCAGCTTAACTAAGTGCTCAAATTAACATCACCAGCAGTAAGACATACTGACAACATGTGACTCCTGATATTATGCACTGAAAAGTGTTATCACTTCTATAATATTCTTGCCAAATATGTATAAAGTCAACATAACCAAGAGAAAACATCAAACAAAACTAAATTGAGAGACGTTCTATGAAATAATTGGCCAGTCCTCTTCAAAAGTGTCACAGTCATACAAGACAAAGAAAGACTAAGGAACTTTTCTCAGAATGGAAGAGACCAAGAAGACATGACATCTGAATGCAATGGAAATCCTTGATTGGGCCCTGGAATAAAAAAACAACATTAGTGAGAAAAATGACAAAATTCTGATATGATCTATAGAGTAGTTAGTAGTATTACTCAATGTTTATTTCCTTATTTAAATAATTTTAATATGGTTATATGAGATGTTAACATATAGATGAAGGGTATATGGGAAACTTGTATATCATTTTGCAAATTTTAATAATCTAAAATTATTTCAAATTAAAAGATAAAAAATAGGTATATATCCTGAACTATATACTGAAAAAAATGTCCAAGATCAAGTTCCTTAATTTTTCAGGCCTCTTTTTTTTTTTTCAACTGAAAAAAGATATAGTACCTCTTGATAGTGATATAGTATTAAACATGATAATGTGTGTAAAAGACTCAGCTTAGTGCTCAGTTCATAGTGAGACCATAAGAAACAATTAGGATCATCACTATTGTCTTTGTATAGGTTATAACTATTCCATCCATGACTAAGTTTTTTTTTCCTCCATTTTAAAAAGAGCTTCCGAGTGAGTGACTTTAAAAAGGATTACAATGTCTAGCTCCTCCATTGGTCCTAACCTATTATTGTGCCCCCAGGGCTATTTCAAGTTCAGTTCATGTTTACCTCTCTGGTTTCTTCATTCTTTTTTAATAAATATGTCTTGAGAACTTGCCAGTTGCCAGACACTAAACAAAATAGAGAACCTATGCTCACATCCCACTTAGCTCACATCCTGTTGGTGGAGAGACCAACAACAACTATATGTGTATGTGTGTGTTTTGTGTGTGTGTGTGTGTGCATTGTTGTTGCTGTTGTTAGGTGCCGTCATACAACAGAACCAAACACTGCCCAGTCCTGTGCCATCCTCACAATCATTGTTATGATTGAGCCCATTGTTGCAGCCACTGTGTCAGTCCATCTTGTTGAAGGTCTTCCTCTTTTTCGATGACCCTCTACTTTACCAAGCATGATGTCCTTCTCCAGGGACTGATCCTTCCTGATAACATGTCCAAAGTATGTGAGACAAAGCCTCACCATCTTTGCTTCTGAGTAGCATTCTGGCTGAATTTCTTCCAAGACAGATTTCTTCATTCTTTTGGCAGTCTGTGGTATATTCAATATTCTTTGCCAACACCACAATTCAAAGGCGTCAGTTCTTCTTCAGTCTTCCTTATTCATTGTCCAGCTTTCACATGCATATGAGACGATTGAAAACACCATGCCTTGGGTCAGGTGCACCTTAGTCCTTAAAGCAACATCTTTGCTTTTTAACACTTTAAAGAGGTCTTTTGCAGCAGATTTGCCCAATGCAATACCTCATTTGATTTCTTGACTGCTGCTTCCGTGGATGTTGATTGTGGATCCAAGTAAAAAGAAATCCTTGACAACTTCAATCTATTCTCCGTTTATCATAATGTTGCTTATTGGTCCAGTTGTGAGGATTTTTGTTTTCTTTCTGTTGAGGTGTAATCCATATTGATGGCTGTGGTCTTTGATCTCCATCAGTAAGTGCTTCAGATCCTCTTCACTTTCGGCAAGCAAGGTTGTGTCATCTCCATAATGCACGTTGTTAATGAGTCTTCCTCCAATCTTGATGCCCCATTCTTCTTCATATAGTCCAGCTTCTTAGATTATTTGCTCAGCATACAGCTTGAATAAGTATGGTGACTTTAAACCACGCAGTATATAGATAAACCAAAATAGACAAACCAAGCCGTTGCCTTGGAGTCAATTCCGACTCATAACTACCCTGTAGGACAGCGTAGAACTGCTCCATAGGGTTTCCAGTGAGCAACTGGTAGATTCCAACTGCTTATCTTTTGGTTAGCAGCCAGGTTCTTAACCACTGTGCTACCAGGGCTCCAGTATGTATGTAACCAAAACAAAATACTCGATGCCATAGAATCAGTTATGACACATGTTCACCCTATAGGACAGAGTAGAACTGCCTCATAGGGTTTCCAAGAAACAACTGGTGAATTTGAACTGCCAACCTTTTTGGCTAGCAGCTGAACTCTTTTTATTTATTTATTTTATTGTTGTACTTTAAGTGAAAGTTTACAATTCAAGTTAGTCGCTCATACAAAAATTTATACATACATTGTTATGTGACCCTAGTTGCTCTCCCTGTACTGTGACAGCACACTCCTCCTTTCCACCCCTGATTTCCTGTGTACATTCATCCAGCTCCTGTGCCTTTCTGCCTTCTCATCTCGCCTCTGGACAGGAGTTGTCCATTTAATCTCATGAATCTACTTGAGCTAAGAAGCATACTCTTCACGAGTATCATTTTATGTCCCATAGTCCAGTCTAATCTTTGTCTGGAGAGTTGGTCTCAGGAATTGTTTTAGTTCTGGGTTGATGGAGAGTCCAGGGGCAATACTTTCTGGAGTTCCTCCAGTCTCAGTCAGACCATTAAGTCTGGTCTTTTTACTAGAATTTGAGTTCTGCACCTCACTTTTCTCCTGCTCTATCAGGGACTCTGTTGTGTTCCCTGTCAGGGTGGTCATTGCTGGTAGCCAGGCACCATCTAGTTCTTCTGGTATCACGCTGATGCAGTATCTGGTTTATGTGTCCCTTTCTGTCTCTTGGGCTAATACTTTCCTTGTGTCTTTGGTGTTCTTCATTCTCCTTTACTCCAGTTGAGTTGGGAACAATTGATGCATCTTAGATGGCCACTTGCTAGCTTTGAAGACCCAAGATGCCACTCACTAAAGTAGGATGCAGAAGATTTTCTTAATAAACTTTGTTATGCCAGTTGGCCTAGATGTCCCCTGAAAGCATGGTCCTCAGACCCCCACCCCTGCTACTCTGTCCCTTGAAGTGTTTGGTTTTATTCAGGAAACTTCTTATCTTTGGTTTAGTCCAGTAGTACTGACTTCCCCTTGAGTGTGTATTGTCCTTCCCTTTACCTAAGATAATTCTTATCTGCTGTCTAGTTAGTCAATAAACCTTCGTAACCATCAAAGAATGTTTTCTTCTGTGTTTAAACCTTTTCTTGAGTTCTTATAATAGTGATCTTATACAATATTTGTCCTTTCGCGACTGACTAAATTCACTTAGCGTAATGCCTCCCAGATTCCACCATGTATGTTATAAGATGTTTCACAGATGCATTGTTGTTCTTTATCGTCGCGTAGTATTCCATTGTGTGAATATACCATAATTTGTTTATCCATTCATCTGTTAATGGACACCTCAGTTGTTTCCGTCTTTTTGCTACCGTGAACAGTGCTGCAATGAACATGGGTGTGCATATATCTATTCGTGTGATGGCTCTTATTTCTCTGGGATATGTTCTAAGGAGCTACTGCTGGATTGTATGGTACTTCTATTTCTAGCTTTTTAAGAAAGGGCCAAATCGATTTCCAAAGTGGTTGTACCATTTTACATTCTCACCAACAGTGTATAAGTGTTCCAGTCTCTCCACAACCTCTCCAACTTTTATTATTTGGTGTTTTTTGGATTAATGCTAGTCTTGTTGGAGTGAGATGGTATCTCATTGTACTTTTGATTAGCATTTCTCTAATGGATAATGATCGTGAGCATTTCTTCATGTGTCTGTTAGCCACCTGAATGTCTTCTTTGGTGACGTGCTTGTTCATATCCTTTGCCCATTTTTTAATTGAGTTGTTTGTCTTTTTGTTGTTGAGATTTTGCAGTATTTTGTAGATTTTAGAAATTAGATGCTGATTGGATTTGTCCTAGCCAAAATTTTTTTTCCCATTCTGTAGGTTATCTTTTGACTCTTTCGGTGAAGTCTTTCGATGAGCATAAGTGTTTGATTTTTAGGACCTCCCAGCTATCTAGTTTCTCTTCTGGTGTTTGTGCATTATTACTTATTGTTTAAATTCTATTTTTGCCATGTATTAGGGCTCCTAGCATTGTCCTTATTTTTTCTTCCATGATCTTTATTGTTTTAGATTTTATATTTAGGTCCTGGATCCATTTTGAGTTAGTTTTTGTGCATGGTGTGAGGTATGGGTCTTACTTCAGTTTTTTGCAGATGGATATCCAGTTATGCCAGCACCAGTTGTTAAAGAGACGGTCTTTTCCCCAGTTAATGGACTTTGGGCCTTTGTCAAATATCAGCTTCTCATAGGTGGATGAATTTATGTCTGGATTCTCAATTGTGTTCCTCCAGGTGGACTGACCCTTTAATCATATAGTGTCCTTCCTTATCCTTTGTGGTGGATTTTACTTTAAAGTCTATTTTGTCAGAGATTAATATTGCCACTCCTGCTCTTTTGTGAGTGTTGTTTGCTTGATATATTTTTTTCCAGTTTTAATTTGTTTGTGTCTTTAAGTCTAAGGTGTGTCGCTTGTAGGCAGCATATAGATGGATCGTGTTTTTTTATCCAGTCTGCCACCCTCTGTCTCTTTAATGGTGCATTTAGTTCATTTACATTCAGTGTAATTATTGATAGGTATGAGTTTAGTGCTGTCATTTTGATGTCTTTTTTTGTGTGTTATTAACAGCTTCTTTGTTCCACTTAATTTTCTGTGCTGAATTGTTTTTCTTTATGTATTTTTTTCATCTTTTTCATTGTTGTTGATTTTGTATTTGCTGAGGAATTATATTTTTCTTGTTTTTTATTTTGACTTATAGGATTGTTAGTTTCCTTTGTGGTTACCTTAATATTTACCCCTATTTTTCTGAGTTTAAACCAGTCTTTTATTTCTTTATATTGCCTTGACTTCCTCTCCACATGAAAAATTTGTGTCTACATTTTTTAGTCCCTCTGTTTTGTTCCAATGTTGTCATCTTTTACACATTGGCATCTCTGTTTCCCTATTTTCAGTGTTTTAGCTTTGATTTATTTTTGCGACTCCTCTATCTGGGTTTATGTCTGGTTGCTTTGTCCTGTGTTCTAGTCTTGCATTGTTATCTGATGTTGTTGATTTTCTAACCAGAGGACTCCCTTTAGTATTTCTTGCGATTTTGGTTTGGTTTTTGCAAATTCCCTAAACTTCTGTTTATCTGGAAATGCCCTAATTTTGCCATCATATTTGAGAGATAGTTTTGCTGGATATGTAATTCTTGGCTAACAATTTTTTTCCTTCAAGGCTTTATATATGTTATACCATTGCCTTCTTGCCTACAGGGTTTCTGCTAAGTAGTCCAAACTTAGTCTTATTGACTCTCATTTGTAGATGATTTTTTGTTTATCCCTAGCAGCTCTTAAAATTCTCTCTTTATCTTTGGTTTTGGCAAGTTTGATTAAAATATGTCTTAGTGACTTTCTTTTGGGATCTACTTTGTGTGGGGTTTGATGAGCATCTTGGATAGATATCTTCTTATCTTTCCCGATATCAGGGAAGTTTTCTGCCAACAAATCTTCAGCAATTCTCTCTGTATTTTCTGTTATCCCCCCCGTTCTGGTACTCCAGTCACTTGTTGGTTATTCCTGTTGATAGAGTCCTACATAATTCTTAGGGTTTCTTCATTTTTTAAAATTCTTTTGTCTGATTTTTCTTTAAATAAGTTGGTGTCAGGTGCTTTATCCTCAGTCTTACTAATTCTGACTTCTGTGGCCTCAATTCTGCTCCTATGACTTTCTGTTGAGTTGTCTAATTCTGAAATTTTATCATTAATCTTCTGGATTTCTGATTGCTGTCTCTCTGTGTTTCTTGCAGCCCATTAAATTTGTCATTATGCTCTTGAATAACCTTCTTGAGATACTCTATTTCTTTGTCTGTGTGTTCCTTAGCTTGGTCTGCATTTTGCTTCATTTCCTTCCTGATCTCTTGAAGAGTTCTGTATGTTAATCTTTTGTATTCCACCTACAGTAATTCCAAGATATTCTCTTCTTCTGGAAAATTTTTTTTATTCCCTATTTTGGGAGCTTGCTGAAGCCATCAGGGTCTGCCTCTTTATGTGAGCTGATATTGACTGTTGTCTCTGAGCCATCAATAAGTTATTTTATTTATTTATTTTATGTTTGCTTACTGTGTCCTAGCTTCTTGTTTTGTTTTGATATGCCCAAATAGGGTGCTTGTGTGAGCTAGTTTGATTATTGGTGCCTTTGAAGTTCTAACGTCCTGTCAGCAGGTGGTTAGATCTGTTACTAAGTATGTGAGCACAGGATTCTGTTTACTTTTCTTGTACGGATTCAGCTCAGGTGTCCAGGTCATCGGTCACCAAGTGTGTGCTGTAGGCTCTCATCTACAGCCCTAGACTGGCATGGGAGATTGGTGTAGGCACAGGTATCTGGCTGCAGTAGGGGGTCACGTGCTGAGCAAGGCAGGGGGCTGACGACTGCCCCTGAGTGTTTGGGAGGAAAGTGTCTCTCTGTTTTCTAGAGCACGTAGGTGGGTGGGTTTTGCAGCCAGACTGTGAACACTCAGTGCTGTTGGCTGTAAGGACTGGGGGGCACCATTTATTCTTGGACCCCTGTCACAGGTGGCTAGGTGGTATGGGTGGAGCCACTAGTCCTCAAGCCCCTGATGTGGGTAGGTGAAGACCCTGCTTAATGGGCAGAGCAGTGTCAAATGTCACGAACCTGCCACTTCACAGCTGAAACAGTTCAGGTTGACTTCAGGTGTATACCATGTTGTACTGTGGTAATGAGGGCCTACACTGTTGAAATGGGCTCACACAAGTCTATGCAGGGGTGAAAGGCGCTCAAAGTCTGTGGACTCCTTATTCCTGGGCCTAGGCAAAGGAGCTGTGCCTACCCTGAGATCCTGGCTTAGGGGAGCCAACAGATTATTTTTTACCCTGTTTGTTAATTTGTTCCCTCCCCAAGGCTGGGAGAGTGACTCAGGGCAAGTGACGGGTCCTACTTCTGGCCCAGGGGACTTGGCAGTCGCTGAAGCCATTTCGGACTCGGTGCAGAGCAGGGAGCGGGAAAGTAAATGGGAGAGAGGTTTTTCCCAAACGGGGCTGTTTTCGATCCGTGTGGTAGGCTAGACACAAGTACTTATCTTTCGCCAGTCGAGGACTGCTTCTCACCGGTTCTGGATGGCCGAGTAGACTCTCTGCTTCTGGGTCTCTCCTGATGTGGAAGTAGCTGAACTCTTAACCACTGCCCCACCAGGGCTCCATATGTATGTAAAGTCATGGCAAATGCTATGAAGAACAAAGGGAAGGGGATAAAGAGTAATAATTTGTAAAAGGTGGTTGGGAAAGGGCAATATTATAAGGTGAACTTTGATCAGTGAACAATAAAAGTGAGGAAACACTTGGGTGTATATCTTGGGGAAGAACATTTCAGGCAGAATGGATACAAGTGCAAATTCTTGAGATTGGAGCTGTTCAAAGAACAAAGAGGAAATTGGTTGGAGATAAAGTCAGAAAGATGTAGGGTAGGGGCTGCAGAGAGGGGAAGATTATGAAGAGTCTTGTAAAATACTGAAAAATCATTTTATTTTATACTGAATGACACAGGAAGCCACTGATGTGTTTTAATCTGAAGAGTGATGTGATGTGACTTACAGTTGCCTCTTCGTTTTTGACCCCTGTGCATTTCTTTTCTCATTTTATGATCTCGCTCTGCCTCTAAAGGATTTTCTATTTTATTTTATCCAGAATGCACAAATGCATATATGGATGTAGTATTTTCCAATATACCTGGCCCATTAGAAATAGAAATCTACACATATTTATGTAATTGCATATTATTTTTGTCTGTATTATCATGATAAATTTCTGAGAGTAGATGTTTTTAACATTTTGTGTCTCATGATATATTTCAGTTTATTTTTGAACATCAGCAGCTGTTCATAGCATCCATGTGATATGCTAATTTTCATAACCTAGACCATGCTATTGACTTTTTAGTACTTTAAACATTGACTAAAGTATATAGAGGCATATTGGAAAATAGCAGGGCATTGTATGCTTTTCCTATTTAGTTCAATTCATAATTTCATTTCTTCCCTTTATTAAATTTGATTCAACCCTAGAATTTAAACAGCCTGTCTTAAAAGTGAGCTAGAAGTTTTTGATAGATGTTTGGCACCTGATTGAGGGTCCACAAGGATATATAAATCAGTTATAACACCTTTTAACTTTGAAAATTCTGCGATAGATTCTGAGAAATTTGGCAGTTTTTACTGCTTTTAATTACATTGCCTGGTAAATGACAAGCAGGTTTTTGTTTTTGTTGTTGTTTTTTTAAATATGGAATGACTTTTTGTCTCAACATTGTTTAGCAGTATAATATTCTTGAAGACAGTTTAAGAGATGATTAGGACTCTGAACTTAAGTTGAAATTAACTAAGTGTAATACTGCCAGGGTAAATAATTCAACTGACGTAACAATTGAGATGACCCAGATGCATGTGTTGTTTGTTGTTGTTAGCTGCCATGAGTGGGGCCTTGACTCGTGGTGACCCGGTGCACAGCAGAATGAAATGTTTCCCGGTCCTACGCCATCCCCATTATGGGTTGTGGATCAGATCATTGTGATCCCTGATATTTTCATTGGCTAATTTTCGGAAGTAGAACAACAGGCCTTTCTTCCTGGATCATCTTAGTCTGGAAGCTCTGCTGAAATTTGTTCAGCATCATAGCAACACTTAAGCCTCCACTGACAGATGGGTGGTGGCTACACATGATGTGCATTCGCCAGGAGTGGAACCATGGTCTCCTGCATGTAAAATGAGAATTCGACCACTGAATCACCACTGTCACCACAGATACATTCTAGCACAGATAATGTAATTAACCTGCTTGGGCAAGAATAATTCTATCAAAACTTATGTCTCGGAAGCTTTCAATTTTCTTTTCTATGTTGATTCTAATACACATTCTGATGGCATAAATATTGATGTGTGAATAAAAAAGGGGATGAGAGTCTTAGAGTTGATGAAATAGGATAGTTAACCATTCCAGAATTGGTTTTGAATTTGTTACATTTTGTGTGTGTGTGTGTGAAACAAATATTTAAGTGACTAGAAATGGCGAGACTAATATATTTCTGTCTTAGACAGAGTGGTTTCCAGTGAGAGAAAAATTTTTACAAGAAATTCTTCAGGCTACTTTGTAGCTGTAATCCTTCAGACACAGTTGGTACACCAATCTTACTATAAGATAGCATGTGAATCACAGCACTGCCCCCAAAATCATAAAGGTGGTTTAAAAGGTCACCGTTCTATTAAGGCCACAGTGTTCAAAACTATTTGGGAGATAACCAAAAACACTTGTGAGCTGGTACACTCAGATACTTACACGGCATAAAGGGAATGGGTAAAATATGAGCTACCGAGTCATGTCTTACTGACCTTGTTGAGAAAGACTGATTTTTTGCCAATAACAAATAAAATGAAGTAAAACTTCAGTTTTGCTCAAGTCAAAACATAATCTGTCAAGGGAAAAATGTAAATGCTGTCCCAGAAAATAAGAAAAAGATCTCTTCCCGTGTATCTGAGACACTGGACTATCCAAAGTTCCATGTGTTACTACCTCAAGACCAAGGTAGAAGTAATGACTTATTCGGAAGCATTTTACTAAGGTGAGATTGAAAGAGGCCAGCATGCTGATGCCAGATACTTGCCCCATCTTGGTCAAAGGGTTGGGGTTCCCTGGATGATGCAGAAGTTAAAACACTAGGTAAACTAACCTAAACTGGGCAGTTCAAATCTACCCAAAGATGCCTCAGAAGAAAAGCCTGGTAATCTACTTCCAAAAGGTCACAGACATTGAAAACTCCATGGAGTACAGTTCTACTCTGACCTACATGGGGTCACCATGAGTTGGAATAGACTCCACACCAACTGGTTTTCATCATTTCAGAAAGTGTCCCGGACCACATAAGAGGATATGTGACTAGATGGTTGTGCAGACCTGTGCTATCTAATAGAGTAGTCACTAGCCACATGTGGCTATTTGCATTTTTATTTAAATTAATTTAAATTTAATTAAAGTAAACATTCAGCTCCTCAGTCGCAGTAACCACATTTCCAGTGCTCAAATGCCACATGTGGCTGGTGGCTATCGTAATCAGTAGAGGATCATTTTTGACATCGCAGAAAGATCTATGGGAAAGTGCTGGTCCAGACCAAACAATGAGATCAAAAAACCCTTTGCCTAGAAAACCCTTTGCCTAAAATTTATGGACATTGTAAAGCCTCATTTGTAGCATTATATGTTACTCAACGTTTCAAAAATTCACTAAAGAACTAAATGGAAAAAAAAAAAAAAACTATTTCAATTCATCCCCCTTCCCCCTGCCCCCGCCAACTGTCTGCCCAAGCAAAGAATGGTTAAAAAAATAGGCAGGATGAAGTAGAGAGTAAAGTATCTAGCAACCCCCACCACCACCCGCCCCCCCCCAAAAAAAGACAAACCCATTGCCA
Organism: Trichechus manatus latirostris; assembly: GCF_000243295.1. NCBI lineage: Eukaryota > Metazoa > Chordata > Mammalia > Sirenia > Trichechidae > Trichechus > Trichechus manatus. The sequence continues at coordinate 12,564,675 of NW_004443943.1, read as the reverse complement.
TCAAGTCAATTCTGACTCATAGTGACCCTATAGGACAGAGTAGAACTGCCCTGTAGAGTTTCCAAGGAGCGCCTGGTGGATTTGAACTGCCTACCTTTTTTTTTGGTTAGCAGCCGTAGCTCTTAACCATGATGCCACCAGGGTTTCCCACTAGCCATAGAATGCTTTTATTCTGAAGAGAATTCTACTTCCGTTTTCCTTTATAACAACAGTGTTATCTGCTAAAATAAAAATTTGCTAAATTCTGAAATTTTTAAACATGGTTTTTTTTTTTTAGCACTCTTGTGCTATTTTCTATGGTCACAAATGAGGCAGAAACCATTTGCTGAGGAGATTTTTGTGATAACACCTGTTTTAAAGTAATAGTGGGTGTCTCGTTAATCTAAGTTGCCTATTCTATTTTTCTTATCTTCTGGCATTGATGCAAGGCTAGTGTAATTAAATCATCATCCTAAAAAAAATGAGTTGCAAAGCAATCAACTTTTTATTAAAATATAACATGCAGAAAAGTGCACAAATCATAATTGCATAGCTCAATTAAGTAACACCAAGTGAACATACCTGTGTAATTTCCACCCAGATCAAGCCCCAGAGGCCCCATCTGTGCCCCCTCCCAGTAATTATCCCCTCCTTTCTCCTCAGATGTAACCACTATCCTGACATCTTACACCATAGATTACTTTTTTCCTATATTTGAAATGTAATCATACAAAATGGGGTTTTTTTTGGTCTGCTTTCTTTGGCTCAACATTATCTTTTTCCAAAGTATATTATTGCACTTGGTTGGTTGTATTTCTTTCATTGTCATTGCTGTCTAGTTTTCCATTTTATGAGTATAGCAAAATGTATCCATCCTACTTTTGATGGGCATCTGGGCTGCTGAGTTGTTACTAGTTTGGGGTTAATATGAAGAATGCTGTTACGAACATCCCTTGTACGTGTCATCTGATGCACATCTGCAAGCATTCCTGTTGGTTATAGCTCTCTGAATTTTTTGGGTGTTACGGTGGAAATTTGGCCTAGAATGCATGATTCAGCTGTCTCTTTTTTAAAAAGTGTGTAAGACCTTTTTTTTTTTTTTTCTTTATTTTTTTTAAGAAGACTATAGAGTGCCTCTTCAGGAACATCTGGTTCAGACTGGAAAGGTCGGTCAGAACAGAACTGTGGCAATTCTGTACTTTCAATAATAACTCACCAGTGGCTCTGAGGAAGCAAGAGCATAAACTTGTGTCTCAATAACTGCAATTCTCTTTGCTTCTGGTAGTCCACAACCTGGCTATAATTTAACTCAGTTGCCACCATGTCCAAAGATAATGCCAGTTACTGGAGCAGAGCCTGGGGTCTCATCCCTTGTTTGTGTGCAGAGGGGCACTAGCTTTTTGGAGCAGCCTGGAAAAGTGACCTCAGTACTTGTGTATAAGTTAAATGCATCTTTAATAAAGTCCTGATTTCGGAATCCGAAGGAGAAGGGATTGCATACGAGCATAGGTGAGAAGGGAACACGGAAGATCTGAAGAGCCCATATTTCTGTTTCATGGTCAAGTTTCTCTGGGTTATATATATATATATATAAATTAAGTCTCTCAGGGTGGAGTTTGAATAAATGTTATGTTCTTCACTGTGAGTTGAATAAAAGAGAAAAAAGATTAAAGATCAGGGAGAGTGTTTTGTTACCACTGTTGGCACATTTAGCTATAACAGTTTGAAAAGCCATTAATTAGAAAATGAAGAGCTGAATAGATGCAAGGAGAAAGAGGGCTTGATTCCTCAGCATGATCTCAAAACTTAGTTTAAAAACAATCATTAGCAAATGCCTCAGTCATCTAGTGCTGCTCTAAGAGAAATACCACAAGTGGATGGCTTTAACAGAGAGAAGTTTATTCTCTCACAGTCCAGTAGGCTACAAGTCCGAATTCAGGGCATCAGTTCCAGGAGAAGGCTTTCTCCCTCTGTCAGCTCTGGAGGAAGGTCCTTGTGATGCATCAGTCTTTCCTTGGTCTGTGCGCATCTCAGTGCAGGAAC
>NW_004443943.1:12526983-12562553 GCF_000243295.1 Trichechus manatus latirostris | reverse complement strand
ATCACAATGATAGAATTTACAACACATAAGGAGATCACATATAATCTCATCATAGTGATAGAGTTTACAACACATAAGGAAATCACATCAGATTACACAGTTTTACAACACTGGGAATCATGACCCAGCCAAGCTGACAGATATTTTTGGGGGACACAACTCAATCCATGACAGCAAATATAAAGGGCAACACCTATACCGCCAGCTTCACAAGCTGGTCTTGACATTCTGAGGCTTCCTATAAGCAACTAGCAAGGGGAGCCATTGACATGGAAGGTCAAAGAAGGCTTCTAACCAGAACAAGTGGATTATATGTAAATTTTACCCTCTATCTGAATGAATAGAGTACGTATTGAGCATGTAAATATTTCTAATGTCCAAACGTGACTGGGATCAGGGTTTTAGAAAGAATAAAATAAATAAAACCCCTCAGCACTCCCCTCCCCGCCCCCAACTACACTTGATCCACTTGAATATGAATCTCTTAGGGATGGGATCCAGAAATCCTAGTTTCTCAGAAGCTTCCAAGGAGATTCTGATATGCAGTCATGTATGAGAACCACTGTTTTAAATAGAGCCCGGTGTGTTTGGCTCAATCTTTGTTCCAAGTGATAAAGGGCTAGTTATATAGATTGCATCATTATAACGAAATTGTGACTTTAAGAAAGGATGCTCATGGTTTGTGTTTCTCCATTTCACATTTACCAGAAGAGAGGCTGTGCCATAGGAAAGTGTCTTATTTGGAGGCAGCTGGTTTAAGCTGTGGACACTTGATCCATGAAGCTCCAGGAGAGACTGAGACAGGTGTGTCTGGTAGGGTTAAGTGCGACTCAGTGGACTGATGTTCCACACAAGCTACCCCCAGGGTTCTCAGGGTGAACATCAGTCCTTGTCTTGGGATACAGTACATTAGTGCTTTTGGGAACTATTATGGTGAATTATTAATCCAAATGCACTCCTAATTTTTATAATTTTTATATTCTATCACTTATATTGTTGTTGTTAGTTGCCATCGAGTTGATTCCAACTCACGGAGACCCCATGAGTTACAGAGAAGAACTGCTCTATAGGGTTTTCTTGGCTGTGATCTTAATGGAAGCAGATTGGCAGTCCTATCTTTCGCATTACCACTGGGTGGGTTCGAACTACCAACCTTTAGGTTAGCACTTGAACACAAACTGTGCCACCTAGGGACCTCTGTTCGTTTATAGATATTTGTAAATATTAATAGATATTTATTGAGCACATGGTACCATGTCAGGTATTAGTCTAGAAATGAGAAATACAATGGTGAAGGGAGCAGACAGGATCTCTGGCATTCAGATATTATGCCTCCCTTACTTTCAACTATTGTTTCTTATTCCTACAAGTGTCTTTCTTCTCTTACTTCTGTACATCCGCTGAAAACCTGGCTTGTTAAGTCAGTAACATTATGTTACACATAGTTCCAAGTCACTAGGCTCTGCAAAGAGATCTGTCTTACAAGCATAAACCAAAAACCTAGCCCATTGCCGTCCAGTCAATTCCAACTCATAGTCTTAGAAGCATAGTACCTATGAAATAACATATTTTTTTCTTTATTTTTTCTTACTGGATTTTAACTAAGTTCTTGATGGCTAGTACTGCTGAATGTCTCACTCAGAAAAACAAACCCTTTCTCTTTTAGATCCCATGGAGATCTTACTTGTGGATTACTTAGAGCCATAAAAGTATTTTCCACCCAGATTTCTGTGATTTTTTTTTTCGTAATTGGTCTCCTCCAGAGAGATCTTTCTCAAATGTCAACCTGAACTTTTCATTTCCCTCTTTAAAACCCTTCAGTTACTCCATACAACCTTGAGCATAAAGATCAAACTCTTTAGCTTATCTCTTGATGCACTGGAGATCTAAACCAAAAAACCAAACCCATTGCCACTGAGTCGATTGCAACTCATAGCAACCCTGTAGGACAGAATAGAACTGCCCCATAGGGTTTCCAAGGCTGTAATCTTTACAGAAGCAGACTGCCACATCTTTGTCCTACAGAGAGGCTGGTGGATTCGAACCTCAGACCTTTCATGTTAGCAGCCAACTGCTTTAACCACTGCGCCACAAGGCTCTTCACTGGAGATGCAGACCCTCCATTATCTCCTTCTACTCCTTCATACTCTCCAAGTTACCAAACCAGCCTACACAGTTCCCTTACACAGTTCCCTGATAGAGGCCGTGCTAGTTCATTCCAATGTCTTGGTTCATACAAGTCTTCTACCCAGGATGGCTCCTCACTATTTCTTCTTAATCTTCAAAACTCAGTTCTGTTCTAAGAAAACTTTCCTGACCCCTTTGGTGGATTCAGATTCTCCTTAGTCGTGCTGCTGTAATACTCTGTACTTTCCTGTACTTTGGGGCTCTGCTGAATTACTAATTCATGTGTCTCTCTCCCCTTTGAATTATGGTGTTGGCGAAGAATATTGAATATACCGTGGACTGCCAAAAGAACAAATAAATCTGTCTTGGAAGAAGTACAGCCAGAATGCTCCTTAGAAGCGACGATGAGACTTTGTCTCACATACTTTGGATGCGTTATCAGGAGGGATCAGTCCCTGGAGAACGACATCATGCTTGGTAAAGTAGAGGGTCAGCAAAAAGAGGATGACCCTCAACAAGATGGATTGACACAGTGGCTTCAACAATGGGCTCAAGCATAACAACGATTGTGAGGATGGCACAGGACCAGGCATTGTTTCTTTGTACATAGAGTCGCTATGAGTCGGAACTGACTCGATGGCACTTAATAACAACAACTCGCCTTCTAGGTTCTAACCTCCTTGAGGGCAAAGCATATTCTCAGAGTACCTGGGGCATGGTAGACACTGAATAAATGTAAAATCTATGGGAGCAGGGTCCTTTTCCTTTTCCATAGTGCTGAATCCTCATTGCCTGGCACATGATGGATGTGCAATTAATGTTTGCTAAAGGAATAAATGAATTAAATGAGCCTAGTTATACTATCCCTGGTGACACAGTGGTTAAGAGCTCAGCTGCTAACCAAAAGGTTGGCAATTTGAATCCACAAGCTGCTCCTTGGAAACTCTATAGGGCAGTTCTACTCTGTCCTATAAGATCACTATGAGTCAGACTCGACTGGACAGCAACGGGTTTTGCTTTTGGTTTTAGTTATACCATCAAGGAGCCCTGGTAACACAGTGGTTAAGCACTCAGCTGCTAACCCAGAAGTCAGTGGTTCAAATCCACCAGCCACTCTACAGGAGAAAGTTGTGTATCTGCTTCTGTAAAGATTACAGCCTTAGAAACCTATGGGGCAGTTCTGCTCTGTCCTATAGCATCGCTATGAGTCATAATTGACTTGACGGCAGTGGGCTTTGGATTTTATACCTGTACTACCCAATATGGTAGTTACTACTCACATGTGGCAATTAATTATTTAAATAATTAGATTTAAAATTCAGTTCTTCAGTCTCATTAGCCACAATTTCTCCATAGCCACATGTAGCTAGTGACTGCCGTATTGGAAACACAGATAAAGAACATTAAATCAAAATTAGTTATATAGCAACAGGCTCATAAACTGAAATTTTACCCTATTTACGTTTATGTTTCAAAAGAAAAAGTTAGAGGAGAAATACAGTAGTCATTATTTGTATTTATTGCCATCCAGTTGGTTCTACATAGTGACCCTATGTACAAGAGAACAAAATGCTGCTGGTCCTGCCCCATCTTCACAATCGTCGCTATGTTTGAACCCATTGTTGACGCCACTGTGTCAATCCATCTTATTGAAGGTCTTCTTTTTCGGTGACCCTCTACTTTACCAAGCATGATCTTCTTCTCCAAGGACTGGTCCCTCCTGAAAACATGTCCAAAACAAGTGAGACAAAGTCTCGCCATCCTTACTTCTAAGGAGCATTCTGGCTGTACTTCTTCCAAGAGAGATTCATTCTTCTGGCAGTTTATAGTGTATTCAATAGTTAGTACTCTTAAAAACATGATCAGTACATTTACATAGTTTGATTATGGAAACAAAAATATTTGTTTAATTAACACAAAGTCCCAAATAAAACTTGCATTCCACTAAACAAAGAACATTTTTATCTGTGGATTTTAATGTAATTTAGTATTGTGGTAGCTTCTGAGTTATGATAAAATAAACATGATTATAGGATTTGTGTTATTTTAACACTTTATTTGAGCTCATAGCATTTCACAAAAGCTTTTTAAAATACATGTATTTTTGTAGGACCATTTCTTAAGTAAGGCTCAGAAATACTAGATATGTGTTAAACACAAAATATTAAATGAGTATTATTGAAATCATAACATTTTGGTGAATTCCTTCTGGAAGGCTTAATTGATACTATAACATGGTGTGTGCCATGTTTGGAGCAGGAAGAAAGGGCTGAGTTATGCACAAATACTTCATTCATAAAACAAACATTTAAGACACATCACTCTCTATATAATATTATTGCAAAGAGTGCAAATACGTTCTCAGACTTTTTTTTATTGGGTTATTAAAGTTTGCCTTAGATAAGGAGAACAACATGTTTGAAAATCTGTCCTCTATTCAACTGGATAAAGCTATAGGAAATTGAAATATACAAGCCATAAAAGCTCAAACTAGATAAAATCCTGATACCATTTCTGTTGTTTTGTCTAAAACAAGATTTCAGGAGCTTGAAATCCCTTGGGTCAAACAGGGTCAGCTGTGAGAGGGTTTTTCAACATAAGATTGCGGTCACCGTTGTAAACTTTGTATTAGATTTCTTCTTGTGCAAAATACAGCTTCACTACATATGGAAACATAACAGAAATGGTAAAGGAGAGAGGTAACATTTTGCTTCCCCTTCCCAGATCTTACAGCTATTCATCCAAGACACAGACCAGACCACTCTACTTTAAAATGCCTCCTTCTCTGGTAATAGAATCTTCTTGGAGTTTTTTTTCTTTCCTCTCCTGAAGTGGAGGTCCTCACAGCTTAGCCTCTATCTCTCTCCCTCTTTCAGAGTGTCTGGAGAAACAAACAGAGCTGGTTCATGTTCTCTTGTTGCTTCTTATGGTTTCCATGTCTACAGTTACAGTTTTCAGGAATAATTGATAACAGTAGCTAGCACATATCATATATCAGGAGCTCATTATATGTAAGCATGGTACATATAACTACCTCTAGAAGGTAGTTAGGCACTATTGTTAGTCAGTGAGGTTTTGGAAGTGAGGCATAGAAATGGGTCACACAGGTAGAAAGTGGTGGAGCCTGGATTTGAACACAGGCAGAGACCAAGCTCTTAGTCACAAATACTGTATTGCCTCCCTGGGAAAGCATCATTTATTCTCTTCCATTTCAACAAATGTTTTCATGGCTATAAACAATGAAAATGATTATCCTCCTTTTCTAAATGGATATATGTATATATATATATATGTGTGTGTATGTATATATATACACATATATAAATGTGTATGTATAGATATGTATGTGTGTGTGTATGTATATACATACATGCCCAAAAAACCAAACCTGTTGCCGTTGAGTCGATTCCAACTTATAGCGACACTATAGGGCAGGGTAGAACTGCCCCACAGGGTTTCCAAGGAGACGTAGCTGGTGGATTCGAACTGCTGGGGTTAGCAGCCAACCTCTTAACCACTGCACTACCAGGGTTCCATGTATTTATGTATATATGTATATATACATACATACATATATATATATTACATATGTATGTATATATATGTAATTGAAAGCCCTCACTTTCACCACTGCAATTAGACGCCTATTTCAGGTCAGTTCATAAATCACAAAAGAACTATTTTCTTTCATCTTTTAGGGAACTCTGTCTTACTATCTGCTTATCTACAATAGAAATGCTGAAATAAAAAAAACATTTTTTTATTTGCTTATTTTATTTTTAGTAATTAAAAATAGATCACAGGAAATGAAATTTCTTTTGGGTAAAAGATATCCGAGTGGCCAAAAAGCACATCAAAAAAATGTTGAACAGCATTAGCTACCAGAGAAATGCAAATCAAAACTACAATGAGATACTACTTCACATATATGAGGATGGTTAGAATAAAAAAGGCAGTAGGAAGTGGCGACAAGGATGTAGAAAAACTGGAACGCTCACTCTTGTTAATGAGAACGTAAAATGGGGCAGTCACTTTGAAAAACTGGCAGTTCTTCAAATTGTTAAACATAAAGTTATCACCTGACCCAGCAATTCCACTCGTAGGTATAGAAAAATAATGAAAATATATGTTAACACAAAAACTTGTACATGATGTTTATATTAGCATCATTTGTAATAGTCAAAAGTGGAAAGAGCCCAAACATTCAATTGATGCATGGGAAGCATGTAGTATGGATCCATACAATGGCATATCAATTGACAATAAAAAGGAATGAAGTACTGATACATACCACCACATGAAAGAACCTTGAAAGCTTTATGCTAAGTGAAAGAAGCTAGTCACAAAAGGCCACATATTGTATGATTCTGTTTAGAACAGACAAGTCTAGAGAGACAAAGCCGATTAGTGGTTGTCTAGGGCTGGGGTTAATGACCCCTGGTGGCACAGTGGTTAAGCACTTGGCTGCTAACCAGAAGGTCAGTGGTTCAAACCCACCAGCTGCTCCTCAGCAGAAAGATGTGGTAGTCTGATTCCATAAGGATTACAGCCTTGGAAACCCTATGAGGCAGTACTACTCCGTCCTGTAGTGTCGCTGTGAGTCCCAATTGACTCAATGGCACACGACAACAAGAAGGGCTGGTGTAAGGTGTGGTGTGAGTGCTGTTGAATTCAAGGTATCTTTTGGAGATGATGGATATATTCTAAACTTAGATTATGGTGATGGTTGTAGAACTCTATGAATAAACAATAAAAACCATTGTGTTTTTACATTAAAACATTGTGTGTACTTTAAATGGGTGAATTTTAGGGTACAAGAATTTTATCTCAATAAAAGATATTAAAAATTAGATCACAGGAAAAATAGATCATAGGATTGTTTAAATTAAATATTGGTTAGAACCATGCAGAAGATAATATTTAATTTTATAGATTTCTCATAAATAATCTATTGTCATTTATATACAACCACCCATACACCAAAATGACAAATAGTTTTCATTCTGGATTTAGTTTTGCATTACTGTAGATTCTCCCAAAGCCCAGGTCTAGTACTTGGTATTTGGGAGAAAAGAATGTATAAAGGCAAAAGATGGAGTTCACAAACCTTTCACAGTTTCCCCAAAATCACCTCTTCTAGTCCTGTTATGACCTTCCTCACTTAGTGAAAAAGTTGACTGATGTTCACTTTTAGGTCCCAGAGTAGAAGCAGTTCTACCTTCTCACAAGCCCTTTCTTAAAGCAGAATGATGTAATGGGAAGAGTAAGGAATTGGGCGTCAGACACACTTGGGTTCAACTGGGCCTCTGCCTCTTACAAGCTGTGTAACTCAGGGAAAACTAGTTAACTTCTCTGACCGTATTTCTTGATATTTCATTGAGATTTGAGTGAAATTGAAGCTGATGTATGTCAAGTACCTGACATTTAATCAGTTCATGATAGATGTTGTTTATGTATTATCTGTGACCCAACCTTCAAGAGAGGGCATAAAACTTCCAAGTGGCACATTTTAGAGAACTTAAAAGAGCCTTGCTACTACCCACTTCCTCAAAAATAAGTACCTCCCCTACCACAAACTTTGTGGCTGATGTCCGGAATTCCAGTATTATAGACTTCTTCCATCAACTCAAAATGCTAGATCACTGTATAAATAAAAACGCTAATTGGAGTAAAAATAGTTTAAGCAATTATATTTCATGACTACCACAATATAAATGCATTTTTCTTCCTTTTCTTATTAAAACAAAACAGAAAGTCCTTTCATGGTGTGGTGGGTAAGACCCCGAAGACACACTGGGTGCCAGAAGATGAGTGGGTGGGGACACCTGCTCAGGTAGGCAGCCTGTGTATGTGTGGAGCAGGTCTGTGGTTTTTCTGGGCCTTTTGTGGGGTAGAAAAAAAAAGCTCCTCCTCCCTTACCCTGTCTCCCCACTTTGAAGAGTGAATTTGTACTGAAATACCACTTTCAGCCCTGGTCATAATCAACCAAAATCCTATAAATCATTTCACTTCCAATATGCAAAACATTCTAATTAAGCAAATGTTGTTTCCCCTCAGGACAAACCAAGGCTTCAAACCAGTTCCTTCTGGTTCAAACCCCTGCTGAGAATTTGCATGTCTAACAAGTAGTGTTTAAAAGCTACAACTGCTAACCAAAAGGTGGCAGTTTGACACCAGGTGCTCCTTGGAAACCCAATGGGACATTTCTACTCTGTCCTATAGGGTGGCTATGAGTCGGAATCAACTGGACGGCAACGGCTTTGGTTTTTGGTTTAACAAGTTCCTGAGCGATGCTATAGGGTCCCTGTGATTCGAAATCAACCTGACGGCAATGGGTTTGGTTTGGTTTTTTTTAAGGCAATGCTAATCTGTTGGTTAGGGACCAATTCTGAGAACCACTAGTGGAGCAGTGGTTCTCAAAATTTATTATATATAAGAATCACCTGGGGATCTTGTTAAAATGTAGATTCTGATCCAGTGTTTCTGGGGTGGAAATGCAAATTCTCAGCAGGGTTTGAACCAGAAAGAACTGGTTCAAAGCCTTGGGACAAACAAAACCCCAAATTAGGAGTGGAATAAGTAGGCCGAACACAAATGAAAACGATAGTTTCATGTGTTCCGAGGTCATCTGCACGGCCTCGCTGTGATGCTTTGATGTCACCACTTGACAGGCCCTTACTTGGAATTTAAATTGTTATGTGCTAGAAGTGTTTTGAGTCCAACCACTTAAATCCAATATAAATTTTTTTCTTTAAGAAAAAAAAATCCTAATTTATTTAATTTACAAAAGTTGATTTGGTTAATGAGTACTTTTAATTATGGTCAAGTCCAAAGACAAACTTTAGAGGCACAAATGGTAGCATAGAGTTTTGATACCATTTCACAATAAATTTACTGAAAATAAACAGAACAAATTCTGGGCAGATGGTTTTAATTTATTATATTGGTCTTTTCTTTTTGGTGCTTTGGAATAATTACATGACACTAAATATTTAGCAGCAGAATTCTGTTGAAAGTTTATTGTCACTACTGATTTTATGGTTTCAGAATTTCTTCTGTTGTCTAGAAGATTTGTTATGTGAGAGTTTGTTAGAAAATATTCTTGGGTCTTTGGGAGAGACATTTATAAATGGAAGAGTTGTACTCTAATGCAAAGTCAGCATTCCAGTCTCGATAGTGTATCTTACCAGGAAGATGACAAGGCTTGTGGGGTTGGAGAACAATTCAGGTTTTATGAGAGAATTTTTATGAAAGGCGGCATTCACCCCAGAGAGTCACTGTAGTCATAACTTGGCAGAAACATTTTTAACATGTCATGTTTCTGGTGATAATATGTAATAAATAAAAATGTATTGTTTCTCTCAATTCAAGACAGCTTCCTCACCACCCCTAAGAAAAAAAGTCACACATACAGACTAAATGCAAAGGTAGGTGACTTCCCAAAGCAATGGTAATTTCACCAGTGGTATTCTATGCTCGGTTTCTCATTAAACTCAATGTTTGCTAAATTGTCAGTGAAGGAACAGATTTTTGTTTGTGTGCACATTTGTTTAATATGGCTTCTAATAGAGGGATGGTTTCCTTTATTTTCCTTAGCCTGCACAGGAATTTTTGCTAATTCTTGTACTTTTGTGCCAATACAGGTGCAGCCATTTGGATAAATTAAAAATATCTTCTATTTACCATAATGTTAGTTTTTAAGGTGCATTTTTTTGTTTGTTTTAGATTTTATTTCTCTTAACCAAAACAAAAAAACCAAACCCATTGTTGTCAAGTCTATTCCGACTCGTAGTGACCCTATAGAACAGAGTAGAACTGCCCCATAGGGTTTCCAAGGAGCAGCTGGTGAATTCGAACTGCCAACCTTTTGGTTAGCAGCTGAGCTCTTAACCACTGCACCACCAGGGCTCTTAGGATTAACTTAATGCAGTGCTTCTCAAACTTTGATTTGCATACGAATCACCTGGGGATCTTGTTAAACTGCTGATTCTGTTTCAGCAGATCTGGGATGGAGCCTGAGATTCTGCAATTCTAACAGGCTCCCAGATGATGCTGATGTTGCTAGTCCTGGGGCCACACTTTCATTAACAAGCATTTAAAGCATATTTAGTTTTCAGGAGCATATAACATCTCGGAGAGGTGGGGAGGACTAGGAGGCCTGTTGGTGTCTTTCTGTTTAAACCCTGTGGAGATGGAAGGGACATGACTATGATAGAATAAACCTCAGATTAAATTTCTTCAACCATGTGTTTCCCCATTAGCTGAAAAGTCTCTGCAAGCAAATTGTAGGGTTTCTGTCATAATTGTGAAAAAACATTAAGGATGAAGGAACCCCTGAATCTGCTGCCCGGTAAAAATTTTAAGCCTTGAATGGTAACTATCCCATGAAGTCATCTTTAAACTAAACAACAGTTTAGCTCATTTAATAAAGAATATTCTCCTTGAGCATTGTGCTCTTTTAAAGAATTATCTATATGAGGTTAAATAGACAACAGTAACTCTAACACACAGATGAGAACATTAAGTGGCAGAGAGTCTAAGTTAATGGTGGTGAAACAATGTTGGCAAAGATAGGGAGGTAGCACAATGTGAAGTATGTAACCATTGTCAGTGAACTGTACATGTAAAAACTGTTGGATAGATACATGTCGTGTGTATTTTCACCAAAAATAAATAAATAAGGATGAGATAACTGCCAGCATGAGGGAAGTTTCGGGGGGAAAGTGTGGCAAATTTTAAACCACAGAAGGACATGTCTGAGAGAAAAGATAACACTGTTTCTGTCTATATAGCGTCATGGGTAGTTATAGAATGGCTGTTAGGAGCCTTAAGGTTTAGTTGCTGTATAAACGTAGGCTTTACTGTATTGTCACATGTCTGAGATAAAAGAAATACTCCAGTCTGCAGAGCCATTTTGTTTATTACAGTTATAAAACTTGGTCCACCTAAAAAAGGATTAAAGTGGAAGGAAGAAAGGAAAAAAGTTGGTAACTAGAGAGAAAAATGAATGCAAACAGGTCAGAAAGAATAGAGGGAAAACTGCAGAAGATGAAGCTGAACAATATGGAAATTGAGGGGAGACGAGAAGAGTCTTTTAGGTATACTAAAATATCAGAGCACCTGAAGAGGTATTGCTGGATTATCCTGTAAATTGCAATTTGAATCACAGACCATATGGATTGCAGGTATCTACAATACAAATGACAGAAGTACAAGAAGAATTATAAAGAGTGAAAAGAAAATAGATACTGCCACATAGCTTAAAAGCAAAAACAAAAAACAAAAAAACACTGAAGTAGGACTGCATTGTTGAGAAATATTCATACTTTCATTCATTTAGCAAATATTTCTTGAAGACTCTGGGTCAGGTACTATGAGAGGCGTTGAATATTCAGTGATGAATAAAGGCAGCTCTTACATTGTAATGAGGGTTGCAGAAAATGAATAAAATACATTTTAAAACAAATATAAATTGTGATAACTGCTAGATTTATCAGAGCTTATTCTCCTACCTGGCTAAAGGTCAGAATTGAAGGTTGGTTGTTGGATCAGTATAACTCAGTTAACGTGGAGACACATTAAACAACAAAAATGTACATGTGAAACTTGGTCATTTTATTTCAACATTAAATATGTAAATACTCATTAATTTGCCCATTTTTGATGTAGAGTCATGTGCTGTTCTTTGAATATTGATCCTTGTCCTCTTTCTTGACTAAGCCATATTCCTAATGGTTTGTCTAGTCCTCTAACTTACCAGCAAAAGTCTCCTACTTGGCTATCTTAAGTTATCCAGCCTCATCAGTATTAATTGTACAGCATCCCTGGAGCATAATCTAGGTGAATACATTTAAGAAGAAAAATATTTTCATACTAATATACAACAGGACTCCCTGGGTGGCCCAGATGGTTAAGTGCTCAACTACTATACAAAAGGTTGGTGGCATGAACCCACCCAGAGGTGTCTCGGAAGACAGGCCTGGCAATCTGCATCTGAAAGGTCACAGTCTTGAAAACCCTGTGGAGCAGTTCTACTGTGCACATATGGGGTCGCCATGAGTCAGAATCAACTGGATGACAACTAACAGCATATATATGATACATATATCATATTTTGTAAATAGATTTTTGAATTGGAAGAGAAAATGGAGCTATTTTGGGTTAATATTTATTGAAAAATTAAAAGATTTGTGGTGGGTGGCAAATAGACTGATTGGGTTAGTTTGCCATGACATTCCTTTGTGCGTGGTAAGCTATTAATAAAAAATGCCCCGTGACTTTTTTTTGTAAATTTTGTTTTTATATTTTTGTTTTGCTGTTTATAGAAATATACTTGCTGAGCCACCTGCCGAACATCTTTTTTTCTGCTTGACATTTATCAAATTAGACACTAATAATTTCAATTGAATTAAAGCAGGAGTTACAAACTCAAAAGTATTACATGGCCTAGCAGGTAATTGTGTGAATCGTACCTAGTGTAAGACAAGACCATAGGGGCAGAGGTTGGACCGGTGGCCAAACTTGAGCATATATTGCACACCAAATTCAAAATTTTTGAGAACTTTGGGCTGGTCAAACAAAACACTTCTGCAGGTTTAATTGGCCTACAGGCTACAATTTTGAGATTCCTTGTCCAAAGACATTTAAACTTCTACAGGACAAATCTGATAAAATTGGTGAAGGTTGGGTGATGAGTCTAGAGGTTTCAACCTTGTTATTTCTCTGTTGCTTAAAATAAATGATTTTTTTTCTTCCGCTTGATGGCTGACAACTACAAAAGGATGAAATCATCTTGGATATAGGCTTACCTAAAGATAAATGTATTCTGTTGATAGGCAACAGTTATGCTTACCCTGGTGTCTGGCAATGTTTTTAGTCTTTCTGATTTGTGTTACTATATTAGTTTAACATGTGAACGAGGGTGATATTTGAGATATAGAATATTATATGATTTCATGAATATTAATACACCAAGCAAACCCTATATAAGCATTTCTATCACATTATTAAAGATATCATTTTTTAAAATGTGGCTCATGCTTTGAATTTTATTAAACCATTAAGATAAAGGAAAATGGGGCCTAAGTTATATCAGACATATTTTTTTATGAAGAATATATATTTGAAGATTTCACATTAATGTTCATAAAAAAATACATCAGCACAAATCTTAAATTGGTACAGCCTGCTTCATAGTCACTCTAGGCAACAAAGTTAGTGGAACAAGCAGAGGCTGACAAGAATGAAGTGGCCCAAAGACTTCTGCAGTAGAAACACTGAAGAATATTTTTAATGTAACAAGACAGAATTCTGATTAAGTCAACACATTCAGTAAAGGAGACAAAATAATTTGGGGAAACTGCTGATTTTATTTCTTGATGCTGAAGAGATTATTCATTCTACCTTGTGAGAGACGACAAATAAGCAAATAGTAAATTAAGCAGATTTTTTTTTCTTAAATGACCAGTCTTTGTGGCATATATGAGATTAGGTTCAAATATCTGCAGTTTTATATGACTGAGTGGTACAAAATCAACTATGGCTGAGAATGCTATGTGTATTTTATTCTAACTCCTTGATAATTAGTTACCTACATTTGGGACCTAAATGACCTCCAGGTTATAAAGTTATCATTAACCAGAACATTTTGTTCCTTTTTTCTCGGTATATACTTTGGTGCTTTTATGTATAGTATTTAAATAAGTACCGAGTTTGTGATTTTTGACAATAGTACCCCAAATGTCATTTTGGACACAGTGCATGCCCTCTACCAACTTACGTACGGTGAAAAAAAATACCAAGAAAAAACATACTAGTTAACATCTCATGAGAAAGGTAATTTGCAATATAGACATTTGTGAGACTGAATTTTCAACCAAAAGTGGAAACTTTTGTTTCAGTATGCATAAAAGCAAATGAAAACTTTGAAAGATCTGGTTCAGTTAAGGTCTGAAAAAATATATGTATATGAAATATACATTAATATACAATGTATGATACTGATATATATCAATGGTATTAATCATATATATTGATATTAATGACATTATTAATGTATTATGTAATATATTACATAACAATATTAATAGTATTTGACATTAATGACATTTTAATTATTAATATTTCTTTAAAATAAATTAGTCCCCAACTACAGTGTACTCTCTTAACAAGAGACTGCTGAGAATCCTGTCTAGAGATTAACTCATGTGATGGACTTACATAGTGAGAGGCTGACATATTCTTTTGTGTGAAGACCGTGACATTAAACTGATAATTCAGTTTCTCTGCCACAGTAGGTTGTTGCACGTAATTATCCTTAGGCCTCATCAAATCTAAGAGAAAGGACTGACACACCATAGGAAATGAGGTTCTGTGTGTTTAATGTCCCATCATCCCATCACAGCATGGAAAAGCAAGGTTTGCAAGCTGTGACTATATGGTTTGTTTTGAATGCTTTTCTACCATTAGAATTCTCAAGTGTAGTTGAAGTCATACATAAGTCTCATTTAGATTAGCCTACCTTTGCCTGAGATTCACATTAATCATCAGAATGTAACTAAGGGGAAAGAGCTAATGGGCAGGCACTGATTAAATCTGACCATTTGATACCCCCAAGAAATGTACTGCCCTGGAGAAAAAGCCCTAAGGGGCATTTGAATTAGTGTTTTACTCTACTCTCTTAAGCTATTGTTATATGAGTTTGCTTTCGTATGTATCTTATCAATATTTGGGAAAATGCAAGCTGCCAGGAAGTGTAACCAATATTGTGTGGTAGACATATAATGCCTGAATTATTTTTCACTGTCAAATGAAATAAGGCTCTGTACTCTCTATAATACTGGGGCATTCAGTGAATTGGAAGTGAGGCGAACAAACCCATTTTATTATCAGAGTGAAGGTGATTTCTTCTATTTCAAATTTTTTTCTAATGCACATTGTTGTCATAGCTCATTTGTTCTGAGTTGAATCTAAATCTTTTTAGGGGAAGCTTATGTGCTTTTAATTTTTTTTTCTCTTCCCTAAGACTGATAATGTTTTGTTCTTCCTTCCCATCTGTGGTTTTAAGCTAACTATTGAGTATACTATAAGTAGGAATTTACTTGATGGCAACAGGTTTGGTTTTTGGTTTACTGAGTATACAGAGATGAGTAAGACAGACCCTGTCTTCAGAGTCATGGTCTTTTAGAAGTGGAAGTGGGGGTAAGGAGTAAAAAAACTACAACCACAGTGCATTGAAGTTATCAAGCACGGTCAGTAATGAAGACGCGTGTAAGGTGCTTCTGGAACACAGAGATGACTTCTCTGTGGGGAATATGGACAGAAGGAAACATCACATCTGAGTACTGTATTACCAAGATGTTACTACTGATACCACCCATAGAATAACACATATCTTTATAGTTATTTCAATTGTGGAACTGTCTGGATAATGGATCTAAAAAAAGGATTTCCATTCATTCCTGCGATATCATTAGCTTTGCCTTTTTCATTAAGAAAATAATAAAAGTAATCAGGTCCTGTTTCTCTCTCAAAGGACGTGACTTTTGCATAATGGGTTTATTAAAAACAAGTAAACATATCAGATAGCATAGTCAGCCTTAATTATGCATTCTTTTTATTTAGTCAGCATTAAAGAATGCAGAACTTTACAAAAAAGCATAACATTTAATAGTTTTCAGTTAACACCCTTCTGTGAAAGCTTTGGGACAGAGCAACTGTAATTTCAAGTAATCAAGCCAACTCTGTCAATTAGTATTAACCAGAAATATCACCTGTAGAATTATCATTCCAATGTGGGAGAAGCATATTGAAAACATGGGAAAATTAACAGTACGTACCAAAAAAAAAAAAAAAAGTAAAACAAGTAGCAGGAAATAACAGCACAGGGATGAAGAACTTTGTAAAAAGAGAGTGAATTACCCATTTAAGATGTAGAAACCTTGCAAAGTGAAAATAACTCTAAGTCTCAGCTCTCTCCTTGTATTAAATGGTATTTTTTCTGTATTGGTTTTTCTTCTCCAGAGAAAGATCATCTGACTACTTGGGAGTTTATGCTTCTGTTAATTAATACTTGTTCTGATACAAACTTCCATGTGTCCACATCTTCCAGGATTAAAAATAAATTAGGTAGTAGCTCTAAGGAAATGTGATAAGCCCCACCTTTTTACTGTTTTTTAAGTATGATCTCATGGGTATTATTTTAGGACTAAATGGTTTTATTACTTGTAAAAAGTAAAATGAACAATAAGCCAATTAAGCAGAAAATTCAGGCTAAAAGAATACCCCTTATCTACTTGGGCCGAAATTATTCTGATCCAAGATGGTGACAGTTGAGAAAAAAGGAAAATAAATGCATGTTAAATGCTGACGAGACTAAGATTTTTAACTCCTGATCCTGGCTAGCCAAACGGATGCCATCTGTATATGGAAGCTAGTTACCAGGAAACTGAAGCCTTCAACTTTTTATGAAAAGCCCAATGCTGTGTCTAACTACTCCAGATCAACTGGTCTCTAGGCACAGAATTTGGGAAGGATGTAAGAGACTTACTCAGATTGATATTTAGGGCTCAAAAACTGTTGAGAAATAGGAGAGTCTAATCAGAGCAGACCTAAGTAACCTGGCAAGAACTACCCCAGCAAAATCATCTCTCAGGACCAGGTCAGAATAGTGTGGGTCTCTGATGCGCGGAATAAGTAAAGCAACATCAAACCAGTGCATTCCTTGATTTTTCAGGTAACATCACTTTAGAAAAAACAATTCCAATACCATAAGTTTAGACTTAACCTGTTAGCAATAACATTTCAAAATAATTCCAAAACACTAAAACAATGCTTAACATAATACAGCATCCAATTGCCCCCAAAACAGAATTTCATATTTTAAATGGATTACCAAAAAATATATGTATAATTTTAAGGAAATTTATTTTATTATAGCGAAAAAACCAAACCCATTGCCGTTGAGCCCATTCTGACTCATAGCGACCTTACAGGACAGAGCAGAACTGCCCCATAGGGTTTTCAAGGCTGTAAATCTTTACGGAAGCAGACTGCCACATCTTTCTCCCGCAGAGCAGCTGGTGGGTTCGAACCGCTGACCTTTCAGTTAGCAGCCTAGAACTGTAACCACTAAGACACCAGGGCTCCTCTTATTATATAACCAAAAAACCTTAAATTATCTTAGCACATTACCATTTTAACAGGTAAGCCTTTAGGGTTTTTTGTTTTCACATAGTTCCACCCAATATTTTAAAATGGAGTTAACGTATTGGAGACATTTTTCATATTGCTGCACATTCTTTGTAATCTTACTTGGTATAATACAATCATGTTATTTTTGTGTTTACGGTAACTTAACATGAACAGACCCACTCCCTCTTCCCCTATCCCCCATTTAAAAAAAGAAAAAAGCAAAAGAGAAAGAAAAAAACAAGAAACAAGATTACGCTCTAGGGGGGAAACTTTTATCATTTAAGTATGGGGATGCAGAAGTCAGCTTTTTGCACCCATTCACCATGCTACAAAATTAACTTTGAGACAACTGCCAAGTATTTTCTAAAACCTTTCAAGAAGCGCCAGTGGACTTCTGGATTTGTTCCTTTAAAATCAGGATACTTTGCCTTTGCTCAGGAGGCAGCATGGCAATCTGATCCGCAGTCAGCTGAAGAACCTGCATGATCAAAGCTGCTTTTTCTTGATCCTGTGGAGTTACTTGGCTCTGCCCAGGACTAAAACTGCTAGGTTGGCCTCCACCTTGCTTGCCTGCCCCCTGCATGCCTCCTCCTTGCATTCCTGCTCCCTGCACGCCCGCCCCTTGCATACCTGCTCCCTGCATGCCTGTCCCTTGTATGCCTCCTCCTTGCATTCCTGCCCCCTGCATGCCTGCTCCTTGTATGCCTGATCCCTGCATGCCAGCTCCAGGATTTCCTACCCCTGAAATGCTTGGGACCTGTCTGGGTCCCTGAGGCCCACCTGCCCCCATATTAATGGGACCAGGACCCTGGAGACCACTTGTCATAGGGCCTCTTGAAGTCGGGCCAGGGCCCCTTATCTCCATTCCTCTTGCATCCATGCCCCTAGCTTCCATTCCTCTGGCTTCCATTGCACAGGTCTCCATTCCTCTTCTCTCCATTACTCGTGCTTCTAAGACCTCAGTTTCCATGGCTCGAGTATCCACCCCTCGAGAATCTCTACTACCTCTACCGTCCATGGGTAGACCCCTTTGATCCATCATGGGTCCTCTGGGTTCTCCAATTAGTAGCCTGGGATCTGCTATTGGCGCACCCCTCATATCATGTGAGGAAGGGCCACGGCTCTCATGACCAGAGGCATGGTGCATGGGAGGACCCTGATGGGGTGGGCCCATGTAACCTCTGGGCTCTACTTCCCCAGTGACTGAAAGCAAAGTCCCTCCACGTGGGTCATTTGGAGCATCTCCTAACAGTCCTCGAGGAGGTAGGCCAGCAGCAGTCATGGGTCCACGAGGTATAGGAGCTCTGGGATCTGTCATTTGCACTTGTCCTCGCTCTAAAGGCACTGGGCCAACTCCTGGCATTCCAACTTGGGGCTGCATTCCTCCTCCAGGAGTTAAGGAACCAGGACCAGGAATAGAAGCTGGGATTGGCCCCGGGGCTGGAATTCCACCCTGGATAGGAGTCTGCATCAGAGGAGGAATGTCCTTCACAGGTCTTCTAGCCAAATGCTGAGGCTGAGGGGCTGGTGGATTCTGCTGGTTCAACAGAACATTGGGTCCTGGGCAGAGCCCAGGGCCAGGGCCAGGGCCAGGACCGGAGACAGAGACAGATTGAGATTTGCCTGGGATAAGCGGCGTGACATGTATCTTGCGATGCAGAATTTTCAGAGCAATCTCTGGATCCATTATTCTCATCACCACTTGTGCCTGCAACAGCGCGTAAGCCAGCTGCGGGTTTTGCAGTAACATGTTTCGAGCTTCCTGGTGACTATTTTGGACACAGAGCTTCATCTGCTTCATCAACTCAAACATCTGTTCTGGAGGGAGGCTGGCAACTGCTCTGGTTATTGATTCAGGGGCATCTTCCGGATCGATGGGGTCCCCGTAGGGTGAGTCAATGATGGGCGCTGCAGGCCCTAGACTCTTTAGCTCCTCCTTATTTTTTTCACTGGCAGCATTGTCCACCCGAAGCGCTCTCCCGCTGAACTCCCGCCCATTAAGGTTCCGCATGGCACTAAGCGCGGTCTCCTGGTCTTGATACTCGCAGAAGCCATAACCTTTAGGTTTTCCCGTCTCTCTATCGTATACCAGCCGGAAACTGACAACGGAACCAACCTCAGAGAAAATGTCCTTTAGCTGCTCCTCAGTTGCCTCATACGGAATGTTCCCCACGAACACGGAACGCAGTGATCGATCCATTGCCGGGTCTCTCACCGCCAAACTCGACATAATTCTGGCCGTTCACACAGAGAATAGCGGATTCTTCTGCGAGCCGTCCTCCTGTGAACCACACTTCCGGCGAGCAACGGAAACAGCTCTCAAAGTCCGGGCAGAAACCTCACTGTGCACTTAAGACGTTCCGCTCGTCCGCAAAAGGCGCTCTTCTGTGTTGCACTAATTTAGTTAATGCCTTTCCGCCCTTGGTCCTTCGTGTTTCTACTTATTACTGAAACGCATGATTCCGTTCCCGTCTCTTATCCTGTAGATTTTCCATGGCGCCCCTCCTCCCATCACCACAGGCTTAGTGTGAGTTGACCACAGTAAAGATGGCCGCAGAGACTACCTTATGGTAACCTGGAGAGACCGCCTCCCTTGACGTCAAGGGCGGTTATGATTCCGTTCGACGGGCGGGGAACCGCTAACCGAAAGCCGCGTAAGGCAACGTCGGCTTCGTTTGGATATAACTATTTTCATATAACCGTTTCTGCTTACCGTAGGGTATTTGTTATATTTAAAAATCACATTCCAGATTACGAGGAAAAAGTGTAGTCGTTCCAAAGCACATTTCAGATTTACTCCTTAAATTACTTAAGTAATAGTTGCTTAGGAAAATAACTGCACAGAAATATAAACAACTCGTGTGTCGGCCCTCCTCCTCCCCCATCCTGTTGCTTCGAATAACAGCTGTTAACGGGTGACTGGTTTTTCCAGATTTTTCTCTGCACACGGGCAGTGGACATGCTATTCATAGTTTTAAATATATAACACTCGTATATACTAATTGATATGATTAATAACAGTTCTATGGCTGCAGAGTATTGAGTGATAAATTTATTCAACCATTATATTGATGGGCATTTAGATTGGTTCTTTTTTTTTTTTTTTTAATTATTATTAAACTGATGCAATGAGTTCACCACCTCTGCTATAAAGGGGAAAACAGCTGATTTTGTAGGTAGTGTAGTTTTGTAAAGGAGCTGCTGACTGAAAGAAGGTGGCTCAAAGCCATCAACTGCTCTGTGGGAGAAAGATGTGGCAGTCTCTTTCTGTAAAGATTTACAGCCTTGAAAACCCTATGGGACTGTTGGGACTGCTATGAGTAGGAATGGACTCAGTGGCAAAGAGTTTGGGTTTTGGATTAGTTTTGTAGGCAGAAGTTGAAACACATGTTGAGTGTGGGGTTCTGTTCCCATTTAACAGACGATACAACTGATGGTGGAAAAGGTTAAACTGAAACTTGCAAAGGACTAGGTAAATTGTCCAAGGTAAGGAAGCCAGTAAAAGGCAATCGTCTGGCCTAGCTCTTGAGCTGTGCTGCCCCATATGGTAGCCGCTAGTCACATACAGCTATTGAATACTTGAAATGTGGCTAGCGTGAGCGAGGAACTGAAGTTTTTAATTTTTTTTTTTTAACAAATGTAGAAACTGATACTCCGCTCGGCTATTGGAAAACTTTTAAGTATGTTTGGAACAGCTTGGGGGTGTGAGTACTTCTGCATTGATAAATTGTATGAAATCTAAGTATAAATTAAGGATTTCCAATGGAACTTCAATGGTCTAATTGAAATGTGCTATCTGTGTAAAACACATGCAAGATTTTGAACACTAAGTACCAAAAAAAGGTCAAAATATCTCACTAGTAACTTTTTTAAAATAGTTTTCATGTTGAAATAATGTTTTGATATATTGGGTAAAATGAAATATATTTTTAACGTTCGTATCACTCGTTTCATTTTAGTTTTTTAAACATGGCTGCTAGAAAGTTTGAAATTACATACGGGGATTACATTATGTCTGTTGTAATCCAGTGAGGGTGGGTTCTACCCAGTGCCACCACTCGAGTCAATTGAGAGACACCAGACCTTTGAGAAAGTAGACTTTATTGCAAGCTGGTCAAGCAAGGAGCTTGGAGACTAAGTCTCAAATCAAGCTCCCTGAGGTTGGGGATTCTAGGGCAGTTATAGGGTTCAGGTTAGGGAATTTCTGCATAATTCAGGAAGTTTCTGGGAATAGGCGGGCAATTTCAGGAACTAATGGGTGCAGTGTGGGGTGCAATATGGCGACTGGGGGCATATGTTTTGGGGAGGTATGATGCGTGAAGTTTATCTAAGGATAGCTTTGCAGCTTATTGCTCATGTCTGAATGGAGGGGGGTGGCTGTTGGTGAGTAGTGAAGCAGCCTTGAGCAGAGAAACAGTAAAAGGACCTCGGCCTATAACACAGAAATGCCTTATCAGGAACTCACTGGTGGGTGGGTGGGAGGAGGGGGAACAGTTTAACCCTTTCGATTACACTGTGGACAGCGCTGCTCCAGTAACCCAAGTCTTAACTCCTAGGCAGAGAAACCCTTCCTTCTAAATATGCCTTTTGAGGGAATTATGAAACTAAGTTTCAGCAGGTACTGGGTTATGTATCTGAATAGATATGATGAGTATGCTGGTTTAACCACAAAACCAAGCATTGCCATTTACCCCCTAAAGGCTCTGTTGTTATTGTTAGTTACCTTGAGTAGTCTTTCAGTCTTGCAACCTTATGTATAGCAGAAAGAAAAGTTTTAGTAGTTCTTTAAAACAGGCTTGGCTATAGATAGTCTCCCAAGATGGGGGGCAATTTATACTGCAAGCAGCCCTGAGAACTGGTGCCTTTCAGTTTGAAACTCTGCTGAGAAATTTGCATTTCTAACAAGTTCCCGGGTGATGCTAATGTTGCTAGTTAGGCACCAACTCTGAGAACCACTAGTAGATCAGTGATTCTCAAAAATTATTATACGTAAGAATCACCTAGGGATCTTGTTAAACTGTAGATTTTGATTCAGTATGCCTGGGGTAGAAATGCAAATTCTCAGCAGAAGATCAAACCGGAACAAACCGGTTTGAAGCCCGGACTGCAAGTAATATGGGGTGTTTATATAAGCTAATAAAATCTTCCTGTTTCTTCTGGGAAACAGAATACCACCTACTAGTAATGTTTTGTGTGTGTTTGTGTGTGTGTGATTCTTTTATTCGGGGGCGAGAGAGAGGAAAGGAAAGGGAGAGAATTGAGGATGGTATCATTGAGGAAAACTTTAAAAAGGAGCCAATTAGTCTCTTTTCCATACATCCCTTTACAAAGAGAAGCCATGCCTTTTTACAGATATTCTGTCAAGGAATTTAGACATTGATTGTGTAATTACGTGTAGTAAATGTAGGGATCAGGAGGATGGTTAGAGAGTAGCAGAATAAATTGTATAGTTGATAGAAGGTTGCATACCTTAGTCTGATAGAGTTTTTTTTTTTTTTCTTTCTTAACTGCTCATGATACCGAAAAGTGAAACCAAACCTGTTGCTGTGGAGTGGATTCCTGACTCATAGTGACCGTGTAGGACAGAGTAGAACTGCCCTGGAGGATTTCCAAGGAGCAGCTAGTGGATTTGAACTACCAGCCTTTCTGTTTTCAGCCCAGCTCTTAACCACTGCACCAGCAGGGCTCTGCTGCTGATGAGGATAGTTTCTAAACCTGTGGTTCTGACACTTTAGCATTCATCAGAATCACTTGGAGCCAGGGTTTGTTAAATCAAATTGGTGGGCCTCACTCCTTTCCTTCCCAGTTTCTGATTCAGAAGGTGTGGAATGGGGCTGGGGAATTTACATTTCTAACAGGTTCTCAGGTGATGCTAATGCTACAGGTCTTAGAACCACAGTTTAAGAACCACTGGTCCATACAAAGGACTTGAAGTGTTTTTTTTTTCATTTGCATCAAACCAAACTAAATTTAGTACACTCCATTAAAAGTTATAAGGTCTGGGTGTTTGTTTTTTTTTTCAATCCATTAATTTATTATGCTGATCTAGTATAGCTAGGACATGCTGATCCCACACTGAAGATACCCTGGCCTCAAAGGATGGGTGAACACAGAGTAGCTGAGGAACTCAGGAAATAGACAAAAAGAGAGAAGCCATGACACTAAGGGTTTGCTTTTTGTTACAGAATTTCCATGTTCTCCTTAGTCCCCCTATTCCTAACTGGAAGAATGATGAGTGATGCTTTGATATGGACCCCCTCATAGAAGGCCCATGTGACTTAGCATATATCTGAATGCCTGGGACACATAAACTAATATATTTTTAACCAAGTGGCCCAGAATCACGAAGAGCTCTTAAAAACCAGTGTGCATTTCCTGGTGTCAGTACATACTTTTAATAGGTCTATCTTGGAAGCACATCCATTTTATACTCCTTTCTTTATTGCATGGCATATATTCTGAAGAAAAAATGTGCAAGGCATTTTGCATGCCCAGGTGTCTATTCTTTTAATAAACCAAGATATCAAATATACTAGGACTGATTTTTAAACACACCAGGGCATATATGCCCAAATCGGGGCTCTCTTTCAAACTACCGTATTTTTACACAAATAACTCGTACTTTCTAGGTTTGTTTGCTACCCATGCCCTCCCCAGGTACATTTGTAAGCTCACTGTGCTGATTTTTTTTTATAGCAACATGTAAAAAAAAAAAAAATTGGCATAGCGGCTCTTATGAAAATACCTCTCAGGGAGAGGGCATCGTTGGCGAACAAATGTAGAAGGTATGAGTTATTTTCGTAAAAACACCGTAATCAGCTTCAGATGCTATAAATATTAGTCACTGGTGCTGCCATTGTTCAAAATGATTTTTAAACTCCCATCCTGGAATTGCTTTGAGGCTCCGTTTATGTCATACTAGAAAATCAGTGGCTTAACTCAAAAGTATATCTTGTTTTCTACAAAGAACAGGGTTATGCAACTAAATAACCCAACTTTCTGATCAGACTTGGCAAAAAATGTGATGTTTAGATATTTTTTAAATATAAACCTTATACCAGAATATGAAGATACTGTAGAGTTTGCAGGTGTTTTAAAAAAAAGATTCACCATAGGTTAAGTAGACAAATTCTAAAGACAGGTTCTAAAATTATTTTATGTAGTGACAGGCATCTTTGAAATAAGTGTATATATAAGTCTTTCAAGACACTTTTTAAGTATACTCCTTCACAAAGTTTTCTCTAATCTTCCTTTCCTTCCTCTAGGCGGAAGTAATTTCATTTTCCTTTGGACATAAACCATTCTTTATCTGTACCTTTCTGATGATAGTAACTTTTCCACCTTTTAGTATGATTGTGATTTTCCTTCTAGACTAAAAAATCATTCAAGGAAAGAGCTAGATCCCCCTATATCAATTTTAAAAGTACCTTATATATATTCTTTCACTCCATAAATATTTATTGAACACAGTTCGAGGTGCTGTCAGTACAGCAGTAAAAAAGACATTCTACTAGTACAGATTGAGTAAGTACGGTGAAAGGATATAACCCTGATGCACACCTTTCCTGACTTAAAACTACGCTGAGCAAATAATCCCAGAAACTGGACTATATGAAGAAGAATGTGGCATCAGGATTGGAGGAAGACTCATTAACAACCTTGCTTGCTGAAAGTGAACAGAACTTGAAGCACTTACTGATAAAGATCAAAGACTACAGCCTTCAGTATGGATTACACCTTAACATAAAGAAAACAAAAATCCTCACAACTAGACCAATAAGCATACATCACGATAAACAGAGAAAATATTGAAGTTGTCAAGGGCTTTATTTTACTTAGATCCATAATTAACGCCCATGGAAGCAGCACTCAGGAAATCAAACAATGTATTGCATTGGGTAAATCTGCTAAAAAAGACCCCTTTAAAGTGTTAAAAAGCGAATATGTCACTTTGAGGACTAAGGTGCACCTGACCCAAGCCATGGTATTTTCAGTCGCTTCATATGCATGTGAAAGCCGAACAATGAGTAAGGAAGACTGAAGAAAAGCTGACGCCTTTGAATTATGGTGTTGGCGAAGAATATCGAATATACCATGGACTGGTAGAAGTACGAACAAATCTGTCTTGGAAGAAGTACAGCAAGAATGCTCCTTGGAAGCAAGGATGGCAAGACTTTGTCTCGTATACTTTGGACATGTTATCAGGAGGGACCAGTCCCTGGAGGAGGGCATCATGCTTGGTAAATTAGAGGGTCAGCGAAAAAGAGGAAGATTCTCAATGAGATGGATTGACACACTGGCTGCAACAATGGGCTCCAGCATAACAACAGTTGTGAAGATGGCACAGAAACCGGCAGTGTTTTGTTCTGTTGTACCTAGGGTCACTATGAGTCAGAAATGACTTGACAGCAGTTAACAACAACTAGTACAGAGCTTCTCAGAGTGTGGTCCCTGGATCTGTAGCATCAGTATAACCTGGAAACTTCTTAGAAATGTAAAAGTTTGAGCTCTATCCCATACCTACTGAATCAGAAACTCTTGATGATTATGATGCCCGAGATACTATGTTTTAACAAACCCTCAGATGATTCTGATGCAGGCTAAATGATGCAGAGCCACTGGACTAAAGGTGGTGAACAGTCATAGATGATAGATAGGTAGATACATAGATAGGTAGGTAGGTAGGCAGGCAGGCATGCAGGTAGCTAGACAGACAGACAAGGAGACAGACGAGACACACACTTTGTGTTCTTTACCACCTTTAGCACCTAGGATAAAGCTTAGCATGAGTTGCTTCTCATTATGTGTTTGTTGCATAAATGATAGGAAGTGACCTCAGAGTTTGCTAGCCCATGAATCACAGGTTTCCTCCTGTGGTGTTAAATAATATGCCTAAAATCAGAGAGGAGGCCTCCTGCTAGAAACTGTCATTTTACCGCCAGTTCAGGGATAGTTCTTCCGTGTTACTGTATGATGAAATACATTTGTAATGAAGTACATAGAGTCCCTGGGTAGTGCAAACAGTTAACGTGTTCAGCTGCTAACCAAAAAAGGTTGGTGGTTTGAGTCAATCCAGAGGTACCTCAGAAGAAAGGTATTGATCTACTTCTGAAACATCAGCCATTGAAAACCCTATGGAGCACAGTTCTACTCTGACACACATGGGACACACCATGAGTTGGAGTTGGCCTGACAGCAACTGGCTTAATGAAGTACATAGATGTGGAAGAGGATAAGATCTAGGTCATCAAGGATGGATTTCTGATGGAGATGAGATTTAAGGTATGGGTTATAATCTGGTTAGGTGTACAAAAGATAAGAATAATCCAGGAGCTAGGAATAGTCAAGACATGAAATTGGGACCTGATATTTTTGATGCCCACAGAGGAAACCAATAGTTTATGGGAAATATGATAAAAGATTGGTTTTGGTACAGATTATAAAAGATTTTGAACACCAGATTCATGAATCTAAATGATATGAGAGCCAGTAGGCTTTCTTCCTTCTTCCTGAAACATGAACATAGAATAGTAATGGCAGAGGCTTAAGAATACCAATCTTATCAGTTCCCTCACTGTGATATCTTTTACTTGGACCCTCCTTTTCAATCCCTCATAACATTTTAACCTAAATTGTGGCAGTTGCTTCCTACATTTAACATCCTGTATAATCTGGCTTTATTCTCAATAGCCCCTTCCCCCTTCATATATTTTCCTCTGGCTAATTGTACTTCTTACCTTTCATCCTACATGCTTTTCCACCTGCGAGTTTTTGCTCATAATAGTTTTTTTGCTTGGGGTGCCTTAATTTCCCTTGTCCTCTACTCCACATATCTAAACCCTTCTTGTCCTTCAAGGCTTATGTCAAAGATTTCCCTTTTAAAGAACAGTGTTGGCTTGGCACCCATTATCTTCTGTCTTGTATTAAAGGTATTAACATTCTTGTGTTATCACTTAAGCATTGAACCCATATCTTAT
This sequence comes from Trichechus manatus latirostris, assembly GCF_000243295.1. Lineage (NCBI taxonomy): Eukaryota > Metazoa > Chordata > Mammalia > Sirenia > Trichechidae > Trichechus > Trichechus manatus. The sequence continues at coordinate 12,535,257 of NW_004443943.1, read as the reverse complement.
TTATGTTTTTACAATGCCTAGTTCAAAGTTTTATATATTTCAAGCATTCAGTAAATATTTTTTAAATTAATGCATACGGGATCATCTTATAACAGATTATATATGCAAACCCAATGGTAATTTAGTGCTTTTAGCTTATGAATCTCTTTCCATTAAGTTTCCACATCTGGTCCTGACAACAATCATGCAAGGTACAATTTTATCCTTATTTTAAAGATGTAGAAACTCAGAGAACTATCATATAGAACTTTACCTAATGATAGATTCACTTAAATTATAAAAAAAAGTTAATAAAAGCTAAGTATGAGCACTTCATATGTTGGAAGCTCTTTGATAAATGCTTTATATAGTACAGTATTTTGTTTAATCCTTTCAACAGTCCTTGTGAGGCAGGTAGTCATTGTATCTCAGTTTATAGCTAAAGAAATGGAGGTGCGAAAAAGTTAACTAACTTGCCCATGGTTATATAGCTGTTAACTGGCAGAGCCAGGATTTGAACACAACACCATTCGACTTAAGAGATCAAGCTCTTAAATTATTGTTTCATTAAGTGAGTTGCCCAAGGATACATAACTAGTAAGTGGCAGAACAACAGCCTGAAACCAAGTCTCTTGATTTTAAACTTCCTATTTCACAATTAGTGGAGTAATAATAGGTTATTGAGGCCTGGGCACAGACTGCCTTGGCTTTTTTCCTGACTGTCTCTAAATGAAACTAATTGCAGTCACAACCAGTGCTGTGGCAACAGATGGACCGTAAGGTAAGAAGACTGAAGCATTTGAGAAAATGTTTCCTTTGTCAAGTTGCAGGGCTATAGTGAAACATCACGGAAAGATTTAAAAATCATCCAGTTAGATAGGTAATGAACTAATTTTCCATAAAATGAAAGAGAACACATTTCTCAAACTCAAAATAGAGTGGGCTATAACATTTCCCCAAAATTTTTGGCATATTTAATATAAGACAACATACAGGGGAATAAATAGTAAATTGTATTTAATTATATATGGGATTGGAAACCCTGGTGGCATAGTGGTTAAGAGCTAAGGCTGCTAACCAGAAGGTTGGCAGTTCAAATCCACCAGGTGCTCCTTGGAAACCCTATGGGGCAGTTCTACTCTGACCTGTAGAGTTGCTAAGAGTCGGAATCAACTCGACGGCAACAGGTTTACATATGGGACTAGTCACTTATTAGCAAGACTAAGATTACATGAATTTGGGACTGCTTGGAATATACTATTCCAGGAACAGAGGTTTGACAGAATAAAAATTCTCCCTAGGAGGGATTATATAGTCCAACTCCTCCATCTCCCCCCCGCCCTGCCTTTTTTTTTAATAAATGAAGAAAATGGTGCCCAGGGAAAACAAGGGACTTGAAGTAGGTTCAGATGCCCAGTTACTAGTGTAACTTGTAATAGAATCTAGATCTTCAAACATTTCTGTCCAGACTATGCTCTCAGCATTTCTGAGAGGCAGTAGAGTGAAAGGCTAAGAGCACAGACTTCAGTAGGAAAGACTTAGATTAGCCACCTAATTTGACAAGTAACTATGTGGACTTTGACAAATTACATAACCTGTTTCCGCTTCCATTTATGCATCTTTTAAATGAGAATAATAGCACCTGTACTCTAGGATCATTCTGTGGAATACATGTTATGTTTATTTTTATCATTATTTTATTTGATAATCATTGATCAACATTTTTGTATAGAATTAATAATACTAGTAGTGGTGGTGGTAGTAGTAGTAGATGAACAGCACTTTAAGTGGAAGGAGACCCTAGTTTTAGTCTAATGCTGTTTGTTTTGGGATCTAGAGCTTCATTTTTATCATCATAAGGGTTGAACTGGATGGACTGAGACGGAAATTTTCCAACATGGAGGCACTATCTCACAACAGGAATGGAGGGATCAACATGCATTCCCAGGAAGCAAAAGATCAGGATATAAACAATTTGATCCTAGGAAGAATGTATATAATCCTTGTTGGCTGGTGCCACTCACCTAGGGAGTAAAGCTCACTCTCCCCTAGCCAAATGGCCAACCTTTACATTTCAAAGGACTCCAAAGCTGAAACTGAATAAATCATTAACCTCCTACTGTTCCTTTATTCTCTATGCCTTAAAAACCTCTAACTCGGTAGAGATAGTGGAGCGCTTTGTATTTTTACTTAGCACTGCCCAGCTTGAGCTGTATTATTCCTCAATAAAACTCATTTTCTTTCACTCCTAACGGAGTAATAAATTTTCTTCTTTGATAGAACTAATGGCCTGTTGTCAGATTATATGATTTTAAAAATTGTACAGAGACAACTTTAGATAATGTTGCTATTTTAACTTGTGGTAGATTTCAAGTTGAACATGGATGATTTTTAGGCTTGATCTCATAGGGCACTTCAATGAGAATTTTACAGCTTCTTTTGAGGCTCACTAGGTTCTTGTACTAAACCATGAAATGCACTCTTAAATATTTAGTCAGCTGAACTTCTACTCATTCATTTTTATTAAAAGGTCTTGTCTGAACTTTGACCGTGGAGGATACAGGCTTATCCAACACTGTATTTGTTTAGCACTCAGGATACCTATTTGAGCATATAGTCGTGTTCAGGATGTCGTTAGTACTACTTCTTTCAAGTGTGCACAGGCAGACACAAGCTATTTCGTCAAACACAGGAAAGCATGACTAATTGGACAAGAAGCAGAGCTCCTGTATTCTTGTTTCAGGCTGTCACCTGAAAGAACACAGAGGAAGGAAGTATCATCGTAAACTATGGAAAAGCACAAGCCCTAAAACCGGGTCCTGAATAAAGACATCCTGTTTAAGATGAACAACTCATGAATCTTTTTTCTGTGACCAGAACAATCCAATACCCAACTTCAGAGAAATGTCTGAACTGCTGACTCTTTCGTGTGTCAGGCTGGTTTCTGTCTTCTGAGGCTCCATTGGCCTGTAGAATAAGCCTGTATTACCACCAAATTACAGGAAAGAGGCCTTTCTGAAACATTTGGTTGGGGACATAGACTGTTTAAATTTTTTAAAAAACAACAAATAAACAGTGTGACAGAATATATTTTGGGTTCATTTTCACAGCTGAATGATCCTTGAAAAATATTACTTCAGGAATGCCAGTTTAAATTTGCCATCAAACAATTAGATTCCATAGAGAGCCAGAAATTAGATGAAAAACAAAACAAAACAAGAAACACATAAAATCCAATGTTGATAGGAATGTGGTAGATAGCACTTTTTGGTACAATACAGAAACCAATTCTAATCACTAATCAAATGGGATGATGGTATTTTAATGATGCTCTGTTATTGCTCAGAATCCACCAGCAGTAATGTAGTCCTCTTCAGGAAAAGAAGGAAAGAGTAATTGTAAGGTCTTCAGAATGCTCCATTCCCATTCTCTCTCTCTCTCTCTTTCTGTCTCTGTCTCCCACCTCCATCTCCTCCTTTATATTTTCCTTTGCACTTCTGTGGTGGCTCTTCTCTGTTGAAGGACCAGATCTCTGTGACTTCCCTCCCTAATCCATTGTCATTTAAAGGGCTCATCTGTAGGCCTTGACTTACCTGGTACAGATTTGCCCAGAAGGAATGATTCGCATCTCTCTGGATACTGACATCCTATTGATGTCCATTGTAAAACTGGAGATACCACTCTTTCACATTTTTGATCCTCATATCATTTGCAATTAATAACGCAGCAAGTTTGTTTGTTTTAATGTGGTTAAAAGGAACTTTATCTTTTTTTATGGGAGCATTAATGATAAGTAAATAACATCAATAGTTTTCAGGGAGAAAGAGTATAAAGCCCAGCTTTGCCCTGAGGTACATCTATGATTCAGTCCAGCCTGGGGAAGGGGTCTGGGCCATGGGTGGTAGTGTAACTATTTAACAACCAAACACAGGGATAGAACAATCTGTAGACCTGGGGCGGGAGGCTGAGGGTAGGGGGCATACTGAGGGAGGCACATTCAGGGGGCTCAGGGCAGCTGCTATTTATCAATGAGTGTAGGTTTTACAATTATTTTAACCAAAAATACTAAAATCCCCAAACATGCTGTTGGTAGTTTCCCCTCATTAGGAAGGGGAGCAGTAAACAGGGTTAATGTGAGCTAGACAGCCTTTCCCAAAGTGTCTACCTACCATTGGAGATACTTTTCCCACTCCATTCCTCTAAGTCATTCCTTCTCTCTCTCCAAAAATAAAATATTAGTTCCTAAAATGGGTCATTTCATAGAAATTTTAAAATATTGATTTACAGGTAGAAAAACACTGGTATAAAACAGTAAAGATGTATTTAGCCACCAATTCACTGCCTTCAGAAAGCTCACAGTATATATAATGCATGATTTACTTGAAAGTGTATAAACACTTTAAAATATCAAACTTTTCAGTCCTTCTTATAAAAGTATTGATAATGCTATTGTTGACATTTCAATGATACAACAGTAAATAGTCACAATGCTAACATTTATTCTCATCTTCATCATTATAGTCTGATATTTCCGTTGAAATCGCTGCATATACTTTCTCACAGAGCAGTACAATGAGAGGATTTCTTCTCAATCGCCTCTAGGTGTTTGCAAATTTCCTCCTAGCTCTCCAGAACAAAACAAGTGCCTGCAGGGAAACAGGGAAGTGAGAATGACCTATTTCTCTGGAGCTCAGTCTTTTGTTAGCCCTGAAAATGGAATTGTGTGTGTTAGCCCACAACCCATAAGGGGTCCAGGAAGGAAGCCAGTGCCTACAAGGAGAATAAAGAAAGCATGAAAGTTTCCCTGCCAGTTTAGTGGTCTGGAGTTCACTGCCAAGGTCCTAGGATTGGGTGGTTTTTGCAGCTGTTCATTCTCACCGGTCTGACTTTCACATGGAGGCAAGGTTGCAAGAATTCCTCCTGAGAGCAGGTGTCTGCAGATGAGGAGGAGTAGGAGGAGGTTGGGGAGGGCAGGAAAATGTATGCATCCCCAGCAGGAAGGAAAGATACCTGACACCTTTCAGATTAGCAAAGGCCTAGTATTCATTATTCATCCAAAATTTATTCAGCACCTATTTTGTAAATACTTATTGAGCATGTAAGAGCCCAGGTGGCACAATGGTTAACGGTTCAGTTGCTAACCACTGCTTACCATAAAGGTCAGTGGTTCCAATCCATCTGCTTCTGTTAAGATTTACAGCCTAGGATACCCTATGGGGCATTTCTACTCTTTGATATAGTATCGCTATGAGTCGAAATTGACTCAGTGGTGCACAACAACCCTGGGCATGTATCTGTGGAAGGTAGGCACTGCACTGAAAATAGGAGAATTTAAATAGGAAGTGAACCGTGGGTCCTGCTTTCAGTAGAACTTTTTACTAGAAGCTTTTATTAGCCTTTCTCTTGAACTTTTTTTTTTATTGTAGTCGTTTAAATGAAGTTTACATTTCAAGTCAGTCTCCCATACAAAAATTTATACATACCTTGTTATGTGACCCTAATTCCTCTCCCCTTACTGTGACAGCACATTCCTCCTTTCCACCCCTGATACCCCATGTCCATTCAACCAGCCCCTAACCCTGTCTGCCTTCCCATCTCACCTCTGGACAGAAGCTGCCAATTTAGTCTCTTTTATCTACTTGAGCTAAGAGGCACACTCCTCAAGAGTATCACTTTATGTCCCACTGTCCAGTCCAATCCCTGTCTGAAGAGTTGGCCTCAGAAATTGTTTTACTTCTGGGCCGATAGAGAATCCGGGGGCCATGCTTTCCGGGGTTCCTCCAGTCTCAGTCAGACCATTAAGTCTAGTCTTCTTACTAGACTTTGAGTTCTGCACCCCACCTTTCTCCTGCTCCATCTGGGACTCTCTGGTGTGTTCCCTGTCAGGGTGCTCATTGGTGGTAGCCAAACACCATCTAGTTCCTCTGGTCTCAGGCTGATGAAGTCTCTGGTTTATGTGGCCCTTTCTGTCTCCTGGGCTAATACTTTCCTTGTGTCTTTACTGTTCTTCATTCTCCTTTACTACAGGTGGTTGGGACCAATTGTGTGGGGATATATGTCATTTAAACATGGCTACACTATTGACAACTTCAGCCCCTCAAAGGCCTCTGTGCTGCACAGGACATGTTGAGACTTGTCAGCGATGAGGAGATTAGGCACGACTTGTTTTCCCAAACCTATTGTCTGATTGGCTTGTTTACCTGAATTCCTTCTCCCTTGCCCGATGTTATTCACCCAAAGCCCATTGTTCTGTTATTTGCTTCACTGCTTGCTGTACTGACTATAAATAAACTCCTGGGACTGAAGCCGGGGTCAACTCTTCTGAGTGACCCTCCTTGGCCCCACTTCTCTGTAAGAGTTGTGTTTGGCTACTGTCTTCGCCGCCCCGACAATCGTCGCCACTGCGACACAATTGATGCATCTTAGATGGCCGCTTGCAAGCTTTTAAGACCATAGACACCACTCACCAAAGTAGGATGCAAAACATTTTCTTAGTAAGCTTTGTTATGCCAATTGACCTAGATGTCCCCTGAAAGCATGGTCCCCAGAACCCCACCCCTGCTACTCTGTCCCTCACAGTATTTGCTTGTATTCAGGTTTAGTCTCGTTGTGCTGACCTGCCCTGTAGTGTGTGCTGTCCTTCCCTTCACCTAAGATAATGCTTGTCTACTATCTAATTAGTGAATAACCCTCACCCTCCCTCCCCACCCTTGTAAACATCAAAGAATGTTATCTTCTGTGTTTATACCTTTTCTTGAGTTCTTGTAATAGTGGTCTTATATAATATTTATTCTTCTGTGACTGACTAAATTCACTCATAATGCCCTCCAGATTCCTTCATGTTATAAGATGTTTCACAGCTTCATCGTTGTTCTTCATCATTGCGTAGTATTCCACTGTGTGGATATACCATAATTTGTTTATCCATTCGTCCATTGATGGGCACCTAGGTTGTTTCCATCTTTTTGCTATTGTAAACAGTGCTGCAGTGAACATGGGTGTGCATGTATCTATTCATGTGGTGGCTCTTATTTCTCTAGGATATATTCCAAGGAGTGGGATAGCTGGATTGTATGGTACTTCTATTTCTAGCTTTTTGAGGAAGCACCAAATTGATTTCCAAAGTGGCTGTACCATTTTACATTCCTGCCAACAGTATATAAGTGTTCCAGTCTCTCCACAACCTCTCCAGCATGTGTTATTTTGTGTTTTTTGGATTAATGCTAGCCTTGTTGGGGTGAGATGATATCTCATTGTAGTTTTGACCTGCATTTTTCTAATGGCTAATGATCGTGAGCATTTCTTCATGTGTCTGTTAGCCGCGTGAATATCTTCTTTGGTGAAGTGCCTGTTCGTATCCTATGCCCATTGTCTAGTAGGGTTATTTGTCTTTTTGTTGTTGAGGTTTTGCAGTATCTTGTAGATTTTAGAGATTAGACACTGATCAGATTTGTTGTACCCAAAAATTTTTTACCAGTCTGTAGGCTGTCTTTTTACTCTTTTGTTGAGGTCTTTTGATGAGCATAAGTGTTTGATTTTCAGCAGCTCCTGGTTATCTAGTCTCTCTTCTGGTGCTTGTGCATTGTTACTTACACTTCGTATTGTGTTTATGCCATGTATTAGGGCCCCTAGCATTGTCCCTGTTTTTTCTTCCATGATTTTTATCGTTTTCAATTTTATATTTAGGTCTTTGATCCCTTTTGAGTTAGTTTTTGTGCATGGTGTAAAGTATGGGTCTTGTTTCAGTTTTTTTGCAGATTGATATCCAGTTATGCCAGCACCATTTGTTAAAGGGACTGTCTTTTCCCCAATTAATGTACTTTGGGCCTTTGTCAAATATCAGTTGTTCATAGGTGGATGAATTTTTGTCTAGATTCTCAATTCTGCTCCATCGGTTTATGTGTCTGTTGTTGTACCAGTACCAGGCTGTTTTGACTACTGTGTCAGTATAATAGGTTCTAAAATGAAGTAGTGTGAGGTCTCCCACTTTGTTGTTCTTCTTGATAATCCTTTACTTATTTGGGGCCTCTTCCCTTTCCATATGAAGTTGGTGATTTGTTTCTCCATTTCATTAAAAAATGCCATTGGAATTGGATCTGGATTGCATTGTATCCGTAGATCACTTGAGTAGAAATGACATTTTCACAATGCTGAGTCTTCCTATCCATGAGCAAGGTATGTTTTTCCACTTACACAGGTCTCTTTTGGTTTCTTTCAGTAGTGTCTTGTAATTTTCATTCTATAGGTCTTTTACGTCTCTGGTTAGATTTATTCCTAAGTATTTTATCTTCTTGG
>NW_004443943.1:12421498-12526883 GCF_000243295.1 Trichechus manatus latirostris | reverse complement strand
GGCTTGACTTCTTCTCCATATGCAAAGTCTATGTCTGCATTTTTTAAATCCCTCTTTTTTGTTTTAATGTTGTCATCTTTTACATATTGACATCTGTTTCCCTATTTTCAGTGTTTTAGCTTTGGTTTATTTTTGTGACTTCTCTATCTGGGTTGATATCTGGCTGCTCTGTCCTGTGTTCTAGTCTTGGGTTGTTATCTGATGTTACTAATTTTCTAACCAGAGGACTCCCTTTAGTATTTCTTGTAATTTTTTATTTGGTTTTTGAAAATTCCCTAAACTTCTGTTTATCTGGAAATGCCCTCATTTCACCTTCATATCTGAGAGACAGTTTTGCTGGATATATAATTCTTGGCTGGCAGTTTTTTCCCTTTAAGGCTTTATATATGTCATCCCATTGCCTTCTTGCCTGCATGGTTTCTGCTGAATAGTCTGAGCTCATTCTTATTGACTCTCCTTTGTAAATGACTTTTCTTTTATCCCTAGCCACTCTTAAAATTTTCTCTTTATCTTTGGTTTTGGCAAGTTTGATGATACTATGTCTTGGTGACTTTCTTTTGGGATCTCCCTATGTGGGGTTCGATGAGCATCTTGGATAGGTATCTTCTTATCTTTCACGATATCAGGGAAGTTTTCTGCCAACAAATCTTCAGCAATTCTCTCTGTATTTTCTGTTATTCTCCCCTGTTCTGGTGCTTCAGTCACTCATAGGTTATTCTTCTTGATAAGAGGCCCACATAATTCTTAGATTTTCTTCATTTTTTTAATCCTTTTATCTGATTTTTCCTCAAATAAGTTGGTGTCAAGTGCTTTGTCTTCAATCTCACTCATTCTGACTTCCATTGCCTAAATTCTTCTCCTGTGACTTTCTATTGAGTTGTCTAATTCTGAAATTTTATTGTTCATCTTCTGGGTTTCTGATTGCTGTCCCTCTATGGATTCTTATAGCCTGTTAAATTTGTCATTATGCTCTTCTCTAATCTTTTTAATTTCCTCTGTTGTGTGTTCTGATTTTGCTTAATTTTCTTCCTAGTTTCTTGATGAGTTCTGTGTATTAATCTTTTGTATTCCGCCTCTGGTAATTCCAAGAAATTTTCCTCCTCTGGAAAATTTCTAGATTCTATATTTTGGGAGCTTGCTGAGACCATCATGGATTGCCTCTATATGTGATTTGATATTGACTGTTGTCTCTGAGCCATCAGTAAGTTATTATATTTATTTATTTTATGTTTGCTTACTGTGTCCTAGCTTCTTGTTTTGTTTTGATACGCCCAGATAGGCTGCTCATGTGAGCTAGTTTGATTATTGGTACCTTTGAAGCTCTAATGTCCTGTCACCAGGTGGTTAGATCTGTTACTAGATATGTGAGCTCAGGAGTCTGCCCACCTCTCCTGTATGGATTCAGCTCAGGTGCCCAGGTAGATAGGTACCAAGTGTGTGGTATAGGCTCTCACCTATAGTCCTAGACAGGCATGGGTGATTGGTGTAGGCACAGGCATCTGGTTGCAGCAGGGGGACACACTCTGAGCTCGGCAGGAGGCTGATGGCCACCCCCGAGTGTCTAGAGGGAAGGCGTGTCCCTGTTCCGTAGTGCACATAGGTGGATGGGTTTTGCAGTTGGACTATGAGCACCCAGTGCTGTTGGCTGTAAGGACTGGGGGGCACCTCTTATTCTTGGGCCCCTATCACAGGTGACTTGGTGGCGTGCATGGAGCCACCATTCCTCAGGCCCCTGATGTGGTAGGTGAAGACCCTGCTTAATGGGCAGAGCAGTGTGAAATGTCACGAACCTGCCACTCCACGGCTGAAATAGTTGAAGTTAGACTTCAGGTATATACCCTGTTGTACTGCGGTAAGGAGGGCCTACGCTGTTGAAATGGCCCACACAAGTCTTTGCAGGGGGAAGGGCACTCAGAGTCCACGGATCCCTTATGCCTGTGCCAAGGCAGAGGAGCTGTGCCTACCCTGGGTTTGTGGCTTAGGGGAGACGGCAGTTTATTTTTTCCCGTTTGTTAATTTGTTCACTCTCCAAGGCTGGGAAAATGCCTCAGGGAGTGTGAGGGATCCTACTTCCTGCCTAGGGGACTCAGCAATTGCTGAAGCCGATCCAGGACCCAGTCCAGAGGAGGGAGTGGGCAGGTAAATGGGAGATAGGTTTTTCCCTAAGGGAGGTGTTTTTGATCCGTGTGGTAGGCTGTACGCAAGTACTTATCTTTCACTGGTGAGGGTTGCTTCTCACTGGTTCTGGGTGACCGAGTAGACTCTCTGGTGCTGGGTCTCTCTCGGTGCAGAAAATGTGCCTCCTGAATGTGGCTACTTGCCTGTCTCACCACTCACCCATGAGCTGATCAGGCCTGAAGGGCTCAGGCTCTCGCCAGGTCAGGTTTGACAATTCCTCTGCTGCTTACAAACCGTCTCTCCCTCTTCCTGCCACTGAGTCCACTTCCTCAACTTTGCCTTAGATGTTCAGTGCTCCTGGATTGTCATATATAATTGAGCCACTTGGTTTTTCAGGTCTTTGTTATAAGAGGGTCCACCGGAAGCATCTGACTACTCTGCCATAGTGGCCCCGCCTCTCTCTTGAACTTTTACTGAGGATTTATGGTGTTCAGATTCAGGTTTGTGGCAGAAGAACAGCTGTGCCTGCAAGGAGTTTGTGTTCTGTCATAGAAGATAGAGAAAACAGGATATGAGTAGACAGTTTCCAAATGCATTTTCGATTTGTTTGATTTCCTGAGAGGCATAGAGAAAATGAAAATATAACTGCTGTTTACTCATTGACTCTCTTGCTAAGATTGCAGATGAAAAGGATATATATTTTTTCTTTATTATCAAGAAAAAGACTGTTATGTCTCTTTACTATGTGCCTGTATATATACATATATGGGGAAAGTGGTGAATCAGCGGTAGAATTCTCGTCTTCCATGCAAAAGACCTGGGTCCAATTCCCGACCAATGTACCCTGTGTGCAGCCACCACTTACCTGTCTGTTAGTGGAGGCTTGCATGTTGCTGTGATGCTGAACAGGTTTCAGTGTAGGTCCAGACTAAGACAGGGTAGGAAGAAAGTCCTGGTGATCTTCTTCTGAAAATCAGCCAGTGAAAACCCTATGGATCACAATGATCTGGGTGGCATTTCATTCCCTTTTGCATAAAGAAGCCATGAGTTAGGGGTCAACTCAATGGCAGCCAACAACAACAACATATATACTTGTATATATTGAGTATATAGACTGTGACTTATAACTGACTGCCTTCCACTTGAAGCCAGTGTAACTGACAGCCCCTCACACGCCTCTGTATCTAGAAGCAGGGAATACAGGGAAGCCTGTTCCATGGATAGTACAGTGCTGCCTGGCCGTTCATACAGTCACCAGCTGGCTCTTAGGACTTTCTTAGGTTCATATATTCACAAATATTTTTCTGACTAGAGTTCTTAAACTCTAATCTTAAAACAAAGTATGATTTCTTGAGAACAGCACTTAAGGGTAGAATAAATAAAATGTAACCAAGTTATATTAGTTAAACTGAGTATGACTACTAAATTCAAATATCATTTGTACATTAAGCAAATGATACAAATATGAGTTTACCTATGTCTCTTCTCACAAATGAAGCATCATAATAGCTTGCTAGCCAGGGACAGTAGAGTCATATCTCTGCTGGTGCCTTGGTATATTGTCTAGTTCTGTGTTTTTTTGTTTTGTTTTGTTTTTTATACCTGTGACGGGATTATAGTTCCCTTATCTGGGTAGTTCAGTGACTATGTTATATGCGGACTTTGCTTTACAAGTTGACATTTCTTATTAACATATTTTCTCCTAAATTTTTTGTTTCTCTCTTCATGTCCTGTAGTTGATGTCTGCTGCTTCAATTACTTTTTGATATCTTTCTTTCACTCAAAGTGTGTATATTTCCTATTGTAGAAAAGTGTTGTGTGCTCCTAAAAAGAACAGCTCCGTAGGAAACAAAATGAAGTTCTCCTTGCCTTTGTTTTCTCTCCAAGGCAATTCTGATTGCTTACTTCAGACCTGTAACATTTTTCTGTCTCCTTCCTTTGGCAGACACCAACACTCCTGTATGTAGGAGGTGGCTGTCAGTAATTGTGGGCGGTTGGGTGAGAAAGCGAATAAGAGGGATTGTTGGAAAACTTAAATTGGGTGAGTGTCTTTGAGTTGCCGGTGAAGATAGAAGTAAACATTTTAACTGAGTAAATCTAGATTAGCAAAGACTGTAATAAACCATGGTTTTTCTCTCTAAATAGTCTTTCCACCTATATCTGCTTATTAAAATTATTATCAAGTTTTAATGCTATTCACAATATTACATGGAAAATTAAGGGTTTAATGTACAGAAGTATTATTATGTAATTCTAGATGTATTTTTTTAATATATACTCTAAAATACTATTTAATATTTATCCCTAGAACCTAAAATAGAGGGTTGTGACTCAAACTGATGTAATGTTCACTGTTATCTATTACTATTACAATCACAAGTGCTTTACATGTAATTGTTCATTCAAGTCCTCACAGTAACCTTGTAAGGGTTTTTGTGGATGAGGAAACTGAGGCACAGATAGGTTACATAGTTTGCGCAGGGCTGTGTAGCAAGTAAGAGGCAGAGCTGGGACATGATTCCAGGCAATATGTCTAAGGGAAACAGTTAATTCCTGAAAGTTCTAACTTATCTTTCTGCACTTAGAAGAAATGTTTTATTCCCCTAAAGGAAAAATTCTGTTAAATTTCACCACCAGGCAAATTTCCTAAATTTTTCTTGCCTTGTCAGCTGCCTGTCAGTTTTGTGAAGAAATGCAGCATAAAACTGACAGGAAGAAGTTCTGAAATCAATAACCACATGACAGAGTATTAAAATATCCTCGCAAAAGCTTGTTTTGTCGTTTATTGTATACCACTGAACCCAGCTGCCAGTGGCACAGGTGATTTCATAGACAACATTCAGCTTATATATTATTTTGCCAAGAAAATTCATTGTCCTGAATTCTTTTCTAATCTTTCGTGGCTGCTTACTTACAAAAACAGAGTGCCTAGAAACTCTAAATTATTTCACAAAGGGGAAAAGTAAAACAGAAATGGCTATTAATTTAAGCTGTTTCACATTGAAACTGTCACTCCAAAGAAGGAAATATATTTGGAGTAAGATATATATGATTCTTTGGTAAAGAGAAACACTTAAAATGGCCTATTTCATGTTTGGAAGTTCAAAAGGCATTGTATATCAATACAGTATTAAAACAGATTGAACATCTTTCTAGCTTTAAACTAGGATAATAGATATGAATGTGTTTTGTGAACTTTAAAACGCTATGCATGTCACAGGCTTATATAGGTTTATGTATGGGAAGTTACTGTGTTCAGTGTATTAGTATTGGGTCAGGCTAGTGTTTGTACAGGACAACAATATTATTATACATTTTCTAATGTCTCTTCAGAAACAGACACCCAGGCATTATTTAAAATCCCAAATATTATTTAGAACCTAAAAGACAGTAATTTAAATCCAATCTATTTGGTGTTCACTGTTAATTTTATTTCTTACATTTATATAGTGCTAACGATTTTGAGTATCCAGACTTCTTTTTGAACAGAGGAAAATAATGACTGTAAATCCCATGTATACATCATGGAAGAAGCACGAGTTACTCCTCTGCACTGACCCTCAGTCAAGTGAAGAGTAAGGCATGTTTAGGACAAAGAAGAGAGTAGGATAAAAGACAAACAGATGGTCAAAAAGAGTAGAGTTTTAGAAAAGAAAAACATCTTACTCTTGTCTCTTAAAGAATAGAATAAAGAGATATAGAAGGCAAGTTAATGACAGAAAAGTGGAAGGAAAGGTGTATGCCAGGTGCTAATATCAAAACTATTGTGTGGTTTAGTATGCCTCACTCATTCCAGGGAATGATGAATTTACCAATTAATGGCCATGATACCTTCCTATAGTCAGTAAAAGACTGAGCCATCTTATCTTGAACATTTGGAACAGTAGTTCTGAAACCTTGACAGATATTATGCATTGTTTGTAGTTACAAAATGCTGCAAACAACCTGAATATGTATCTGCAGTGAGTTGGATAAATGAGTTATATTTATTATATATTATAAAATATATTCTGTTTTATGGAATTCCATGCAACTATTTATAAAATGAGGTAAGCCTTTAAGTGTTGTTGTAGAATAATCTACCATAGATACCGTTAAATGTAAAAGAGCAAGGCACAGGACAATGATGTAAATCCCCCAGTTTTCCCCCTACTCCAACAGAATATATATACATATATGAGCTGTTATATTGATGTATTCATAACATATTTCTAAAAAGCACACCTACAAAAACTAATAATAGCAATTTTCTATGGGTTAGAAAGGAGTGCTGGTGTTACAGTGGTTAAGCACTTGGCTGCTAACCGAAAGGTCAGTGTTTCAAACCCACCAGCCACTCTACGGGAGAAAGATGTGGCAGTCTGCTTCCATAAAGATTACAGCCTTGGAAACCCTATGGGGCAGCTCTGCTCTGTCCTATAGGGTCACTATGAGTCGGAATTGACTTGACAGCAATGGGTTTTATTTTGTTTTGTTTTTTGGTGTATGGGTTAGAGGACTAGAGAATAGGATAATAGGAAGGTTTATTTTTTTCATAGTATGTCTTTTTTTTTTTTAACTCTTAGACTTTATTTACCCTGGGCTCACTCCCCCATCACAAAGGCATTTCATTAGACGTACAACTTAAATTTAGTCCCTTTTTCTACTCTGTGTCAAGATTTACATAAATAAATTTATAAGTTAGAAACAAACAAAACCAATTCTCAGTCAAATTAGTATGTGTCAGAATTCCCTGTAGGAACTTGTTGAAATATAATACCTGGGTTCCTTCTGGAGCTCTGGTGGCTCAGTGATTAAGAGCTCTGCTCCTAACCAAAAGGTTGGCAGTTTGAATCCACCAGTTGCTCCTTGGAAGCTCTATGGGGCAGTTCTACTCTGTCCTATAGGGTCGCTATTAGTAGGAATCAACTCAACTGCAACAGATTTGGTTTTGGTTTGATATCCCTCTAGGAAGGTAAATAAGAAACTCTGGAAACAGAACTCTGGAATCTGCACTGTAATAAGCCCTCAGGAATCCGTAGACCACTTGTCTTAGTGCTGCTATACCAGAAATACCACAAGTGGATGGCTTTAACAAACAGAAGTTTATCTCATAGTCTAGTAGGCTGGAAGTTCAAATTCAGGGTACCAGCTCCAGGGGAAGGCTTTCTCTCTCTGTCGGCTCTGGGGGAAGGTCCTTGTCATCAGTCTTCCTATCATCTAGGAGCTTCTCTGCCCAGGAACCTCAGGTCCAGAGGAAACTCCCTGCTCCCGGTGTTGCTTTCTTGGTGGTATGAGGTCTCCATGTCTCTCTGCTCGCTTCTCTCTTTTATATCTCAAAAAAGATTGGCTCAAGACACAATCCAATCTTGTAGATGAAGTCCTGCCTCATTAATATAACTTCCACTAATCCCATCTCATCAACATCATAGAGGTAGAATTTACAACACGTAGGAAAATTATATCAGATGAGAAAATGGTGGACAATCACACAATACTGGGAATCACGGCCTAGCCATGTTGATATACATATTTTTGGGGCACACAATTCAATCCATAACACAACTCTTTGAGAAACACTACATAATATTGTTATGGAGTGCTGGCATAATGGTTAAGTGCTACGGTGGCTAAACAGAAGGTCGAAAAGGTTGGCAATTCGAATCCACCAGCAGCTCCTTGGAAACCCTGTGGGGCAGTTCTGCTCTTTCCTTTAGGGTCGCTATGAGTGGGAATTGACTTGACGGCAGTGGGTTTGGTTTGTTTTTTTAAATATTATTATATTTATGTGGAGGGAATTGACTTGTCCCAAAATGTAACTACTCCAGGGAGTAGAAGGTGACTTAACAGTCTAAAGATGTAAATATACAATGACTGCTTTGGAGACAAACATCTGCTTAAAATAGCATTTACTGTCATCATTATTATTGGATCAGCTATCCTTTTGACTTCCTCTGACCTAAAGGAAGGGGAAACATTGACATGGTGCTCATCAACTCACCTGGGTACACCTTGCCTTATATCTGAGGGGATAATGTAAAGAGCCCTGATGTGGAATGTCAGAGTGAGAAAATGTTTGAAACTTCCATTCACTTTTCTTAGCAAACGTATTTATATGTGTATCACCTTCCATCATCTTTATTGAAAATATACATGTTTATATTTACGATTGTGTGACCTTTCATTTCTCAGCCCTTTCCAAACTTGTTATGGAAACTTGTGGGCCTTAGGAGCCCACATCCACTGGGATTATGAGGACTCCGAACCCTTTCATCTCCTCCTCCCAAACCTCCCTTCCTATGAATGCTGAGACTTTCATGGATATTGAGTATGACTTATTCTAATTGTCCCATATTCCTTGTTTTGTGCTATGGTGGGTCCTTATTACCTCTTCTCCTGGTGAAATGAAGCTTCCTGCTTTACTGCTTCTCCCCGCCTCCACCTGCTGCCACTACTATTGCTTGTTTCTCGCCTGTTCCTGTCTCTCATCCCTATTGGGAAAAGGAGATGATTCTCCTCTGTAAGTAGCTACAATTTTTGTTAGGATGTCAGTGGAAACCTGGCTCTTATCCTTTACAGTTCATCCACCAGGTTTCTGGTAACTCTCCTGGAGGGTATTTGAATGGCCTCATCTTGGTTTACAGTCAAAGATAGCATTCTCTGCCATTCTCAAATCCATGTTGCCAAACTAAGCTCTGGTAACTGAACATCTGTGTACTCCAAGGTCTCTGTGAGGTTTCTAGTGTTCTGAGACATAACCATCTAACCAAAATCTTTTCCACCATTTCACGTAGGAGGAATAAGGTGTCGCCTGGTAACAGGTTTCCAGGCCACTTACTCTGATATCCCAGCATCCCAGAGTGAGCAGATAAATTAGCTTCTCAGGTTCCCTTACTATAATAGGATATATTGAAACAAGCACTACATGTGTTTCCATGTAATTGCCATCATTCATTGGGTTTCCAAGGTAACAAGCACTATGTGAACTATTAGAATCCAGTATGAATATAGCTGTTGAGTTGTTAATACTAAAAATTATGCATTATTCAGCAAGCTGTTCTCTATGCATACCTAGTTATATAGCTTTTCTTCTTGAAAACGCCAAGTGATTCTTTCCAGATTTCATGGGAAGCACATTTTAATAAGATGGACCTGAAGAAACAGAATGGATTTGTTCCAGTAAAACCGCCTTTATACAAAATTCTGTTTACCTGTTGATGTCCATTATTAAACTGGAGATACTACTCATTCGAATTAATAATACAGCAAGTTTTTTTTTTTTCATGTGGATAAAGGGAAATTAATCTTTTTATGGGAGCATTAATAATAGGTAAATAGCAACAAGTTAGTGTGGATTTCTCAGGTTGTTTTTCTTATTCACCCCACTGGGTTAAAGGCTCAAAAGGGAAGAAAGATAGCAGCCCCTGTGAAGAATTCCAATTGATCAAGTTTCTATAAAAACACAATTTATTTCAAGTATTTTACAATATGAGGGTTCAAAGTTTTGTTTGGGTGCTCGGATCCTGTTCCTCCACATGCTGCAATAGAAATGAATGAATAGGCTAAAAATAAGCTGAAAGGAGGGTAAGACGTGGCCAATTATATAAACAAACAATAATAGCCATTTAGGTTATGGAAAAGGTCCATTTGAAAACCTTGACAAAAAGACTGAAGGTATTCGGTGAATTGTAGAGTTTGATATTGGGGCATAGTAACAGCAACTACTTAGATATTAACTGTGACCAGTACATTGAAACATTCATTTTGTGATTAAGACTGCCTTCCTCTGTGGGGCTTATTTGTTGAAGGTAAAAATGCAAGAATATTTTCTAATAATCTTTTGAAATAAGTAGTCCAGGACTTAATTAGTTCTGTCTCATATCATATTCTGAGTTGGTATTCCATCCTAGCAAAAACAAACAAACAAAAACACACCCGTTGCCGTCCAGTCCATTCCAACTCATAGCGACCCTACAGGACAGAGTAGAACAGCCCATAGGGTTTCCAAGGATTTACTCTTTACGGAAGCAGAATGCCACATCTTTGTCCCGTGGGTTCAAACTGCCGATTAGTTAGCAATCGGGCGCTCAACCACTGCATCATCAGGACTCGTTTTCCATCCTAGAACTGGGGATAAATAGTTAAATCAACCCAACCCCTCCCTTCAAGGAACTTAGAATCTAGCAGGAAACCTAAAATATAAACAAGCACTACTAATAAAGTGTAATGACTCCTGGATCAAGAGAAATTCAGAATATTAATTAGAGTTGGTTCTTAAAGGTTTCCAAAGGATACATGCATAAGCTGAGTCTCAATATATAAATAGGTGTTAACTAGGTAACAGTGAAGGAGACCTGGTGGCCCAGCGGTTAAGGGTTCAGCTGCTAACTGAAAAGTTAGCAGTTGGAACCCACCCAGTGGCTTCAAGGGAGAAAGACCTGGTGATCTACTGCCAGAAAGATTATGGCCTAGGAAACCTTATGGGAAAGTTTTACTCTGTCACATAAGATTGTTATGAGTCAGAATTGACTCAGTGACACCCAACAACAAACAACAGGTAAAGATGTATTCCAGACAAAAGAAAAGGAGTGTACGAATCCCAGTGTCAGGTAGACGCAGGGCATTGCAAGCTGGCAAGAACACCTACCAGGTAATATTCTGACAGTGATAGATGGAACTGTTAATAACCCACTGTACTACTGTTGGGAAGCAAGGGAACGCCAGGTCTTCAACCCTGTGACATTGTAAGCTCCTACTACTGCTTTTACACCCCTTAAAATGATCAGTATTTAAAAAAAAAAAAAAAAAAAGATCAGTATTAAATTTATATTCACAAACCTCATGGATTTAAGATGGAATTAACACAGGTGCTTTATTACTTGGTTTCCAGTTTCTTCCTTCTGTCTACCGAGAGAGTCACCTTTACTCTGTTGAAGTAAATGTAGGGCCATTTTTGTTAATATCACTGCTTTCTACAAATATGATTTGTCGAAGTGAAAAAGAGAATACAGAGCTAGGAGCACAGTCAGTTATTTTTTAAAACTAGTCCTTGTTCTGATATAATATAAATGTGGCTTTGTTGCTTAACTGGAGGCAGATTCCTAAATCAGAGTGTGAGCTTTATAACCTTCAAATAAGAAGGGTAAACATCTTTAGAAATCTAAGAATAATGAACTTCTTGATCAACAGCATGGACAGCAAATTATAAGCCTTCTTTGAAAGTTAAGCCCTCATTGCCTCCTGTCTTGGTATTACACATTTTTCTAATTCATCTTTCTGCCTTAGGTCTCTTAGTCCTCCCCATCATTCGTTTGTGTATGCATTCATCAAACACTTATTACTACTTATACATTGGAAGTTTTTCTGTATGCTGGATGTGGTGAAATGAAGTTTCTGCTCCCATGGAGTTTACATTCTAATGAGGAGGGGAGGAGAACAAACAATATAGTGATAAATTAAAATAATGATAAAAATATCTGGTTTTAATGGGTTGACATGAAAAGAATATAAGTAATGTGACAGAATGCAAGTGATTGGGTACTTTGCAGTGGGTGATCAAGAGAAGTTTCTCTGAAAAGGTGTCTTTTAAGTTGAGACCTGAGTGCAAAGACCAGAGGTAAAGGTATTTCTAGCAGAGACCAACTAGTGCAAAGCCCCAAGGTGTGAACAGTATGACAAGTTCAAGCAAAGAAAGAAGGCCAGCTTAGCTGGGCTGGGGAAGGCTAGAGTAGGGAGTGGGGAGTGGTATGAAATAAAATTTCAAACTAGGTAGATTATATGGGCTTTGTTAGAAGGGTAAGGAGTTTGGATTTTATTTGTAGTGTAATGGAAAGTATAAAAATGCCCATTGGGGAATTTTAGGCAGAAAAGTAACAGCATGTGATTTATATTTAAAAGAACATGTTATGTAACAAATATCTGTGAGTCTCTAGTGATATAAATAAATAGGGAAAGAAGGGACAAATCTGTTTTTACAGGAAATTCCAAGTAATAAATGTAGATCCCATCCCCTCCAGGACAAGGAACTTAATTCCACTCCCCTAGAGTGTGAGTAAGGGGGAGATCAATGGTGGTTCTGTGGTAGAATTCTTACCTTCCATGAGGAAGACCTAGCTTCAATTTCTGGCCAATGCACCTCAAGTGTGGCAACTAGTTATCTGTCAGTGGAGGTGTGTGTGATGCTATGATGCTAACCAGGTTTCAGCAGAGCTTCCAGACCGAAGAAGACTAGGAAGAAAGGTCTGGCAATCTACTTCCGAAAAATCAACCAGTGAAAACCCTGTAGATCACAACAGTCTGATCCTGTTGTACATGGCATTCATGGAGTCGCCATGAGTTGGGGCCAACTCCACAGCAGCCAACAAAAACAACAAAATGTGAGCTGAATTTAGTGACTTACTTCTAATGAATAGAGTAGAGCAGAGAAACTTTACAGTGGAGAAACCTAGCAGACACCATCTGAACCAAATGATCGATGTTAACATCACCAGACATGAGTCATGGTGATGTCGTGTACCCCCTGACATGTTGAGATAAGGACATTTCACTTCTGTGGTATTCATTCCAAAAATCCATAATCCCAGTCTAATCATGAGAAACCTTCAGGCAAATACAAAGTGTAGGATAATTATACAAAATACCTGACCAGTACTCCTCAAAGCTGTCAAGGTCATGAAAATTAAGAAAAGATTGAGAAACTGTCATGGGTTGGAGAAGACCAAGGAGACACAATATCTAAATGTAACATGGTGTCCTGGATTGAATCCTGGGACACAAAAAGGATATTAGTGGAAAAATTTGTGAAATTAAAGTCTGTAGTTTAAATGTGCCATGTTTATATAGATGTTAACATTAAGGAGGTTAGTTGAAGGGTATACAGAAACTGTTTACTATCTTTGCAACTTTTCTGTAAATCTAAAACAATTCCCAAAAAATGTGAAAAAACAAAAAAAAGAAAGAAAACAAACAAAAAAGATTCAAGCTTCTCCGTGATGTATAGACTGAGAGGTGGGGTATAAGAGTGGAAGCAGGAGTCCAGTGAGGATTAGGATTCCTGAGGTGGTCTAGATAAGAGATGATAGTGGCCTGGCCTGGGAGGCTCATGGTGAAAATGGAGGGAGAGGATACATTTGCTATTGTTTTGGGAGTAGCAAAAAAAGACATGGTGATGGACTAGTTGGGAGTGGTGGAATGGTAAGAAAAGGGAGGAAGAAGGAGCGGGGAGGTGGGTAAGACACTGAGTTATTTCCCTAAAAGCTAGATGTAATCATGTCAATTATCGTTTAAGAAATCTTCACAGATTTTTCCCTTGAATGTACAATTGGCACCAGACTCTTCAGCCTAATCTACAAGGCCCTCCATAACTCAGTCCCTATTTATAGTTTCTTTTATTCTATACACCTTATCGTCTACACACCTCCCTCCACATACAGATATGTTCCAAACTATGAGTTTTCTCAGATCCTTCCAGAATTAATGTTTCACCTCTTAAAACACCAGAACACTCACATTGTTTTATTAGGTAAGAATAATAATAGCAGCTGCAAACTTTTTCTGAGCTTTTATAGCATACTGTGTCCTAGGTGAGAGTTTTATCTTCATCTCCACATTGACTCCACAAATATTCTTCCGACGAGAGTGCTTTTCTTACTCTTGGTCTACACTTTGGGAAGTGGATCCTCAAGGGTGGGGTACTGTTCAAATTGAAAAGAGGGGCTATTGTTAGTACTGACCCTGGGACAACAGATGTAAACTGAGGCTATTCGGGGGAAATCAGGATACAAGGTCCTAAAACTTGGTATGAAAATCAGTTTGTCAAAAGTTACACAACTAGCAAGTGTCAGAGCAGAGCCCTTAAACTATACTGTTTTTATTTCAAATCCCATGCCTTTAATGGTTGTTTTGAAATTCTCTTAACGCTGGATTTTTGAGTTTGGATAATGAGCTCGACCTCTCTGAGCTGCGCATTCCTCACAGATAAAAATGATGTTGCTGGAACTTAGTGAAGATTCAGTGAGATACTGGTTAGTAAAGTAGCCAGTACAGGTGAGAGTTTAATAAAAGGGGGTGGAGTCTGTGGCTTAAATATAACCATCTTCTTTGGCCCTAAATAATATACAGAGCAGTGTTTTCTTCTCACAGGTGGTACTAGCTTTTCAATACATATTAATTAAATCTAGTCCTTTAGAACCGAGAATTAGGTCAATGGGCCAAAGGAGTGATCAGGAACTACACAGAATCCTGAATAGATTTGGGGGAATGTTCCTCAAAAACAGAGAGCCCATCTTCTCACAGTTGCCTCAAAATCTGAGCCAGAGCCAGATCCAAAGCCAGAAAAATCCTCAGTTGGGAAGTGCTGTCAAAATCCATGCTAATTACCACAATAAGTTGAGCAACTATCCTTGGATTCATCACTCCAAGTGGAAGTAATAGGTATAAAGAGGCTCTGCTTGCTTCTTCAGGGCATGAATATTACACACTCTCCTATATTCAATTATACCGTCTGCTGTAATAGAATTAATATGCTTCTTCTTTTTCTAAATATTTTAACTTGGTGTGTAGCTCAGACAGAACAGAGAGGCTCTTGTTATCATTACCAGTGGTGTTTTCTTGTATTTTTAAGTTGTCCATGTATGAAATACCAACTCAAAAATCAACCATAGATGCTTTACTAAATCTTCACTCTATAACCATGTAATTTGACATGATGCATTTTCTCCAGAGGCCACCTTTGCTATTTATAATAATGAGTTTAGCTGTAAGCACGCATTTTTGCTTTACCTTCTTCAGGGCAGGATTATACTTTAAAGTTGTCATGTCAATGCAAGTAATAACATAAAATTATTCACGAAAAGTTTTCAGTGATGGCTGTTTGCCCTGAAAATTCCCTTCTGGAAATCTTTCATGTGATTTTTATTAGAATCCTGAACTGTGGACAATTCACCTTTTACTTGCAAGATAAGATACCTAGTGCATTAGTAGATACGGAGAATATACAACAACTCCTGCCCTCAAGGAATTATTGCATAATTATATTTTTATGTTATGGTAATTTTTATTATATATCTACTGTTTCCTAAGAGGAGCCCTGGTGGTACAGTGGTTAAGAGCTTGGCTGCTCTTAACCACTGAATCCATCAACAGCTCCTTAGAAACCGTATAGGGTAGTTCTACTCTGTTCTGTGGGGTCAGTATGAGTTGGAATCGACTCGACGGCAACGGGTTTGGTTTGGTTTTTGGTTCCTAAGTGCTATTATAAGGGATAACTCATTTATACCTTGCAATAACTATATGATCTAGACAAAGCTGTGCTAAGTTTACATATTCTTACACCAATACCCAGAAAGGCAAAAAAAAAAAAAAATTAACTCCAGGCTATCTTCTGGCTTCAGGACATATATTCTTTCTGGCAAATCACAGTTTGTTTTCATGGAGCAAGTACAGCAATACGAAAAAAAAAATATATATATATATATATATATATATACATATATATATATATATATATAGTTGTAGTCACTGAGTATCGTCAAGTTGATTCCAACTCATTGCGACCCCATGTGACAGAGTAGAACTGCCCTATAGGGTTTATTTATTTATTTTTTGCTGTAAACTTTACAGAAGAGATCACCAGGTCTTTCTCCCGCAGAGCTTCTGGGTGGGTTTGGACCGCCATCCTTTTGGTTAGCAGCTGAGCACTTAACCATTGTACCACCAGGGATGTGGATACACACACATATGCACACGTATGTATATATTAGTCTTTAGCTTTTTATCTACATTTTCTCAATATTGATATTCTGGGGTTATAAAAACATTCATAGTCATAATAGAGAGCTATATCTCACTTATATGTTTGCAAGGATTGCGTTAGTTTTAAATTTCAGTTTCTTTCAAAAATAAGTAATTCATGTTGAGTAAACAGGTAAAATTGTTTCTGCTTACTCTATATCTCTCCAAGGAGAAGGATTTGTCCAAATGGACCTGTTCCCTGTCGTTCAACCAGAATTTGGTTTAGAAGTTCTTCCTTTCATGAAAATATGATAGTATCAAGTTTTGACTCTTGTACCTTCTTTTGGTATTCAGAAAAGTATAAATGTAAATCTGTTTAAATTGAATTTGATGTTTGTGTCATAAGTGGTCACCATAACTGAATTTGCTGTTTTGACCCTCTGTCTGATAAGTATGATAAGTAGATATTTGGAGGTATTGTGATAAGCCTGATGAATTGCATTGGAAGTTAACTATAGGCAGGGGTCAGTGTGTATAAGTCTAACAGGACTCTAATGAGTTGAACCTGGGATTCTTTTGCTGTTATTGTTTTGCTTTGGCCAACTGCACTCATTAGCAAAGAAGCGTTTATTATTTGACTGAAGCCCAGACATTCCCAGATAAAGGTAGAGGCAATACCTCAAATCTGTACCCTATGCCTTAACTAATAGTTTCAAACAGTAGTTCAATGGGCTGGTAGCGGGTCGTAAGATTTATGTAGCCCAGTAGAGTAATTGGACTAGGGGTGAATGACTGTCTAAACCTATATTGTTGGCTTTTGAAAATTAAGAGTTCCAAGGGTAATTGTTATATTTTAATATATTAAAACCTAAAAGAGTCTTTATTAATATGTATTCAGTGGTATAGTAGACCAGTTTGAAACTTAAATCAGATGAAGTCCACGTGCCCCAGAGATAAATCTTCTCTCCAAATTGCTGTATGTAACAAAAATGAAAAGCAGAAATGATAGCTTCTCTTCCCTGAAATTTGAAAGTCTTGCAGGGTTGACTTTTGTCCTATTTCAAAAATATTAAACCACAGAGTTTAAAATTTAAACCCCATAGAATGAAAAAACAGCGCAGGTATAGTACTGTAATTTGTTTTCCTTATGTAATATTACACATGTCATCAGGGGAACATTTTACTTAATCTACAGAATACTGTTCATAGATCATTCAGAAGTATATCAAATTTGAGATTTCCTTTTACCCCCAGGAAAGTGCTAAATATTATGTGTTTCTCTTTGCACATGTGTCAACTGAGACATTGATTGTAATGCCCTAAATTATTTCAAAAATAAACTTCAAAAGAACTGAATTTGAAAATGTTATATATGGAAAATACTTCGTAAGTAAAAACCATACCTCATGAAAAATTCTTTTGAGACAAAATAATAGAATTATTGTGTTTTATGTACCAAGAATAAAACCTTTCATCTTATATGTGTAGGCATAACCTTTATCACATCCACTCAGCAACTATGAGCACTGATGATGCCTTGTCATAGCCTGCCTCAAAAGATGATACCTGCTAAACGGCCATCGTACCTTCTTCCAACTTCTAAAAATGTTTAGGGATGGTGCCTTAGCTAAGAGTGAACAAGAAAAGGAACAACCAGGTATGTGGGTATCTCCAGTGTCAGGCGGAAAATAAGGAATGAAAGGGAAAAATGATACAATCACAAATGTCGAATGAAACATTCTGTTGCACCAATACATTTCTGGAATCATCTTTAAACTCAGTAACTCAAGTTACCGAATACACTAAAATCGTAGCCTTTCTTTCTCTAGCTGACCACTCCCTAGTGAAATTTAAACGCAAGCAAGGAAATGGCTTGATGCTGGCAGTTTAAGAGAAGAGGGAAAAAAAGCAATGATGACTGTAACCATCTACTATGGATTATATACTTTACATACATCAATTTATTTTATCAGCACTATGACTGTCCAGTGTAGATTATGTCCCTATTTTGTAAAAAGAAAAAAGCAGACTAAGAGCAGTTAAGTTTTTTGTCCAAGGTTAAGAAACTTTTAAGAGATAAAATAAGATTCAAACTAGTTGTCTCTGATTCCAAAATGTTTATTCTTTCCACTTTATTACACTGACTTTAAGTAAAAAAAAGAACAAAAACAAACCAAACCTGTTGCCATCAAGTCAATTCTGACTCATAGCGACCCTGTAAGGGATTGGATAACCCATACACTAGGTAGTCTACTCTGTTAGTCTTAATTTCAGTGTTTACTATTAATAATGGTAAATAAACTATTTTTCTCCATTGAGAATATCCATGGACTTTGGAACTGTGTTCCAAAAACCTAGCTGGCTTTGCCAAATGCTTTAACTTGCTCCCTTACCCAGCCTCCCGTCTTGTAAAGGATAACAGAGGATGCTTACAGCATATGGATAAATGTTATTCCCACCTCAACTTCTTCCTTTCATAAATTACTGGTTAGTTAGAACCATGACTCATTGCAGGCTTCCTTTCTCTAGCTGTTTTCTTTTAGTACACTATCAGTAAACCAGTCTGAGAATATTTTATCTTAAATAAACTGCAGTTTCTTTTAAATTATCATCTCTGAAATATGCTTTCTATAACAAACAAGCAACAGCAAGATTCTACTGGACATTCTTTGGGTCAAAAGCAAAAACACAAGATCCCTACCCTGAAGGAATTCACAGGCTATTGCGGGGGTGGGGGGGCAGAGGGCGGCTAGGCAAGGAATCTATTATATTACAGAGCATCTATCTCATAAGGTTGTTATGAAAATTAAATAGGGTTATATAGAATGTACCTGGAACAATATTTGGCATATTGAAAATGCTATATAAGGGTTGGTTATTATTATTACAGAGTCCTTGGATGGCACAAATGGTTGGCATGCTTTGCTGATAATGGAAAGGTTAGAGGTTCTAGTCCACCAGCGGTGCCTTGGAAGAAAGGCCTAGCAATCTACTTCCAAAAAATTAGCCATTGAAAACCCTGTGGAGCACCGTTCTACTCTTACACATCAGTTGATAGTAATACTACCAGTTGGTGTCAAGTCAGTTCTGACACGTGGGTACACCATGAGTCAGAATTGACTGGATAGCAACTGGTGGTATTATTATTACAGAGTGACAAATGGAATCCCAGAGTGCCACGGGCATGGATTGGAAGGGTAACAAAGGTAGCTTCCAGAAGCTTGTGTCTATTTTAAGCTCATACATCAAAATTAATGCTTCATTTTGGCAAGGGGCGAAAAAGAGTTGTCAGTGTGCCACAAGTCAGAAGATGAAAAATTTTCCAAATCTAAAATATATTGTACCTTAGAACTGAGTATGATTTTTCCCCCTTTTAAACTTACAAATCTCTTAGAAAACCTTTTTTTTAAATTCCTTCCAAAACCAAACTCTAATCTACTTTATGCACAGAAATAAAATAACAACAACAATACACCTTGCTTAGCATATTTTCAGGAAGGCAGTCAACAACATGGAAAGATTACTCTATGATGAGACATTTATAATTTAAAAAGTATCGATTCCAACTAGGCAGATGTTAAACTGTTCATTTGCCAGTGGTGCAAGGGAACCTCTTCAGTTTTCCATACTTTTCTATATTTAATGTATGCATTCTAATTTATGCCCATGTTCGATGCTTGGCTAGCGTAGAAGGAAAGGAGTTCCAAGTTAAATTCAGCGTATGTTATGTAACTCCAGCATTCCACCAGGGTTGGTTATCTCTACTGGTAGGATGAAAATATTGATTTGCCTCTCTTTTGGATGATAAAATACCCAAAAGCCTCTGGAAACAATGAGGGAAACTGAGAAGATAAAGGCCCAAGTCATTCAAACTACATCATCAGTCACTGAAAAGTGATATTATCAGTGTTTTCAAATGCGTTTGAAGTTGCTTCTTTACCCAAGCTCACTACCCTTGTGGTGAAAATGTAACCTAAGGCTTAGAAAGGGGTGGCTTTCAGTTTTCATAGAACTGGAGCTGAAGTTCCTAAATCTGTTGGAAGGATGTGCCCTGAGGCAAGGACACAGACCTCCCACCCTAGAGCAGTAATAGTTTCAGTCCTGAGCCTCTAGCTTTTGAATTGCATTGTACTAGTTTAATGAGTTTTACTGTTTAATATGTTACAAAGTCTCTGGCCTTCAAAAGTAATGAAGAGCAAACATGAATGCCAATTGGAAAATTTATTTTTACTGAGGCTGAGAAGAAAAGGACTACAAATAACATATTTTAGACTTTGACCTTGCAGAAAGTTACTTTACTCTTGAGAAGTAGGAAGGGAGAAAAAAATAAGGCCTTTTTGGCTTGCTTCAAGAATTAATATGTTAAGTGTACTTTCTTGAAATGAAGTAACAATAGATTAAAGTAATGGTTTTCCAAGGCCCACAATTTTTTTTTTAAATTACATTAAAATCCATTAAACACACATACACACACACATATTTCTGAAACGAAGTTGTTAGTGTTCTTTAAATTCTGGTCATGACCTATGTGACCCCCAGTTTGGACGAAAACAAAATGGGTTAAACCTTCTTTCACCATTAAAGGGGGAAATTAAACCTGATTATTCAAGTATAAGAGAGCCCTGGTGGCACAGTGGTTAAGCACTCGCCAGAAGGTCTGAGGTTTGAACCCACCAGCTGCTTTGCTGGAGAAAGATGTGGGAGCAGTCTGCTTCTGTAAAGATTTACAGCCTTGGAAACCCTATGGGGCACTTCTACTTTGTCCTGAATAAGTTTTGGTTATTCAGATTTAAAGGAACAAATAGATATATGATGAAGAGGAAAACATTATTAATGTATTTCATCTTTAAAAACCTCTTCGTAAGGTCTTATGTTGAGGGATAATAACAATTCAGTTGCTAATTAGACTGGGAAGAAATGTTTTGTGATGAAGTAACTGGATTAGCAGTTTGAAATAAATGAGCTATTCCAAATTTGGGGCTAAGGATTTAAGTTAAAAATTTTACCAGTGATGTAAACTAGCTACTATCCAATAAAACCTTAACTCTTAAAAAATAGAACTAAAGTGATATCTGCATTTTTAATATGCCCCTATTCTTGGTATTTCTGATGCAGATTGTCTTCATAGGCCATGTTTTTAGAAATGTTTCTTCCAACCAGAACGGTGTTAGTAGGCCTTAAGAAGAAAACCCAGACTTGAGAAAATTTATCAGTTAAAATGTTCAAGACTTGCAGTATTCTGGAGGTAGAGAATCAAGAGGAGAAATAAATCTCGGTCTGACAATGATTTGATTTTAGCACAGGTTGAATTAAGGTGTATAAGGACTAATAAAGGACTGGGAACCCATGAGGACCACAAAAGGACGTTCAGAGAGAGGGATGAGGTTTTAAGGAGATGGAGCAAATTTCCTTTTTGATATGAACGATATAATCAAATTCAGCAGAGACGTCCAATAATAGAAGTACTGAGGTGAAGAAATCCTTTTGAGTTGGAAACTAGAAATTATTGTGAATCTAATAAAAGCAAGGTCTGTTGAGTGGTGCTGAAAG
Organism: Trichechus manatus latirostris; assembly: GCF_000243295.1. NCBI lineage: Eukaryota > Metazoa > Chordata > Mammalia > Sirenia > Trichechidae > Trichechus > Trichechus manatus. The sequence continues at coordinate 12,505,505 of NW_004443943.1, read as the reverse complement.
ATTTTGCTGAGTTGATAGCTAAATTAGAGACAAGATGAATAAACACAACTTATTTACTAAGCCTGGGAATAATAAAATTTGAACTCGTAAGATCTCATCTCTGTAGAAATTATAAGAAGGGCTGCTTTACAAGATGGGAGGTGACTTGTAGATGCATCACCCCTGAAGCTGTCATAAACTGAAAACATAAATAAATTCATATCAAATTCTTGCATGCTGAAGGAAAGCCCTCGCTAGATGAGTGTAGGATTTTTAGGAAGTTGTGTTGAAGAGGTAGATGTACTCTTCTACAGGGTTTTCTTGATGTCACTACCAGATGGAGCAATTCTCTGAGATTTGCCATGATCTTATGCTTGCTTTTTTACTTCTCTCTATAAGATAGAATTGAAAAGCAAGTGAGTGATCATTTTATCCCCCCTCAAGTGTCTTTAAGAGTTACAGGGTAAGACATCAAAAGAGTCCTTTCTGTTGAGAATGATTTGATAAAAAGGATTCCAATAACAGGCTTAGTAGAGGTTTTGGGCTTACAGGAATAGGGTACTGTAAACAAATCAATACGAAGCTCAGCCGTAAGTGAATAGGATTGCTGGTGTAATGGGTGAGCTGCCAGCAGTCATGATGCTAATGATTTTGATCCTGCAGTTGTTGCAGTTTATATTTTCTGTACCTCAGGACCGTTCGTGGTTAAACACTACTTTCCTTCTCTGTGTTTCCAAATTTTAAATTCTTGTTTTAATGATAGTTCTAGAATACCTGAAGTTAGAAAATATTAAAATTTTAAATGATTTGTAGGACAAAAACACATACACCAACTGTTAAATAGTGTTGTTATTCTGCATATAATACTAGGCATTTTAATAAGCAAAACGTTTCTGTAGCAGATTCCTGTGGTAAGCCATTCTCTAAAATGTGCTTTAGCAATTATTTTTATTATTTTCTTGTTATTATACAAAATCTTGCTATTGGCCTTTTAAACTAAACCTGAAAATTCCCTCTAATTTACTTTCAGTGAGTAACGGTATATAACCGGTAAATTGTCAAGGTTGATCTAATTTCATTTCCTGTCCTTATAACTAACTATTGGAGAATATGAAGAGATACATTTTAAAAATGATAAAATGTTCTGAGTGCATTAGCCTCCCATTTACTTAGGGAACTGTTTAAAACACAATGAGAACTTGAAGCACTCTAGTAGAATAATATTTGCCTCATTGTACACTGGAAGTATTTATTTACAAATTTTCCTCCTTTAGGCTATGCATTAAAGGTCAGGGACATTGTTTTATTTAATTTAATATAATTTGTATTCTAGTGATTGTACAGTATCTGGCACATGAACACTCAATAAATATTTGTTGAATAAGTAACTGAATTTAGAAGTAACAACTAGATAAGTATAATGCTGAATCAATGCAGGTCTTGAGGAAGAATACCCAACATAGAGCAAATGGATACTAAAAAATTTGGCTCCATCTTAGTTGAAGGATGGTGTTAATAAAATGAATCATTCTAAGGAAAAAGCTCTCTCTTTTTTTTTTTAACCAAGGGATGACAAGTCAAGATACAAATGAACTAAAATAATCCAAGAAGTATGGAAACACTGGCATCTCTAAAACAGAATAATTCTGCAGCAGCTATCGCTGTTTTTCTTCTCTACCCAAGAGTTTGATACTAATTTAAAAGGAGGAATAGGAGTCTTATCTGAAAATAGGTTATTGTTCCATTTGTCTTGTTGGTAAGTAGTAATCACAGAAACATATGGCCTCATTCAAAAGAATGAGGCCCCATCTGCAGTGTGTGTCATATGTTCAAGGTTAAGGGAAGGATTCTTCAGAAAAGTACTGGTGGTCATTTCCATTTGTGGGAGGATTTCTGGAAATATGTCATGAAAATTTGGGGAGTTTGGAGAAGAGTAAGATAGGGCGTATTCCAGTAGGGATCATAAAGGCTGAACAGGATCATGCACCTACCATCCCATCTTTGGGCGCTAGAAGGCAGCCTGCAGGGGGTAGGGGTAGAAACAAGGCAGAAATGAATTGCTAATCTGCATATAAAAGCTGACCTCATGTATTGTTTACTACCTTGGTGACTTTGAAAATACCTTCTAGGGTCACTGTGAAGTGAAAGTTCTTTGCTCAGAGTTTACTTTCTAAGTCCTTGGGTTAGGACTGCAATCAGAACTGTCATCTGAGCCTAATGCACATTTTATTTATGGATAATCCATTAAGGCTTTATTAACAAGGGGGAAATGATAATTTTCTACCCCAATTAGTTCTGTTTTTGTGGAAGGAAATTGATTTTCCTCATCTTTATGTGTGAAAATCCAGTGTCTTGCTTTTTCTGGTTCCCAGAAGGTTACCAACAGCTGAGAAAGAAGCTGCTTTTAAGGAGCACTTGAGAAATAAGTATTATTTTCTCCTCCAATTTTAAACTCTGTTTATCTATGAAAAGGAGCACTGGTGGCATGGTGTTTAAGTGTTTGGCTACTAACCAAAAGGTCAGTGGTTCAAACTCACCAGCCACTGAGTGGGAGAAAGATGTGGCAGTCTGCTTCTGTAAAGATTGCAGCCTTGGAAACCCTGTGGGGAAGATCTACTCTGTCCTATAGGGTCGCTACGAGTTGGAATTGATTCGACAGCAATGGGATGGGTTATGTATGAATCAAAGTAGCCAGGTCTTATGTTGTTTCTATTTAGTAAAGTTTTGATGCTGCTAACGAAATGTCATTTGGCTTTGGCTACTTTTATTAAAGACTTTTTCCCCCGGTATTTTATTATGAAAAATTTTCAAACATACTGCAAAGTTGAGAGAATTTTAGAGTGAACACCCATATTGTTACTACCTAGATATTATCACTAACATTTTACTATACTTGCTTTATTACATATGTATCCATCCACCCAGGAGTAGCTGGATGGCACAGTTAACAAGCTTAGCTGCTCACTGAAAGGTTGGTGGTTCAAGTCTACCCAGAGGCACCTGGGAAGAAAGGCCTGGCAATCTACTTTTGAAAAACCGGCCATTGAAAACCCTATGGAGCACAGTTCTACTCTGACACTCATGGTGTTGCCATGAGTTGGAATTGACTGTTTGTGGGTTATCCATCCATCGCTCTATCCAGCCATAAATCTAGCTTACTTTTAGTATAATTTAAAATAAATTACAGATATCAATTCACCACTCCTAAATACTTCAGCATTCATGTTATTAACTAGACTATTAACCTCTTATAAAGATTACTTATAAATAATCATATTTGAAGTTTATCATCTAGTACACTGTCAGGCTCTAAACTGCCACACGTTTGACCTCTGTTGTTGGGGAACTACTGTTGGAATTGAGAAGCCTGGGTGCTTTCTGACTGCATAGAAAAACCAGATACAGTCCTTCAATCTTGTCTCACCCTAGCCCCATTCTTTCTTTGCAAGTTGTTCTTCCATACATCTACTTTGCATGCCCACTGGCTGCTGTCGTAGTTCAGGTCCTTCCTTACCTTTCACCTCATGACTCCTCTACCTCTGAAAGCGTGTCTCTGCCTCCTGTCTCTTGTTCTTTGAACTCATCCTTCATAAAAACATCTATTACCTAACCAGAACAGATTTGCGATCGTTAAGTATTGATTTTATTTTTGTTTTTGTTTGGTTTATTGATTTCAGTGGAATTTAGAGATGTTAACTGGCAGAGTCATGTTGTTGTATATCCCTTACCTTCAGCTACATATAAAGGATGTTTGATTTATGTAGAGAGGAAGAGAGGGTGTGGGGCAGGCAGTCCTACCCCAGTTCATAGACTAATACTTGGCTGGCTGCTTGCTGCCAACCACCTATGGAGTTATTAGAACAGCCTCTGGCCCCTGCCCTGGTACCAAGAAATCTAGATTTCTAGTCTGGTGTGGGCCTGTGACTCTGTATTTCTAAACAGCTCCTAGGACTATTCTGATACACTGCCAGTGTGGGAAAAATAGTATTAAGAACATTGGATAAACTTGGCCAGTCTCTTGGTGGTGATCTTGATAAGCAGTGTATCTCCTTCTAGTTCTCAGTTTCCTTATCTGTAAAATTAAGGGGCTGGACTAGATAGATATTATTCAGGGTTTCTTTCTGTTATCTGAATCTTGGTTTAGTTTTTCAAAAGGATGTGTGTGGGACCCATATCTAGAAGATCAGAAAAAAAGGCAGGAAATAGAAGAGCAGGGTCTCTGGAATCAGATTCTCTGGGTCCAATTCTAGCTGTGTGGCATTGGGCAAGTTACTTAATTGTACTAAGTTTCTTTGACTATAGGAGAGGATAATACTAATCCTTCATAAAGTGGTTGTGAGGATTAGATGTGTGGTACAATGTGTGACGCGTACAAAACATTGAATAAATTTTCCTGCTTTTATTATTTGTTGTAATTTCTCTCGTATAACAATGGAAGTGGATATTAAGACAGATAGGAAAGGAAGAAAGATCTCCTGATACTCTAAGCTCTCAGCTAAGAATGAGCAGACTAGGCTATAATTTCACCTTGGTCTTTAACTCCCTGTGTTGTCTTGGCAAGCCCTATCATCTGTGGGCCTCTTTCTTGAACTGAGAAATGAAAGGGTTTGAACAAAATAATTTCCAATTTGCTTTTCAAAGTTAAAATTCTATTGTGATGTAATTCTGACCATTTTTCATGGCACTTGCTGGGTAATGAATATTGTAAATTTTGGAACTGGTCATACTTTCTTCTTTGCTTTGTCTTCTAAATTAGCTTAGAGCTAGATATGGAACCCACCTTACAGGATTTTGGAGGACCTTAGCAGGGTTGCCTTCATGAGTGTGCAACCTGTACAGTCACACAGGGTTCCACGCTTTACAAGGCCCTGAACTTGCTTTAATGCTCTGCTGTTACCGTCTTGAAATTCTTAATTTTTTAACAAGGGACCCTCCATTTTCATTTTGCATTGGGCCCCACAAATTATACAGGCAGTGCTAGGTCTTAGCGTAAGATTTTCTATTCTAAATTCATCTTTGGCTTCATTTTTACTATTCTACCCACATTTTCCATACATTGTAATCTCACTGTGTGTGTGTGTGTATATATATATATATATATATATATATATATATATATATTTGTTTTTTTCCTAATTGCTCTGTCTTGTTTTGTGAGCTACCACAGTTCCTTCTGGTAAACAGGCAGAGAATGGATAAATAAAGGCATTACTTTTTGTGTGAGGATTTGCCCCCAAAATGCCTACCCACATTTCTCTCCTCATCTCAAAGCTAACAGTATTTACTAATTGTGCCATTCACTTTGGAACTGATTTATGTATTACCTTGCATCACTGTCTAATTTTGCCCTGTGGACATCTTTACTTCTCAGGTTATTATAAATTTTTTGAGCTTTTATATCCCTACCAGTCTTCACGGGGATTATTCCTAACAGCCACCCAGGAAATAATTGTTGAATTAATTTAGCTGGAAATTGAATTGATTTAATTGTAACTTGTGGCTAAAGATCTAAAGACGAGAGATTTTAGCCAAGAGAAGGAAAGTTTGAAAGAACCCCAGAGGATGGCCCCAAAAGATGATCCTTAGTCATTGCCTGAATTCCATTCTTCAAAATCCAGTAGTGTAGCGGTTCTCAAACTTTTTGTTCTCTGGACCCCTTGACACACTCAAAAATTATTGTGGACCCCATATAACTTGTGTTTATGTTGGCTATCATGTTGCTATTTACCATATTAGGAATTAAAACTGAGAAATTTTCAAAATATTTATTTATACAATTTGAAAATAGCAAAACAAACCTATTACATCATAGCATATTTTTATGGTAAACATTTTTTCCGAAACATAATTTTGTGAGAAGAGTGGCGTTATTTTATGTTTTGCAAATCTCTTTAATGTCTAGCTTGATAGAAGACAGCTGCAATCTCATATGTGCTTTGCAGTCTGTTGTGATATCACATATCGTGTAGCTCTATAAAACTCTGTTGTATATTCCTGAGAGAATGAGAGTGAAAAGGGCAACTAATGTCTTATTATTATTATGAAAATAGCTTTTGCTTCATGGACCTCTTGAAAATGTCTCAGGAACTCTAAGGGGCCCCTGGGCTGCCCTTTGAGAACTGCTGTATTAGAGTGGTATTTCCCTGCCATGCTGTTTTTCAGAATCAAGATAGTATGTACAGTGCCACACTGTGGTCTCCATCTCTTTAGCTGAGGTGGGTGGAATTCTGCCCTTGAGTCTAAAAATATAGAATACCCTATCTTCATATTTCCCAACTTGAACCGTCCTGTGGTTTGCTCTGAGACTACAAAAGTGTTGAGGGAGTGGGACTTGAGAATTATCTAAGATTCTTCTGCCTACTTTACTTGCATGCCATAAATGATGGGCAGATACAGGGAAAGAGCCAAGCAGTGAGATACCCCTACTCATCTAAACCTGAGGCCGTGGCTCTGTCTTTACAATACTAATTTTCTTAATTTGGGTGATTCATTAGATCTAGTATTTTAAATTTGATGTTGGAAAACAATGGAATGTCGCTCTGAATGGAACCTTCTGTAAAACAAAAAAAATGATGTTACTGAAATAATTAGTGGAATAAATTACTGAGTCATTCCAGGCGTGATGTTTTGTACATTTTTATGCATATTTCAATTGCCATAATTTGGAAATATGTACCATGCACTCAGCTTTCAATTCATTACTATTGGCAGCTTTGCATTAGCAAGTTTAGGAGTGCCAAAGTTCAGATTAATTATGCAGAATCACATTATTGACAGATTTTTTATTAGCTATATTTATTTTTTTTAGCCTAGGGATGCTACTTAGCTTTTGCCTCTAACCCAAGAATTTGGAGTATTGACTTTATAGCTAATCCTTATAAGGCCTACTTTAAATGGGTGCTTGGAACAAAATGCTATCTACAAGTGACAGATTGCAGCTGGAGGCAGGAAGAAACAGGGAGCTGTAACTGGTGTTCAAAGATTGGTGGTGTGTGCTTAATAAACTTGTCTCCCTGAAAGTGATTCTTTAGGAAACAAATGGTCATGTAAAGCTTTTAGCTCCTGACTCATACCCCCCGCCAAAGCATTTGTGGTATTGTGATCTTGTGAGATAACTGTCCTGCTCTCTGTCCCTTAGGGAAAGGCCACATTTTTACTTTCTTAGTAGAGTCTCCCCTAACCACCTGGGAAAGAGGCGGCTGCTGAGATAGTAACTGGGACCCAGAACGTGGATCCTAGAGAGCATAGGTTAGTGCAAGAGACTTCTGTTGAGCCTAAACCTCTCAGAAGTTGTATCACCTTGGGGAAAATTACTTAATCTCTAAGCATCAGGTTCTGTGATGACAATACATTTTAGGAAGATTTATTCTAGCAATAGTGAGGAGGATGAAATAGGGAAAGTCTTGAAACTCAAAAACCTATATTAGAACACTACTGTTGTTTAAGAAGGTAATAGTCATGAGGTATAAAGTTGAATTAAGCTACTTTCTCAGGCATTAGAAAGGAGGGAGCCGACTGGAGAGATTATTAGAAGTAGACTCAATAAGTTCTGAGGACCAATTGTTGGAACTGGTTATCTGATGTCATTCCCTGAGAGGTCAGGACAAAGGGGCAGTTTGGAGGTGTAGAGGGTGATGAGTTCTCTTGGGTCATGTTGAATTTGAGATAAGAATTGCATTGGGGAGGAGATCAGAGGTATGATGGAAGTGGAGAAGCTAAATAAAGGTTGAGAGGCCTGATATGAGGATGGATGAAGTCTCCGAGGGGAAAAGGTGCAGAATGAGACACCTGAGATGGGTCTAGACTAGCAAAAATCGGCTGCTGTTCCCAGAGACAGGCAGTTCTTTCTCCATGAAAACTACAGTGTACACAGACACTTGTTACGAGCTATGTAACTCTGAAGCAAATAGGTTTTCAACATGGAGGCTATTTGGAAAGAGAATTTAAGGACATTCACGATAGCAGGTTAGGCCTACAGAAATCGGTCTTTGGTTCCAGATAGACGTGCCCAGACTCCTCTAGGAATAGAAAGGCTGCGACTCGGACAGGCTCCCCAGGGATGGGTTGCCCATGTGTGAGCAGTGCTGCCCTTTTAGCTGCCTTTTCAATTTCTTTAGGGAAGGAACCAAGCTTTGAGTGTCAGAGTGAATAGAAAGCTGGGTCTCTGCTCAGGGGGATGAAAGTAGCAGTTTGGAAATAATCACATGTGATAATCCCCAAGGGGAAGCCAGCCACAAGGCAGCTGGCAGAAATCCGTTGCTTCAGTAATATCTTCCCCAAGTAGCCCAAGGTAGGGTCTCTGGTGGTTAGACTGCTGCCAAAAATCCTATTTCTCTCTCTCTCTTTCTCTGCCTTTAATCCCCCCGCAAACCCCGGCCCGCAAATACACACTTATTGCTTCATTTCTCATGTATGTATTTTTTAATGGCCTGTTTGGCCATATATATTCAAATCCTAAATTACCCAAGATCATTATTTTAATTCTTAGCAAATTTAAGAGAAAAATTTGGAATTTCTGAGCTTTGATTATTGTACATATTAGGCAGGGTATCAAGTGGAAAGTTTTAAAAATATTTCCTGACTCTTTTCATTAGCTTAAAAGTGATTTTAACAAATAATTTCAGTTAATCATTTACATTGATATAGTACTTCTGTGGTTTCAGATTGTTCTTCATATACCTTCCTTTTCCTCTCTCCTGGATTTCTTCACTTCCGTATTTCTCTTGCACTGATACATCTTTGTAAGCTACCAAAATCCTTTTTTTCCCCTTCGGATTGAAGTGATGGTTATAGTAATACTACTCATATACTTACAATATGGATACTAATAAATAAGCTTGCATTTATTGTACTTTTACTACTTGCCAGCCATGAATTCTCATTTATTCCTCCCAGCCATGGTGAAGTAGTTAATACTGACTCTTATCCCCATTTTAATGACAAGGAGACGGAAGCACTGAGAGTTGAGTAACATGAAGCTCTTGAGTAGAAGGGCTGGGATTTAAACCCATGCAGGCTGATTCCAGATTCCAAATCTTAGACTATACTATAACAATGGGCTTGTAGAACAATCCTAAGGAAATCTAGTCTCAAATTAGATACTTATCATAGGAACAAGAGCTGGTTTCAGAGCAAAGGCTCAAAGAAAGGGGGCCCAGGACCCCTTTCTCTCAGTACCACACTCCTGTTTTACCCAAGCTGTCTCTCTGGTGTGATTTTGCTATATTCTTCCATAAGAATAGAAATATAATTTCTTGTTTTAACATTTTGCATATAATCTTATTTGTATGGGAAGAACACGTCTTACGTATAGAGGAAGAACATGTACTTTTGTTTTTTGTGGCTGGATATTTTTGAGCTTTTGAGGCTGCTGCTTACTGGAAATTGTTTCATTAATCACTATTGATGAGTACAGTAAATGTTAGGAAAAATACCAAGTCACATTAATCAGGAATCTTCCAGTCTCAGAAGTTGAACATGTTTGGCGGCTAATACAAGCATATCGACCCTTAGAGAGCCTCATGAAAAATTAATTTGCAAAACAGCTATCTTCTAAGTGGTTTTGTGAAAATAATTGGAAACGAGTTTCAAACCTCTGTCCAGCTAAGAGATTTTGAAATTTTATTTTTAAAACTGCCATGCTGTTGAGAGAACAGTGTATATTTTTTACTAGTCCTATGGGGCAGCTCTACTCTGTCATATAGGGTCTCTTTGAGTCAGAATCAACTTGAAGGCACACAATAGCAATAACAAATCTTAACATATGTCTTAGTAAGGTAATTGTATGTTTAATTAAACACCTTTTCCCAACCATTGGCAAAACATTGTAAAGATCAGAAATAAAAACCAAAAATGTGGTTTGTTGCCTGACTTCCCTCTTTTAACCTCTATCTCATTTCAAACGTGATCTTGAAGAGTCCAATAATTTTGAAAATATTCTGGTCAATCATGGAGAAAGTACAATGATTACTCATTTGTTAATTTATCAAACTAGCTCATTAACTGCCATGATGTTTTAAAGAATCAATATACTAAATTGTATGCTATAGTGCAAAAGACTGAAAATAACATTTAGTGCTTTTTTAGCATATAATATGAATTTTTTAAAACACTAATATGTTTCTGGAACTCCTTTCCCTCTACTAGCAGCAAATCTATCTACATACATTTATAATTCATTTGTGTTTCTTAGGTGAATGTTATCGTAGTCTAGGCTTATTTATAGTATTTTTAGTGGGACTAAGATATTTTGAATATATGGGCAAGGGGAAGAACATCAAGTAGTAGTTAATGATATGGTCATTTTTCCTAGCTAAAAGGAGTTGAAAGAACTAATGTTCACTGAATATGTATTATGTTCCAGGTACTCTGTTAGGACTTGTTTTTATCTGTTTGTTTGTTTCTCTTAATTCAAACAATGGTCCTATGAGATATATCGCCATTTTACAAATGAGGAAAAAGGAACTCAGAAGATTAAGTAACTCGCCTATGGTTCATATCTGCTAAGAGGCAACATGGAGTTTTAAACACAAATCTGTCTCATTCCAAAGCTTGTGCTCTTTTGCCTACATTTACTTTGAAGCTCTGTGTATTAAAACTGGTAAATGGCAAGTCTTTTCTTTGATTAATGAATAACAAACTTAGAAAAATATCCTCTCCCTATTTAGGCTTATCTGCATTGTGTGCCATTATTTGGTATTTTATACAAGGCAAAACAAGCAATCTATGTAAGTGCTGTGAGTAGTCTGGGGGTCAGGACGAGTTGATGTAAATAAACAGCTGTCTGCATATCAGTCTGGGGTTCCCTTCACATTTCAGCTATGCTTCCCTCCACCTTGGAGTTTCTTCTTTGACTCTGCATTGGTGCTTCATTGTGAAGCTTTCACACACTCACTCCATCATGCAAAGGGCTGCATGTTGGCAGTCAGTCTTCTTTGTACCCATAGGAGTTCCTCTCTACATCTGGCAGCAAAATATTTTTTAACTCATATGCTCTGCTGTTTTTTCCACTGGACTCTTGTTGGATTGAAGGACAGCTGTTCTGATTACACCTCATTCCAAAAGGAATATTAATCTCCTGTCATTCTTGATCTGTGCCAGTTTCAGCCAACACCCTGGAAATGCAAATACTTGAGTGCTGTTATTTTATCTGGAGTCACTGAGGGTCTTTGCTTATCAGATAAGTCAGTATTTCCAAGAGTGGAGAGGTAAGGAAAGGATAAATTATTTTGCATTGCTCAGAAGTAGTTCAGAGTAACACAGAAAGAAGTCAACATCAGCTGTATCACCTATAGTTCACAGTTATCATCAACTCAGACTGAAAAATGTGCAGGTGCTTGCCTAGTGTGAAAAAGGATGTGCCACCTTTGCTAAGGAGCAAGCTATGCTTGTCATTGTTTTTGAATTTGACTCTGGGTACTCTAGGGTTGATCTATTTAAGAAGGAAGCCACCCACTGATCAGAGGCAGAACTTGTCTTACCGGGCTTCCCACAGAGAGCCATTTGCTCTTGCTCTGCCAAAATCACAAGGGACTCTGCTACGATATCTGAAGGTGCAGATGTAGGGACAACTCAGGACGTGTGAACTCAAGGGAAAATTAGATAATTACCAATAAATCCACAGTTTTGATCTTGTGGGTCTTTAAGCCCTGTTAATGGCATTTATTGGAAACTTGAGTGGATTATTGACACCAAGTGGTCAGCAACCTTTTAATCTTTCCAGTGTAGAACTCTTTGAATTTTAAGACAGTAGGGCTGTAAAGGCCCTTAATAATCACCTAGTCCAGCACCATTAATTTTATAGATTATAAACATAAGACCATGTGAGGTCCTGACTTGCCCGAGGTATATATAATAGAGCCAAGACTTCTGATCTTCAGTACAATTGTCTTTTTACTGTTTCACATCTGATAATATAATTACCATGTATAAATTTTATTTCTCCAGAAAGATGATTGTTCACTTGGCAAAATCTGTGAGTTTCCAAATTTTTGCTGTTCTCATCCAGTCTCATCCAAAGGAGATGGGAGTATAGTCAAAACACTTTGACCATTGTGGTTTCAGTGGTAGAAATGACTGAGTCTTTTTTGACAGATGCCATTAAATGTTTAACACAACTAACCAAGACCACTTGTTCTCATTCCATGTTCATTAAGCCTCTTTGTAATTTGATCTCTCACAAAATTCTACCCACGTGGGGAAGATACAATGATAGTGGTGAAGGGAACGTACCAGTATGTATGATACTTAAAATGTTCATGAAATTTTGAGTACATTGGTATTTGGTTCTTATTTTTTTTTTTTATCCTAAGGTAAAAATGTATTTCCTACAGGAAATTCAACTGCATTAAAAGGCTGAGATAGTCAAAGCTTCATTCTTTTAGGAAAGAATATAAGGGGGTCTGTGGTAGTATCTCAATAGTTAACAAAGAGTTCCCCTTCCAAAATGTTTCTTTGAAATGATTATTTCTGAGAAAATGTTTTGCTTGTCTCAGCTGGATGTTTGAGCTAAAACACAGGTCATGAAAAAGAAAAATGCTATGAACATTTGGAGATCATAAACTTTATTCCATGGTATTATCTAGGTAGCTGAAAATATTTTTGAGGTGCCTTTATGCAGCTTCATAAATGTGTAAAGGTATAGCTCTACCATTCAGGTAACTACGGACACTTGGTGTTCTCAAAATAGCATCTAATTAAATGCTACTAGAGTTTCCATCATCCTTTGTGAATGTTCTCGTGAGTATAACTCACTATTTCAGATTACCTTTGGCCCAGCACCTCACTTATTGGCATAGGAAGAGGCAAGGGAAATGTTGTTAAAATCCACTACCACATTTCACTTTTGCCTAAACTATATAGAGAGTGACTGTTATGATTTCTAATAGGCCTAGAAGTGGCCTGCCTTCCCTTAGTTGGGAAGTACAGCAAGCTATCAGTTTGAGAAGATGAAATTATGAAACATACATACACTAAATCACTGACATTTCAGAAGTCAGTACTGAATGGGGAAGTGCAGCTTGTAGGGTCTGGTGTCTATGAGAAAATGCTTAATGTTTTTTATTTCAGTTCTTTGCTATATAAGGTGCCATCTCCAGCTGTTACACTCTATAGGCTTAGAGCTAGTTAGAATACGTAACATCAGTTTTGACCTCTTAATACGTCTTTTCCAAGCATCTTTTTTCTATATTTCCTCTGGAAGATTCATTTGTAATTCTTGTTATATTAAACTGCTCCTCAGGGGACAGATGCCAATATCTAATGTTTAATCAGGTTTATGTGACTTTCAAAAGCTTTGTGGCATTACGTTTGGTGGGCTTATAAAGTTTGATCCTAAAATATGTTAAAACTACATCTCTGTTTAATAAGTATTTGGTTTTTAATCTCTGAATATTAGCCGTAATTCTGCACATGTGGCCCCACAACTGACTTGTACCCCAATAAAATATTTATCAGTTTCATCTGAATATTTTATACATGTAGGCAGAAAGTGAAATCACAAGTAGATATAACAGGGATGAAAATAGAATTAATTTTATAACAATCTTGCATTTATCGACTAGTATACACTTCACTGTCAGATACAGCTTACAATTTTACTCTTTGCTTAATAACATTTATTGATAATTTCTTATGTTCTGCCCAGCATTGAGTTAGCTGCTGGGTATACTGTGGGGAAGGATGTATTTGCTGCCCTTAGGGTTTTTTTTTCCCTCATAGACAAGACAGTCTAAAAACCACAAATGCAATGTGTCAAGAGCTCAGAGAAGAGTCTCTGCAGATTCAAGTGGAAACGCAGAGGAAGCCAACTAGCCCAGACTATTAGGCCTCACCAAAAAACCCAAGAATAGCGTAGCAAGCATTTTGCCATATAATCTAAGCAGTTTCTGCACAGCTGATTAGATTTAGGCTGCTTCTTGTTACAAATGTAAGCGAAGTTTGTCAATTTTAACTTTATATTCATGGTTAAATGGAAACTAATCAGGTATTAAATGTAGGCAGTTAGGACAGTCATGATGGGTCTCCTTCAAAAGCATTTTTTTCCACCCTCAAAACGTTTAAAGATCATGGGCAATTACGACATGTGTTTAAAAGCATTGGAGACAAAGCTATATAAGTGGGTGGTATTTGTGAGCTTTTGATGCTGATTGACAAGCCTTTCTGAAAGAATATTAAAGGTTTAATTGCTACTTTTACTTCATTTTCCAAAAAATTTAAAAATACTTAAAAGAGAAATTTGGATGTCCAGTGATAACATTTCACCAGTGCTCCTTTTCTGGTGCTGAAGTTTTTACGTCCCACTCTATTTTGTAATATACAATAAACAGATGGCTTTAGAGTAAGATATGACGTTGATTTATTCACTTCACTCTAATTTCTTGCTCGCCCCCCGCCTCTCACCACAGTTAACACCTACTCTTCTTCAGATTTTCAGTCAATTCACCTCTCAGGGACATCATCCCTGAGCTCTCAGACTAGGTCAAGCCCTCCCCACCAGGTGTAGTGCTGCTAGGAGAAAATACAGAATAGTCTGTAAAGCAGGGCTTCAAACCAGTTCTTTGGATTCCAATTCAAACCCCTGCTGAGAATTTGCATTTCCACCCCAGAGATACTGAATCAGAATCAACATTTTAACAAGATACTCAGGTGATTCTTATGTATAATAAATTTGGAGAACAACTGCTCTACTAGTGGTTCTCAGAATTGGTCCCTAACCAGCAGCATTAGCATTGTCTGGGTACTTGTTAGAAATGCAAATTCTCAGCAGGGGTTTGAACCTGAGCAAACCATTTGAAGCCCTGCTGTAAAGTTTGAAATTCAGATAAGCAACAGATAAATGTTTAGTATAAGTAGGTCCCAGATGTTGCATGGTGTCCTAGTCATCTAGTGCTGCTATAACAGAAATCCCACAAGTGGATGGATTTAACAAAGAGAAATTTATTTTCTCACAGTCTAGTAGGCTAGTAGTCCAAATTCAGGCTGTCAGCTCCAGGGGAAGGTTTTCTCTCTCTGTCAGCTCAGGAGGAAGGTCCTTCTCGTCAATCTTCCCCTGGACTAAGAGCTTCTCTGTGCAGGAACCCCAGGTCCAAATGACACGCTCTGCTCTTGGTGCTTCTTTCTTGGTGGTATGAGGTCCCCCTCCCTCTCTGCTCGCTTCTCTCTTTTATATCTGAAAAGAGATTGCCTTACGACACTATCTAATCTTGTAGATCTCATCAATATAACTGCCATTAATCCATCTCATTACATCATAGTGATAGGATTTACAACACAGACGGAAATCATATCAGATGGCAAAATGGTAAACAATTATACAATACTGCAAATCATGACCTAGCCAAGTTGACAGGTATTTTTGGAGGACACAGTTCAATCCATGACACATGGGATATACTTACACTATTTTTTTTTCATTGTTTACCTGAGTTAAAATTTCACTAGGCATACTGTATTGCTGTTTGTAAAGTGTGGCAACTCTACCCAGTTGTACAGGTTTATGGAATCCTATGCTTTCCTTCCTTTTGGCTGTCTGATTTTGTAGTTAAATATTGCTAAGGTTCTTGGAATCTCTGTTGAGTACCTTAAGTCCAGAGCCATGTTTAGTATTTGTTTAGCTCATCATTGTATCCTTAGTGGCTAACATAGTGCCAGGCCTACACAACCATTTGTTAAATGAACTAGTACACAGGTGAAGGGATGATACACAAATAGTGGTACACTCCACTCTGAATGCACATGCCTGTTATCCCCCATGTGTTTCCCAACAACTATTAAACAGGTCGTCTACAATAAACTCTTCCTATAGGGTTGCTATGAGTCAGAATCAACTCAACAGCAATGGGTTTAGTTTTTGGCACTGATGTTTTAAGGCTTTTCATAGTACTGGTGGTATCTACTTTTCCTGCATATGATCAGGAGTGTTCATTGTTTCCTCAATTAATGTCACATTTCCCATATCATTTCCATCTCTGTATATGAACATACTGTCTTTTGTTTAGACACATCTTATATGTTACTTGTTTCTTAAATGCTTTCCTGATAACTGGCCACCTCATAACATCTTTTAACTCTTGTACTACCTCTCTTTACACTAGATTATTATTTTGTGATTTTTCTCATCCTTTCAATGAGATCAGTGTTTAAAACTTTAGTGGGTCATGAAATCAATTTAGTTTGAAAACCTTTATATAAGACTGTAAGCCCCATGAGGCAGAGGTTTGTTTTTTATCTCCTCTAATGTCCAGATATCAGACATAGCAGCCATTCAATAAGTTTTGCTGAATTGAATTTACAACGCTAAAATTTACATAGATTTGTGGGGATGGAAGGGATCACGTAGGAAGGCCATTTCTTCATATCCCTCATTTATTGGCAGAGAAATAGGAAAAACAAGGACTCTTGGCCTTTAGTCAGTGTACCTTCTACCAACCACATGTGTCAAATGTGATGTATATTTCTGCTTTTTGCCACCGAATATCTGTAAGCAAACATTTAGCTATATCAGGTTGTTTTTTGTTTCGCTTTTTAATTTCATGCATGAGGGATTGAAGTAGAAGAATATCATTCCATTAAAAACTAAAATCTATGTGAAGAGTATGTATGTGGTAAAGTGTGGGTTACGGACAATGCAGATTACCCTCATGAAAATAGGCAGAAAAAAAAAAAAAACACCTTCAACATATGTAATTCATATATAGAGTAATAAGTAATTATATACATTTTGCATGTGTATGATGATTAGAACTCACATATCATGAAATACTGGCCTTTATCCCACCTCTTTTGAAAATATGAGAATTTCTAACTTCCAGTTTGTTTGGATTGTAAAATGTCAATTTCTGTTGAATTGCATATTCATTTTAAAAAATTCAAGCATAAAGGGGTTTTATCTGTTCATATCTGTCTGACAAGGTCAGGTACAGCAGCACTGTCCTGCAAAAGATTAAAAGCGAAGATGCTCTGTCTGTACAAATCAGGCGCAATTATGATGATCTGCTCAGTTGTATTTGATTTCTTTCAGTACAGTTAGTTGCCTTGAAAATAACTGGCCTGGTCCTTAAATTGATGGGCATGTGGTCAAGGAAAGTAAAAGTTAATAGGGTCTTGATTTCATTTAGAAAGGCCCATGCCTTGCACATAGTAGGCCCTGCATAAACATTTCCTGATAGCTTTAACATCTATAAACCATATATTTCAACTGCACGTAGTATAAAAGAATGTCTTTCAGAATTTACTTGCAAAAGTTAATTCTGCTTAACTCAATATGGTTTTTTAAAATATAAACTGTGAAATAGATTATTTAATGTAATTTTTTAATTTTTATTTATTTTGTTGTTATTGAGAATATACACAGCAAAACGTACACTATTTCAGCAGTTTCTAGATGTACAATTTAGTGACATTGATTACATTCTTTAACTTTCTGAATTGCCACCTGTTAATTTGGTAACATAATAACATCTGTTTTCCATGAAATTCTTTTATAGTTGAAGTTTTTCAGAATTCTCGTAGATATCTAGGCTCAGTGTAACAGAGACCCTTTAACCCTGGATGGGAAGTCATTTCAGGCTCCAAGCAGCCGTTAGCCCAGTTCGTCCTTTGGACCATGCTCCCTGTGGCTGCTCTGACCTGACTCTGGATTTGGCCATTCCCTATATCTGTGACTGTTCCCTTGCTTTGCTCATAATTCTCTGACTCCCCAGGGAAAGTCTAACTCAGTGAGCCTCTTTCCTGACCCAGCTTGGGCCCTGGTGCTGCTTTGACTCTAGTCCTTCAAGGCTTAAGCAAGCCTCAAGTTTCCATCTTGACCAGTCCTATGACTTCACTTCTGCTCCTATTGATAATTCTCTGGCAACAGGACTCATCTGTCATTCAATGGCAGGGAGTCAATTAGTTTTTGTTAACTATGTGCTAGCTGCTTTTTCATTTACCTGCCTCAGTCCCTTACCCGAATGGTGGCTTAACCTTAGTTTACATGGAATGGTGCTGAAGTATAGTGAAATTAAGTGAGTTAACAAGGACATAAGACTAGCTTGAGGTAGCCCAGGGTTGGAACCCAGATCTTTCTGCTTCAGAGCACGGTCAGCTCCCTACCTTGCGGTTCCTTCTGATTGTTTTTCTGTTTAGTCTATCACCAGCTGAGCTCTTGTACTTCTAGCCAGAATCACAGAACTGATACGCTGTCATGTAGAAAGCGCTTATTAATAAAGTGGTCACCATCCCTGCCCTCAGCTATCTAAAGGGGAGTCATATCTCCCTTCAAGGTGAGTTTTAGGTCAGGGTAGCATGAACATCCAGGTAAGCTATTTAAATAACAAAAGCATAAATCTTTAATCTGGGCTAGTTTAGGCCAGCCTGCAAGAATTGTTTTTCTTCTTGAGGATTGTTGCCACTAGGTAGGCAGGGCTAGATTAGATAAGGACACATTGGCTCCCCAAAGGCACCGCTAACTATGAGGCAATTCAATATGAAATGCTAGTCCTCTCAGTTATGCTTTGGGATAAAATCACAACTTTATTACAAAAAAAAAAAAAAGACACGTGAATTAGCTACTGATGCTAATCTCTCTCTCTTTTTTTTTTAAAGTGTGAAATGAGAGCTAATTCTAAAACTTACGTATTGAGTTAACTGATTCTGAACTTCTGAATTTGCTTTAGATCCTCCTGGCTCTGAGACTTCAAGCCAATTTGGGGTCAGATGCACTGCTCAGCTGTTAAGCTGTACAGTCTCCTGAGGATCTTTAGGAGAGGATGGTCCTATCTGACATGCTGTCAAAGGCAGATGCATACTGAACATCTAGAGTACTCATGGTCCTGGCCTCTGATTACCTTGTATTGTCTTGCTTTCATAGCAATAAAGAGAGGGAGACATTATCTAGGGTTGGCATGGAGTTGGGAGGTAAGCTTTGTCACTGTCTCACGCAGTTAAAATTCTCACATCTATGTTATTGGAAGCGAGAGATCTGTTGTGACAAAAACTCCCCCCAAAATAGCCCAGTAAGCATCTTCCCTAACCTAAGCAATCTCTTTAGAGCTAATTAGATTTAGACCTGCTTTTTGTTAGGATTGTAAACCAAGTTTGCCAAATTTAACTTTATGTTTGTGGTTAAATGGAGGCTATTTGATTTTTAAATAGCTGTCCAATTATTTATTTATTTAACCAGTTCCTTATTGCAAACTGAGAAATCCAGAAATAGCAGATGCATCATGAATTTAGATTTTCACACATTAGCTTTCTTGTTTACAGAGTCTTAAAGTCAGAGTGATATTTAGACATTATCTAATTCAACTGTCTACTCAGTTTAGAAATTCTCCTATTCTAGCCTAAACAGTGATTATCCACCCTCTTCTTGATTACTGTCAGTGATGGAACCCCCATTACCTAATAAGCAAACATATTTTCTCTTTTAAAATTCTAATTATTACAGAGTCCTTCTTTTCCTTTGCATTTCTTTATCAAAAACATTTTTTAAAGTGGAGTCATTGTGGATCATGCCTTTGAGACAGGAAATAAATTAAAAAAACTTATAGAATAGTGAATGTTTTGTTGTATATATTTTTACCACAAACACACACAAAAGAACTTATAGAAGAATTGTGTACAATTCAATATGTTTAAGATACTCTACTAGGTAACATTGTAGGGTCAAGGGAAGTATAAAATATGATTTTTCTTCTCAGGAACTTTAGAATCCAAAATAAATATATAATAATTTTTAAAAAGTCAACATCATCTACAATTAAACATCAAAAGTAATGATGAAGACATTGTGACCTATGAGACTTAAGGAATAGTCAGGAACACATTCTTGTAAGTGAAGAAGTTTGCGCTGGCCTTGGAGAATAGAAAAAGTTTAGACAGGTTGACAGGGAGGCTTATTTGCAGGGAAAAAGAGGGGAGTGGTTTGACTAGATTCAGAGCTTTTATTTGAAGAAAAGTGAGAAATACAGTTCAATAAATAAGATTGGAACATATTACAAATAAAGGATGTTGAAAGGTATTTGCCCTGACATCATTAATGAAATGTAGAATGCTTTCATAACAAAGGGCAACAATATTTTATAAAATTATCTATTTAAAATATGTGGAGCTTCATTGTCAGTATGGTAGCCACTAGCCATATATGGCTGTCGAGCACTTGAAATATGACTTGTGCAAATTGAAATGTGCTGTAATTATAAAATACACACCAGACATCAAAGACTTAATATGAAAGAAGAATATAAAATACCTCATTAATAATTTAATGATTACATATTGAAATGATAACATTTTGAACACTAAAAAATAACCAAACCAGTTGCCATTGAGTTGATTTTTGACTCACAGTGATACCATGCATGTCAGAGTAAAACTGCACTCCATAGGGTTTTCATGGCTGTGACCTTTCTGAAGCAGATCACCAGGCCTTTTCTGAGGCACCACTAGGTAGGTTCAAACCACCAGCCTTTCAGTTAGTAGCTGAGAGCAAACCGTTTGCACCACCCAGAAACTCCGTATTTTAGATATATCAGGTTATATAAATATTGCAATTTTACATATTTATTTTTTACTATTTTATATGGCTAGTAGAAAATTTAAAATTACTTTGGTTTCCATTTTATTTCTGTAAGACAACACTGCTGTAGAAAGTGGTAGTCTATTGATATTTTTAGTTATATGTAACCTGTGTCTTATAATTTATATCCTAGTGGATAATCAGAGAAACTCACATGGTCATTCTAATTTGAAATTTGTTCCTTTGTATATACAAGTGTTATGCTACTCTGTAATTGTCTATAAATCCAAAATGAAATGGAATGCTAAGAAAATTACACAATTTATCACATTCAGATTTTTCAAAAGCCCAGTATATAGAAAGAAATCCAAAATATAAACACTTCAACTATGATTATATGATGTTATTGTTTGATTATGAAAAGATGGTGGGCATATATATGCTATGGTAGTTATCTCTCAATAGACCATATGAATGAAAGGGAACAGTAAAATGGGTAATCTTCTAGCCTGGCTTGTAAACTTTTAAAAACAAAATACATAAGCAATAAGTTCACTGTAGGTAGTTTGAATATGCAGATAAGATATATGTATTTTCCAGTTCATATCAATATTCATATATCAATATATATACCAAAGAAAAAAAACAAACCCGATGCTGTTGAGTCGATTACAACTCATAGTGACCATCTAGGACAGAGTAGAACTGCCTCGTAGGGTTTCCAAGGAGCGGATGGTGGATTCGAACTGCCAGCCTTTTGGTTAGCAGCCAGGCTCTTAACCACTGTGCCACCAGGGCTCCATCCATATATATATGCACCTATTATTCTCCTTATTAGAAATAAAATAACCACTGAGCCAAAACAGGGGCCCTGGTGGTGCAGTGGTTAAGAGCTTGGCTGTTAACCAAAAGGTCGGCAGTTTGTATTCGCCAGCTGCTCCTTGGAGACTCTACGGAGTAGTTTTACTCTGTCCTATAGGGTCTCTATGAGTCAGAATCGACTCGACAGCAACGGGTTTGATTTTTTAGGGGGCTATTTATAAAAGAATGCTTTTCAGAGTTTTTGTAAATATACTTAGTACTTTCATCAAACAAATGCTTTACTCAGAAACACAATAAATAGAAGGGATAAAACAAAGCTAGTCTGGCTGAAGCAGGGTGGGAGGCCTAGAACCCTACCTACCTGACTGCCCATCATATCTAACTTCCATCATCAAGTAAGGCTCTGCAGAGCACAGTTTGAAATTGACTATTCTACCACTGTCTACTTCCCTGATGTTTATGGGGGTGTATGTGTGTATTTTATTCAAGCTGTAAATTTTTGCGTAACATGTTGTAGATGTTACTTCATTTACAGTTTGCCTTCTATTTTTTAAAAAAATTTAGTGGTTATTATGATTACTGTTTTTGCATATAGAGAGCTTTACCTCTTATATAGCCTAATTTTGCGTCAGATTTGGAGGAAGACTCATTAACAACCTGCAATATGCAGATGAGACAACCTTGCTTGCTGAAAGGGAAGAGGACTTGGAGCACTTTGATGAAGATCAAAGACTACAGCCTTCAGTATGGATTACAGCTCAACATAAAGAAAACCAAAATCCTCACAACTGGACCAATAAACAACATCATGATAAATGGAGAAAAGATTGGAGTTGTCCAGGATTTCATTTTACTTGGATCCACAATCAATGCCCATGGAAGCAGCAGTCAAGAAATCAAATAACATACTGCACTGGGCAAATCTGCTGCAAAAAAAACCTCTTTAAAGTGTTAAAATGCAAAGATGTCACTTTGAGGACTAAGGTGTGTCTGACCCAAGCAATGGTATTTTCATCGCCTCATATGCATGCAAAAGCTAGACAGTGAATAAGAAAGACTGCAGAAGGATCGATGCCTTTGAATTATGGTGTTGACAAAGAATATTGAATATACCATGGACTGCCAGAAGAACAAACAAATATATCTTAGAAGAAGTACAGCCAGAATGCTCCTTAGAAGGAAGGATGGTGAGACTTTGTCTCACGTACTTTGGACATGTTATCAGGAGGGACCAGTCCCTGGAGAAAGACATCATGCTTGGTAAAGTAGAGGGTCAGCAAAAAAGAAGACACTCAGCGAGATGGATTGACAAAGCAGCTGCAACAGTGGGCTCAAATGTAGCAAAGATTGTGAGGATGGAGCAGGACCTGGCAGTGTTTTGTTCTGTTGTACATAGGGTTGCTATGAGTTGGAACCGATTCAATGACACCTAACACAACTATAATTTTGTTTTGCCAAGTATATGATCCAGTGGCAGTAGACATCATGGATAGATTGGTACAAGGTGAAACTTCACTATTAGAACTATGCTTTAGATAATGGGAAGATCATTTCATTCAGAACACAAATCCATGACTATTTAAAGAAAACAGCTTTCAGTCTTTAATCATTTTACTTTCTTGTAATAAGGTATTCATTTTTAAGTATATTGCTAGGCTCTTCGTCACAGAAATTATGAAAAGGATCAACAGGAACCTGTTATTTCAACAGTTATCTCTTTGTAACATGAAGTATTTGCTTGAAACTCCAGTGTTGATGATGACTTGCTCTACTTTTTCTTAATCCTTTGTGTGTTTAATTAGATTTCTTTTTTTAATTTAAAAATAATCCTACCACTTGGACCTTAGCTTGAAATCAACTTGTTTTAAATACCAGTATAGGCTGTGCCCTCCTTTTTATTGTGGTGGACATTATGGTTATGCTTATTGTTGTTGTTGTTAATGAATGAAGGTCCCCAGCTGAGCATTCTATGTATTTGAAAGTATCTGACTGTGTAAATGAGATTCCACATGGCTTCCTGCTGTCCAATCTGCTTGAATGAGCTTTGTGGAAAATGTATTTTAGTAGCTGGTCTGTGAACGCAAGGGCACAGCTGATGATGTGAAAAATGAATATCAGAACAAAGTGAGGAAAAGCTTTTTGATACTTTCAAAAGGAAGTATTGTTTATTTATTTGCCAGTTTATGTTAAGCTGTGGAAGGTAGAATGACTTTTATTTTACCTTTTCTTAAAAATGTCTTAGTTTTTCTTTAGTTGGTATTGATTTGTTACTATGTACATCTCTAAACCTTAAAAGAAACTAATTTCTTGTAGTGTATGGAATAGTTTCCTGTAGAGAACCAGTTATATGGTTCAAATATGTGTTTATTGTTAAGGTATTAGGGCTCCAATCTTTCTAAGATGTCAAGTAGATATAGCATTTGCATAGAATTCAAATAGTATTGAATTGTGAATTACATCTTCCTAAAAAGAGATTTTCACATAGAAAATATGCAAGAGGATTTTCACTGAGTTAGTAGTTTTATAGAAGCAGGTGCAAGAGCATACGATTGACTCTCAGTGGGTCAGATCTTTGATCCATGTGGTGAATGAGTATATTTCAAAGGATGATGACTATTTAGTGTGAATCTCCTAGCATCCCATAAAACTTGCAAGATTAAGAGTCACTAACAAGGTTCAGGATTAGTAGAGCTCTCTGTGTATTCTTGCTAGGTTTTAGGCTCCTCATTTGAACAACACGTATGCGGGAAGTGTTATTACCTAATGTAGGTGTTTAGACCCAGGCTAACGCTTTATTTGGCCATATATCCCAAAGAGGTACAGATGTATTGTGAAGAATCCAATCATTGATTTTCCTTTAAAAAGTATAATACTTAATCTAATAGTATATTTAATCAAACTTAAATTCCACATCTAAAATAGATAAAATATAAAATGCCATCATATAGCAGTGAATGGTTCGTTAAACTCAGCTGTTACAGAATTGGTAACATTGGGTTTTTTTTTTTTTTTACTGTGAAAGTGCTCCAGAGCATTTTCATTGTCTTTGGCTATTCATCTGTGCTAGCTTCTTCCTGGCCTATTCAGGATAAGGATATAGTGAATTGCCTCCTTGAAGTTGCCCTTATTTTACAAACAATCTTTGCTCTCTTTTGACTACTCTTTCAAAAAAAAACTTAGTACCTACCAGCAAAGATTGCTGTTCTGAGCTCTAATTCATTCTTTACACCAATGTCAAGACTTGAAGGATCTGGATCCTCACAATGGTGCATGCAGAGTACCTTTGTATTTCCATCATATTTAAAAGTAACTGTGATGAAATAGAAAGGATGGAAGAAGTAGAGTTTAAAAGGCTTGTATCTTAGTCTCAGCTCTTTTATTTATTAGTTGTTTTACTTTGGGTAAATTACTTGGAATAATATTTAAATTAATAGTATATTCAAGTAGTTGTAATGATAATGTTAGGTGATGTATTTTCAAATTAAAAGTTGTAAAACACCCATCTAATGCAAAATATTCTCCCCAAAATATTCACTTGATTACTGATCCATTGACAAAGTACCACCTGAATACTACTACTTGCTTTTCTTTTCAAGATGCCAGAACTTTCCCTCAGAACAAAAACAGGATAAATTCCAGTACTGTGTCACATAAAGCAATTATTTTTAAATACACTTAGTGTTTTGAGCAATTTTGGGTTTGCAGAAAACTTGAGCAGAAAGTTCAGAGAATTTCCACTTATTCTCTCTTTCCCTTCTGCACACAATTCCTCCTATTATTAAAATCTTGCATTGGTATGGTACATTTGACACAGTTGAACTAATATTGATACATCATTATTAACTAAAGGCCATTAGCTTACATTAGGATTTGCTCTTTGTGTTGTACAGCTCTATGGGTTTTGACTAATTCATAATGTTATGTATCCACCATTACAGTATTATGCAGAATAGCTTCGCTGCCCTTAAAATGCCCTGTGCTTTGTCCATTCATCTCTTTCCTTCCCCCTTTTGTTGTTAGATGCCATTGAATTGGTTCCGACTCACAGTGACCCACTATACAACAGAAGGAAACATTGCCCGGACCTTCATCATCTTCACAATTTTTGTTAGGCTTGAGCCCATTGTTGCAGCCACTGTGTCAATCAATCTCCTTGAGGGTCTTCCTCTTTTTTGCTGACCCTATGCTTTACCAAGCATGATGTGCTTCTTCAGTGACTTTTCTCTCCTGATAACATGTCTAAAATACATCAGATGAAGTCTTGCCATCCTGGCTTCTAAGGAGCATTCAGGGATTCCCTCTGAACCCCAAGAAACCGCTGATTTTTTTTATGAAGAATTTTATTGTGCTTTAGGTGAAAGTTTACATAGCAAATTAGTTTTCCAGTCATAAATTGTTCTGTGACATTGGTTGCAAGCCTCTCAATGTGTCAGCACTCTCCCTATTTCCTCCCTGGTCTCGCCATTTCTATTCCTCTGGTTTCCCTGTCCCTTTCTACCTTCTCATCTTTGCTTTTGTGCAAATGTTACCCTATTGGCCTCATATAGTTGATTGTTCTACGGAGCAGATTCTTCAGGGTGTTATTGTTTATTCTATAGTCCCGTGTATTTTTTGGCTGAAAGGTGGCCTCTGGAAGTGTCTTCAGTTTCAAGTTAGAAAGTTGTAATAGGGCAATAGTCTTGGGGGTTTCTCTACTCCCTTTCAGACCAGTAAGCCTGGTCTTTTTTTTTTTTTTTTTTTTTTAATTTGAATTTTGTTCTACATTTTTTTAATCCCGTTCTAACCAGGACCCTCTATTGTGGTCATGGGCAGAGTGGTTGGTAGTGGTAGCTAGGCACCATCTAGTTCTTCTGGTCTCAGATTAGAAGAGACTGTAGTTCATGTGGGCCATTAGTCCTCTGGACTAATTGCTTCCTTGAGTATTTGTTTTTCTTCATTCTCCTTTGCTGCGGATGGGAAGAGACCAATAATTGCTTCTTAGATGGCTGCTTGCAAACTTTTAAGACCCCAGACCCTAATCACCAAACTAGAACGTAGAACATTATTTTTTGAACTGTGTTTTGCCAGTTGATCTAGATGTTCCCAAGACTATGGTCCTTAACCTTCAAGTCCAGTAGTTTAGTCCCTATGTTTTAAGAATTTTCTATAACTGTGCCCCCATGTACTCTCTTTTATGTATGAGTATACTTGCAACATTTACAAATATATGTGTAGAAATATCCACAACCATACCTATGTATGTAGGCAGGCATACTTCATGTGACCTCCCTTACCTATTTAGTATACATATTTAATTACGTATCTACTCACAAATTATTGTTTGTTATTACTGTTGTTGCAGGATTGTATATGTTGTAGCATTTACCAAAGTTGTCTATTCTCGTCCACCTCTCAGTGTCTTCCTTTGCCTTGGCCACATTGTGCTGACTTTCCCCATATAGTGTATTGTCTTTACCTCCACCAGAATTAACACTTATCTACTATCTAGTTAATGATTCTCCCTCCCTCCCCTTCCCATCTCTGGTAATCATCAAAGAATGTTTCTTTCTATGTGTAAATCTATTCTTGACTCTTTATAATAGTGCTCTGTCTCATACAATATTTGTCCTTTTGTAACTGACTAATTTCACACAACATAATGTCCTCCAGATTTATCCATGTTGTGAGATGTTTTGCAGATTCATCATTATTTATCATTGCAAAGCATTTCATTGTATGTATGTACCAGAGTTTGTTTATCCATTCATCCATTGATGGACACTTAGCTTATTTCCATATTTTTGCTATTATGAATAATGCTGTGATGAACATGGTGTGCATATATCTATTCCTGTCACAGCTGTTATTTCTCTAGAATATATACCTAGGAGTGAGATTGCTGGATCATATGGTATTTCTATTTCTAGCTTTTTAATGAAGCACCATACTGTTTTTCACAGTGGTTGTACCATTTTACAGTCCCATCAGCAGTGTATAAGAGTTTCAGTCTCCCCAAAGCCTGCCAGCATTTGTTGATTTGTTGTTTTCTGATTGTTTTTTTTTTATCTTTGCCATTATTGCGGGGGTGAGATGGTATCTCATTGTAGTTTTGATTTGCATTTCTCTGATAGCTGATGGTCACCAACATCTCCTCATGTGTTTGTTAGCTGCCTGAATGTCTTCTTTGGTGAAATGTCTGTTCATGTCCTTTGCCCATTTTTTAATTGGATTGTTTGCCTTTTTGTTTTGGAGGTGTTGAAGTTTTCTGTAAATTTTAGAGATTAGACCCTTGCTGGATATGTCGTAGCCAAATTTTTTTTCTCAGTCTGTAGGTTCTCTTTTCACTCTTTTGGCGAAGTCTTTTGATGAGCATAAGTGTTTTATTTTTAGGAGATCCCAGTTATCTATTTTATCTTCTAGTGTTTGTGCAAATTTTAGTTATGTTTGGTATTTATGCTGTATATTAGGCCCCCCTAGTGTTGTCCCTGGAGCCCTGGTGGCGAAGCAGTTAAGAACTCAGGCTGCTAACCAAAAGGTTGGCAGTCAGAATCCACCAACTGCTTCTTGGAAACTCTATGGGGCAGTTCTGCTCTGTCCTGTAGGGTTGCTATGAGTTGGAATCGACTCGAGGGCACACAACAACAACACAACAAAGTGTTGTCCCTGGAGCCCTGGTGGTGTAGTGATTAAGAGCTCAGCTGCTAATCTAAAGGTCGACAGTTCAAATCCACCTTGAATCCACTAGCTGCCCTTGGAAACCCTATGGGGCAGTTCTACTCTGTCCTGTAGGGTTGCTATGAGTCAGAATCAACTCAATGGCAATGGGAATGGGTAGTGTTCTATTTTTTCTTCTGTAATCTTTATAGTTCTAGGTTTTACATTTAGGTCTTTGATCCATCTTGAGTTAGTTTTCATTTATGGTGTGAGGTATTGCTCGTTTCATTTTTCTGCAAACAGATATCCAATTTTGATAGCACTATTTGTTAAAAAGACTTTCCTATTTAATGCATTCCAACCCTTTGTCGAAATTCAGCTGTGCATAGGTGGATGAATTGACTTCTGGGTTCTCAATTCTGTTCCATTGGTCTGTGTGTCTGTCGTTGTACCAGTAACAGGCTGTTCTGACTACCATGACTATATGGTAGGTTCTGAGATTGGGGAGTATGAGGCCTTCTACTTTGTTTTTCTTCTTTAATAATGCTTTAGCTATCTGGGGCCTCTTTCCTTCCCATGTAAAGTTGGTGATTAGTTTTTCCATATCATCAAAAGATGTTGTTGAAATTTGGATCAGGATTGCATTTTATTTGTAGATGGCTTTGGGTAGTATTGACATTTTCACAATGTTAAGTCTTCCTACCCATGAGCATGATGTGTTTTTCATTTATGTAGGTCTCTTTTGGTTTCTTGCAGTAGTGTTTGGTAGCTTTGTATATGGATTTTATGTCCCTAGGTTTATTCTTAAGTATTTTATCTTTTTGAGAGCTATTGTAAATGGTATTGTTTTCCTGATTTTTTTCCAATTTCTCTTTGTTAGTATAGGGGAATCCAACTGATTTTTGTATGTTGATCTTATACCCTGCCACTTTGCTGAACCCTTCTATTAGTTCCAGTAGCTTTCTTGTAGACTCTCTAGGATTTTCTATGTATATGACCATGTCATCTGTGAATAGGGATAGTTTTACTTCTTTTTTACCAATTTGGAAGTACTTTATTTCCCTTTCTTGCCTTATTGATCTAGCTATTACTTCCAGTACAATACTGAATAAGAGTGGTGATAAAGGACGTCCTTGTCTGGTTCTCATTCTCTAGGAGAATGCTTTTAGTCTCTCTCTGTTGAGAATAATGTTGGCTACTGTTTTGTATATATGCCCTTAATTATGTTGAGGAATTTCTCCTCTATTCCTATTTTGCTGAGAGTTTGTATCAGGTATGGGTATTAGACTTCATCAGGTGCCTTTTCTGCATCAGTTGAGGTGATCATGTGATTCTTGTCCTTTGTTGTATTTATGTGGTTGATCACCTTGATTGATTTTCTATTACTGAACCATCTTTGCATACCTGGTATTAAGCCCACTTGGTTGTGATGTATTATTTTTTTTGATATGCTGCTGAATTCCATTGGCTAGAATTTGTTGAGAATTTTTATGTCTATATTCATGAGTTATATCGTCTGTAATTTTCTTTTTTAGTAGTGTCTTTGCTGTCTTTGGTATCAGAGTTATGCTGGCTTCATAGAATGAATTTGGGAGTATTTATGATGCGATTAATTACTTTTGTGTGGCCTTTCTAGCCATGATCTTGTAACTTCCACCCAGGTGATTGGGTGGGACTGTGTGATAGGGTAGTTGTAGACTACCAGGGGATTGGTCAGTTTTGCCATCCTGTTGATTTGAAATGATCCACCCCAGAAAGAGAGAATCCCACCACCACCAGGTAAGAACAGCCAGGAGCTGGTGCATTCTTTGGACCTGGGATCTCTGTCCTGGGAGGCTCCTGGGAGCAGGAAACAGAAAGACAGTGAGCTGTAACCCTGAAGATGGTGAGAAGCAGTGGCAGGAGAGACCCAGCAGCAGAGACCTGGCAGCAGAGACTTCAGCAGGGGATGGCGTGGTGGGCTTCCTGGCCCATGGAGAGAAAAAGTTGAGTGCCTTTGGGCAGAGACGTAGGGCCAGGGAGAGGCATGCCTACGAGCAAACCTGGAAAGAGGCTGTCCTGGTAGAAGAATTATATCCTGAGTGCTCCTGAGCCTGAATTGTAGCTGTTACTTCCCTAATAAACCCCATTATCGTGAGTATGGTTGTGAGTTCTCTGTGACCATAGCAATGAATTATCAAAACCAGTAGAGACTGCTGCGGGAGGGACAGTTGGTGTCAGAGTTGGTAAAGATGGTAGAGAGAAAAGGCATGTCTGACTTCTGCCTTATAGTAATTAGCCTCGGGCTACTGATCTTGATTCTCCTTTCCCCTTGTGAAGTTAGAGGAGGTCGAACACTGTTCCCATGCCATTTTTACAGTATTCCTTTTTTCTATGTTCTGGAATATTTTGAGTATTATTGGTGTCAACTTTTCTCTGAATGTTTGATAGAATTCTCCAGTGAAGTCATCTGGGCCACGGCTTTTTTTGTTTTTGTTGGAATTTTTTTATGACCTCTTCAATTTCTTCTTTTGTTGTTGGTCTGTTCAGATTTTCTACCTCAGTTTGTAGCAGGTGGGGGAGGTAGTGTGTTTCTAGAAATTTGTCGATTTATTCTAGGTTTTCAAATTTGTGGGAGTATAATTTTTCATAGTATTCTGTTGTGATCCTTTTTATTTCACTTGGTTCTGTTGTAATGCCACTCATCTCATTTCTTATTTCCATTTTCTCCCTATTTTCTTTGTCAGTTTGGCCAGTGGTCTGTTAATTTTATTGATCTTTTTAAAGAACAAATTTCTAGTCTTCTTGATTCTTTTGATTATTTTTCTGTTTTCTGATTTATTTATGCTCTAATCTTTATTATTTCTTCTGGTGGCTGTGGGCCTCTTTTGCTGCTCTGTTTGTAATTTTTTTGAGTTGTAAGGTTAAGGTATTGATTTTGGCCCTTCTTTTTTGATGTGTATGTTTATTGCTATAAATTCTCCTCTGAGTACAGCTTTTGCTGTGTCCTGAAGGTTTTGGTATGTTGTGTTTTCATTCTCATTTAATTCTAGGATTTTTTTTTTTTAATTTCATTTTAAATTTCATCTATTACCCATTGGTTTTTAAGCAAGGTGATATTCAGTTTCCATGTGTTTGATTTTTTTCCCCCTTGTTCTTCCTATTATTGATTTCTAGTTTTATAGCATTGTGATCAGAGAAGATGGTTTGTATTATTTCAGTCTTTTTGAATTTATTGAGGCTAGCTTTGTGGCCTAAAATATGGTTTATTATGGAGAATGATCCATGTGCATTGGAGAAGAATGGGTACTGTGCTGCTGTTGGGTCATGTGTTCAGTATATGTCTATGTGGTCAAGTTGGCTGATTGTGATGTTTAGATCTTCTGTATCTTTGTTGGGTTTCTAATTGTTCTATCCTTCATCAAAAGTGTCATGTTAAAGTCTCCTACTATTATTGTGGAACTATTTCTCTTTTCAGTGCTGTTAGAGTTTATGTATTTTTATAGCCTTGTCATTGGGTCGGTAAATATTTATTATGATTATGTCCTCTTGATGAATTGATCCTTTAATCATTATATAATGCCCTTCCTTTTGTGGTGGATTTTGCCTTAAAGTCTATTTTATCAGAGATTAATATTGACATTCCTTTTTTTTTTTGGTTATTGTTTGCTTCATATATATTTTTCCAGCCTTTGATTTTTATCTTATTTACATCTTTGTGTCTAAGGTGTGTCTCTTGTAGAAAACATATTCAAGGGTCATTTTTTTAATTCATTCTGTTACTGTGTGTCTTACTAAGCTGCTATTTGTCTCTGCCTCAAAACCACTGATTTTTTTAATGTCACTATAGTTTTGCCTTTTCCAGAAGGTCATAGAGTTGGAATCATAGAATATATAGCACTTTCAGAGTGGCTTCTTTTACTTAACAGTATGCATTTAAGATTCCTCCATGTCTTTTCATCATTTGATAGCTCATTTCTTTTTGAGCATTGTTGTATAGATGTACCACAGTTTGTTTACTCATTCAATTATTGAAGGGAATTTTGGTTGATTCCAATTTTTGGCTATCATGATTAAAGCCATGCACAAAGCAAAATTTAAAACACATTTATACAAACTTTTTTAGTCCCCTGTTATGGATCTATAATTACTAAGTTTAGCTGAACTTTGAATAAACTGCTCATATTATCAGTGTAGTAAGTCTCTGAACTCTGGGAGGCTTGAAAGTACAAGGTAAGCTTCTCACACCCAGCTTTTCTTCAAATCAAATAAATTGCTTACATTTTTTGAGAATAACCCTGAGATTATAATCAAGTTGCTGATGCTTTGTACCTTTGAATTTCCATATATGAAGGCTCAACTTGCTCTGTGCATGTTTTCTTTCTAAAAACAGAAAACTGCCAACCTGGCCCAGGATGAGGCCAAAATCTTAGAAAGGTACAGTGTGACTTCTGATCTGCTACCTTTTAGCAAGACCACCAGACACCTGTATCTAAACTTCTCTCTGGGACACCAATGTGGCCTTTATGTACTTCCCATAGTATTGAAATAGCCAAGACCCTTATTTCATCTTCTGAGTGCCACTTGGTCTCCTAATTTGAAAATTAATGTCATTAGCCAGTTAATGTTAATGTGTTAGTGGGGAAGATAGGGAACATAGCCATGTTCTTGAATTCCCTCCCAGGGAAGTCATATATTTAAGCCTTGCCTTCTAAAGAATGTTCCTTAATCCAGTGAATGAATCTTAGGCACTATGACTGACAGTGTGAGAGGCCATGAAATCTGGCCTCAACAGCACTATTTTTATTTTATCTTACTCTTCTCTATGTAAAACTTCCTTGATTCTGGGAATCAGAGATATTTCACCAAATGCTTTTGTGAGATTGAGATTATTATATAGCTACATAAACTGTCCTCCTTTTCTTTTTTCTGATAATCAATCCGTCTACAATTTGGCCTTAGTTACTTCTCCAAATTAACCTCTCACTGCTGTTTATCACAAGCTCTCTGTGTTAGCAAGATTGCTCTGTTTGGTTGTTCTTTGCCTTTGCTATCCACAGTTGAATCCCTGGTTCTTGGCACAGAGCCTGGCACACAGAAGGTGTTTGTTCAAGCAATACCTTCACTTATTGCATCTACATACTTCTGAGCCTTGGCTCATGCCATTAGCCCCACCTGGAATGCATTGTCTTTCTTTCCTCTCTGTCCATTTTGATTCTACCCCCAGAGCTAACTGAAGTCCGGCTGGGATGAAGCCCTGTCTGCACACAAAATTTGCCTGTCTAAATTAGTAATTTCCTTTATAAGGAGAGCACAAACCTGGTTCCTATGAGGCAGAGGTTAAAGATGCCCCTAATGTCCAAATTGTCCAAACTGCTATACCAGTCCATCATCTCTAATATCAACTATTCCCTCTCCCCTCAGTACTCTCCCTCCCATCTTGAAACAACCAAACCAAACCTGTTGCCATCGAGTCAATTCTGACTCATAGCAACCCTACAGGGCAGAGTAGTACTGCCCTATAGGGTTTCCAAGGAGCGTCTGGTGGATTCGAACTGTCGACCTTTTGGTTAGCAGCCAAACTCTTAACCACTACGCCACTAGGGTTTTATAATTCTCTGCAATATGTCACAGAACTCATGAACCATACCTACACTTAAGTGGTTTATTAGGGAAGTAAACAGGGTGCAGCTCAGGATCAGGATCAACTTGGAAGTAGCAGAACTCAGGATGCAGTTCCTCAATCAGGACAGCTTCTTCTCACCCTCTGTCGCCAGACCCTGCTGGGGGCCTTCTTGGGCAAGTGTTACACCCCTTAGCTCTGTGGGTTGGCAAGCCCCACCACAGCCACCTCACACCAGTCTCCTGGTTCCTGTCATCTTGTGCCACCATCTCTCATTGTCTTCCGCGTTATAGATCCTCTCTCTCTCCCCCATGACTTCCTTTAAGCCTAGCAGAATGACAAAACTGACCAGTCCCCTTGTTAGGGTTCCATATACCTTATTTCCATGGTCCCACCCCCACAAGGGTACCATGTACCTTATTTACATTATTAATAAGCTATCCAATCCCCCTGGTGGGCCACAAGCACCTCATTTATATAGCCTCACCCAGTCATTTGGTGGGAGTAACAAAGACTGCGGCTAGAAGGGCTATATTAAGTAATTCACTGCACTGCACTGTCCATAGAAGTCATATCTGTTTTGCCCCCATGGCACTGAGCATGCCCTACCTTACATAGTTTGTTTCTTACACAGTCTGTTACCTTGTGTGTTCACTTGTTTTGATTCTCCAAGCTCCTTGGGTGTTCTCTGCTTGCCAGTATGCCTGCTACAGAACAGAAGCCACTTGATTGTAAGTAGTCGTTGATTACTGTGCTTTCCTCCTATGACATCAACTATACTGCAGTGTTATATTCATTTGAAAGTACTTTTTTTATTGGGAGTAAAAAATCAACAAGATTCCTTTAAAATCATTCTCAAATATATACAGTATAATCAAAATTCTATAGGAAATTTTCAAACCACACATAACTCTCCCTCTCTTTCCTCATTCTTCAAGATTCTTTTATGTACAAATTAGAATGTAGATGGAGACTGGTATATAAGCACATATGCTTGCTGAAGTTCAACATTCTCACCCCCTACCATGAAGAGCTAGTTGAATGGAATTACCAGAAAGATTTTAAAAAGTAAACAGAATTTTTGAAATATATGTGTCCTGGATTTTTTTCCCTCTACTGGTTGAATTTCTGAAGCTAGGGATTACCATTGTTGTGTGATTATTTTAATAGTGGAAAAATATTTCCAACTTGGGGACCGACAAAGCACATGGTAGGAACTAAAAGTTGTTTTGAGAAGTTTTACAGATTAAGGCCATCTAATGGCTGAAAATTTAAAAATAAATTTATCAGTAGCCTTTTATTGTCTTCTGCAATGATTGTTTGCCCACATATGATATGATGAGGAAAAGGTTTCAACTTGGAGTCAGAAAGCCTGGGATGAACTGCTGCTTACTAACTTTGTGACCTCATGCACATTACTGAGCTTCTCAAGTCTCCATTTTCTTACCCATGAAATTAGGCTGTCAAAGCAGACGATCTACAAATCTCATTCAAGTTTTAGGATATGACAATGTTAATAAGTGAGCTCCAAATCAGTAATTATAACTTTCTTTTCTGTTTCTCAGTCTCTTTATTAGACATAAAGATGTGTTAAGAAACAAATTACAATACATGTAGTTTCATCTTTTTTGGTGGTGATGGGGGTGTTTTTGCCTACTATTTGAAGACATTACAAGTTCTCCAGGAAAATTAGCCATGAGGTGGGAGGATTGAGTGGGGGTCAAGATGATAAAAGACAGATAGTCAACTACTTAATATTTGAGAGATGCTATACTGCATTTTAGGCTTAGGTAAAGAAATAGATTCATTTCTGGTGAAATGCATTTTACTACAGGTTTTTTTTTTTTTTAATAACTTTTTCTTTTTTTAAATGCACTAAACTATTGTTCTGGCAGAAACATCTCCAAAATCGAATTCAGAATTTACATAATTTCACAGAGGATAATATAAAAAAGTAGTTGCTGTGTTCATCAAATGCAGATTTGTGCTGCTTCAGGGGGAAAACAATCAGGCTTCCACCATAGTATATGCATAGCACTATTACAGAATGTATCTTCAGATAAATCTAGAGGCAGAATTTTTTTTTTATTAATTTAGTTAGGAAGATTTCTGTATCAGGTTTTTCACAAGCTAGGAGTTGTGTTGGCTGTGTTTATTAGTTTTACGTATCTTTGGATTTGGCCAAAGTTTCAGCAAAATTCTTTTACACACAATTCTCTTTGAGTATATTTTGTATTTTAAAATACTTCCAGAATATATACTTTGTAAAAATCACAGAAAGACAAATAACACCTAGGATAGCAAAACAAATATTTTGTCCCGTTGTAAATATTTAAATTTTGGAGGAAATGCTGATTGTCTACAAATTTATCTGAGTTGCTATTTATTCTTTCTATCAATAGGTACTGAGATGATGAATTAATAAAATTTTAAAGAAAAATCGTTTTTCCCTGAAATATTTTACAAATCCTCATCAGATGTCTCAGAAAAGACATGAATTAGTTAAAAATTCAAAAAGGAGTGGGAAAAGAAGAGAAAATAGCATGAGATTTAGCTCTGAAATACAGAATAGTCTTGGTGAGGTTAACTAGCTCAGATGGTAAAATGCTTTTAAGAGCTAAAACTATTCACCAAAGAAAAGTTACTCGAGTATTATAAGTCAAAAAAAGATGTGGCCCTAACTTTATACAGAAAGGGAAGAGGCCCCAGGTAAGTAAAGCACTATTGAAGAAGAAAAATAAAGTAGAAGGACTAGTACTACCTGACCTCAGAACCTACTGTATAGCTACAGTAGTCAGAACAGCCTGGTAGTGGTACAACAACAGATACATTGACTAATGGAACAGAATTGAGAACCCAGATGTAAACCCATCCACCTGCGGTCACCTGGTCTTCGACAAGGGCCCGAAGTCCATCAAATGGGGAAAAGACAGTCTTTTTAACAAATGGTTCTGGCAAAACTGGATGTCCATCTGCAAAAAAATGAAACAGGACCTGTACCTCACACCATGCACAAATACTAATTTAAAATGGATCAAAGACCTAAATATAAAACCAAAAACTATAAAGATCATAGAAGAAAAAATAGGATCAACACTAGAGCTCCTAATACACAGCGTTAACAGGATACAAACCATTACTAAGAACACACAAACACCAGAAGATAAGCTAGATAACTGGGATCT
The DNA here is from genome assembly GCF_000243295.1 of Trichechus manatus latirostris. Lineage (NCBI taxonomy): Eukaryota > Metazoa > Chordata > Mammalia > Sirenia > Trichechidae > Trichechus > Trichechus manatus. The sequence goes on along the minus strand of NW_004443943.1, from coordinate 12,468,787 downwards.
TCTAAAAATTAAACACTTAATGCTCATCAAAAGACTTCACCAAAAGAGTGAAAAGAGAACCTACAGACTGGGAAAAAATTTTTGACTATTACAAATCTGACAAAGATCTAATCTCTAAAATCTACAGGAAAATCCAACACCTCTGTAAAAAAAGACAAATAATCCAATTAAAAAATGGGCAAAGGAAATGAACAGACACTTCACCAAAGCAGACATTCAGGTGGCTAACAGACACACGAGGAAGTGCTCGTGATCACTAGCCATTAGAGAAATGCAAATCAAAACCACCATGAGATACCATGTCACCCTGTCATTACTGGCATGAATAAAAAAAAAACCAGAAAATAACAAATGTTGGAGAGGCCATGAGGGTGTCAGAACTCTTATGCACTGGTGGTGGGAATGCAAAATGATACAACCATTTTGGAAAACAATATGGCACTTCTTTAGAAAGCTAGAAATAGGAATACCATATGATCCAGCAGTCCAACTCCTAGGAATATATCCTAGAGAAATAAGAGCTGTCACACGAATAGACATATGCACACCCATGTTCATTGCAGCAAAATAGCAAAAAGATGGAAACAACCTAGATGTCCATCAGTAGATGAATGGATAAACAAGCTATGGTACATACACACAGTGGAGTACTACGCAACGATAAAGAGCAATGATGAATCTGGATGAATCTGGAGGACATTATGTTGAGTGAAATAAGTCAATCACAAAAGGACAAATATTGTATGAGACCACTACTATAAAAACTCATGAAAAGGTTTACACACAAAAAGAAACAGTCTTTGATGGTTATGAGGGAAGGGAGGGGTGGGGATGGAAAAACACTAAATAGACAACAGATAAATGGTAACTTTGGTGAAAGGTAAGACAGAACACAGTACTGGAGAAGCCAGCATAACATGTACAAGACAAGGTCATGAAAGCTCCATAGACACATCCAAACTCCCTGAGGGACCAAATTACTGGGCTGAGGGCTGTGGGGACCATGGTCTTGGGAAACATCTAGCTCAATTGGCAGAGCATAGTTTATAGAGAATATGTTCAATATTCTACATTGGTGAGTAGCATCTGGGGTCTTAAAAGCTTATGAGCAAGCCATCTAAGATACTCCACTGGTCCCACCCTGTCTGGAGCAAGGGAGAATGAAAAAAACTCAAGACACAAAGGAAAGAGTAGTCTAAAGGACTAATGGACCACAACTACCACAGCCTCCACCAGACTGAGTCCAGTATAACTAGATGGTGCCAGGCTACCACCACTGACTGCTCTGACAGGGATCACAATAGAGGGTCCTGGACAGAGCTGAGAAAAATGTAGAACAAAATTCTAACTCACAAAAGAAGACCAGACTTACTGACCTGACAGAAACTGGAGAAACCCCAGGAGTATGACCCCCAGATACCCTTTTAGCTCAGTAATGAAGGCACTCCTGAGGTTCACCTTTATCCAAAGATTAGATAGGCCCATGAAACAAAACGAGACTAAAGGGGCACACCAGCCCAGGGGCAAAGACTAGAAGGCAGGAGGGCACAGGAAAGCTGGTAATTGGGACCCCAAGGTCGAGAAGGGGGAGTGTTGACATGTCGTGGTGTTGTTAACCAATGTCATAAAACCATATGTGTACTGTTTCATGAGAAGCTAGTTTGTTGTGTAAACTTTCTTCTAAAGTACAATTTAAAAAAAAAGAAAGAAAGAAAATAATAACAATAATACCAAAATGTTGATGGGGTGGATGACTCTCCAGTAAAGCAGAAACTCTGGACTGTCTATTGAGGAGCCACCAAAATAAATACTTTTAGAAAATGATTTAAAAAAAAAGATGTGACCCACACTGACTCTTAATGTGTTGTGCCATGCTTTAAATTAATCTTAGACATTCTGATGGATGAAAGTGAGAATGTTTAAACATCCCAGAGATAACAACCTAGAATAAGGTACCAGAGGTTAGAAGAATGCCTGTACTTTGAGATTTTTCACAAACCAATGTTTGTTCTGGATAATCTAGATATTTATTAGAGCAGTGCTTCTCCCTGTGATGGGGAGAGTAGGGGCAAAATATATATGTGCAAAATGTCTGTTTCTTGGTCCCACATTAAACACACTGAATCAGAACCCTAGGGGTGGGGCTTGACATGTGCATCTAAGGGGCTCCCTGGATGATTCTTGTTTATATTCAAACTTCAGAATTACTGCTTTAGACATAGGGAACTTGAACAAATTATCTTTTCAAGTCTCAGTTGTCAACCATACTGCACATATATGAAATAAAAAAGTAATTACTGGGAGGCTACATGGTAGAAATTAAGCTAAAATTAAATGTTTGAGTCGATCCAAAGTGTTTACATAAAATTGTACATTTTTCTTTGAATCACTTACAATTACTGCCATTGATATTTTTAATCCTACATTGAGAGGTATCTTCCCTTTATGTATGTTTTATCCCTTTCAGAGGAGGATTTCATATACTGGATCATTTTCAGTTATCATGTCCTATTGCTTTGACCCAGATCTTTTAATAATAATGATAAAAAAAGATAATATATTATGCCATATTAAGCCTCTTTGGAAATGGATCTCTTTTTCAATGTCATTTTTTCCACTTGAGATCTTTTGGGTGAGTTTCCTACAGCAAATAAAATATGGCAAGCTTCATATATGATGTCTTTGACAGTTTTTCTTAGAGAAATTTAAAAACCTATGGTGCTAGTCTTTCCCAAAGAAACATATTATTTGTACAACCCTTTAAAATGACTCTCAAAATATCACCCTTCAAGGTGGGTTCTTACAAAAGGACTAGTTCCCGAGCCAAAAAATCTGGTACATTTTAGATTTTATGTTGGACTCTAGAAAATCTGACTTGTCAAATTAATTCTATAGAGCTAGGCTTCCTAGGCTGTTTGTTTGTTTTAAGGGTGCCCTCTCCATTTCCCCAAGAAATCCCTCCATGAGCAGCAAGAGTCATGCAGCATAGCAGGAAAGTGGTTGTGATTCTGTGATTTAATCACCGTGCAGAAAGATGCATGTTGTGACCAGGATATGGCACCAGCAATCCCTTGGAGGAACCCTTGGCAATATGGCATTGGAGGCTTTTAATGATGCACATCTATTCTTCAGGAAACCCAGATTTAGGTTCTCATTTTGCATGACTGCCAACGTAAACTATAAGAAACAAACATTTACATAAAACATGATGCTTACTAAATGATGACTATTGCTATGATTACTTTTTCTCTCTTTTCTCCCTCTTTTCCCTCTTAACGTAAACAAGTTGTGCATGGAAACATTTTCAGAATTTGTTTCCTGTTCTCTTGATCCTGGGTGATAAATGTCAGTCAAAGGTGCTGGGGTGGACGAGCATTGAGAGTCCTATTTTACTCCTTGACTTAATGTTTCTGGTTCTCCTCACCTCTTTCCTTCTGATCCCCTCCCCCGCCCCCAATTCTTGTTGCTCCCTCCCAAGTCTTTATTGCTATTATTCCACAGTTGGCCTTATAATCTCAGTGTTTAAAATGTTGGTACATAGCCCCTTCTGCTGTTTTAGATAACACCATCAAATAAGTTATGCATGGCTTGAATTTCAGATTAGAATAAAGCATGTGTGTATCGTGCACTAAGAACAGAAGAATGACTGTTATCTCATGAGATGCTGAAATACACATCTACCCCTGACCCTTCAGGCAGTTCCAGACATAGAACATTGGGCACGTGATTCATGGCCTGGCTTTGCACCTGTCCAGCTTGCAGGAATGTTTTGCATCTTCCCTGGCATTCTGTATGCACATATAACTGTAGTAATTACCTTAGAGTTCCAATAGACTCTGTTAGAGATGCTTTTCTTTTCTCAAAAAAGAAAAAAATGATTAGAAATTACAGTTAACTACATTTTTTTTGCCTTTTACTACTAAGCCCTCACAGTCTTAAAATACACAAATACTGGTATGATGTATGTTTTTTCAAGTTATCTCCAAGAATAAGACACATAGGATATTAACAAGAATTATAATACCAGTGTTGCAGAGTGGATGAAGTAAAGGATACTCTCGTAAGCCTGTTACTGGCTATTCAAATCGAGGCAAGTTTTCTAGAAGGCAATTTCACAATATATGTTGAACATTCATGTGCCACTTGATGTAGCGATTCCATTTGGAAGAATTTTATTACTAAGGAAATAAGTGCACAAAGATATACACAATAAAACCTGTGAAAGCTGGAACAAGTGTAAGGTGGCAACCTGTCAGAGAAGGAAAACTGAAATATTTTCCATTAAAACATGCAATAGAAAAGTGTTAAGACTGCACCCTGTAAAAGACAGAAAACTTGTGACACTTGGAAAAACAAGGCAGCCCTGTCGAGTTCCAGCTCTCACAGGTTTCACTGTATATCTGGGGAGATCCATTGCAATTTTGTTTTTTGTTTAATAATGGAACATTGGAAATAACAAAAAATCACTAAAGTATTACTTAAATTATGGGAACAAAGAAACAAAAATAATATTTACCAAGTTAAAAAGAATAAATTAGATCCATATTAGGTGAAAAAAATCACCTAAACAGTAGGAATGGTATCACAATTTTGTAAATATGCTTACATAGACGTAGGAATATATTTGCATGTAAAAAATTCAGCAGTACTTATTTCTTGGTGGTGGAAATATAAATAATTTTTGTTTTCTTTATTTCTTCTAAGTTTTCTGATTGTTTTTCTTGCAGAGAGAACGTATCATCTTTGTTTCTCCTTAAAAAATTATCATGTACACAGAGATTCAAATAACTAGTTTTTAGTGGAAGCATATCACCAGCCTAGGCTAGAGGCTACTGGCCAGTACAAAAATAGTAATTTTAAAAGTATCTCTTGAAATTACATGGGCAAGGAGAGATTTATTGGTTAAAACTTCATTTCTTCAATTATGTAGCAGGATTGACAAAGAAAGTAAAGGTAGGAAAGAAACTTAGCTGATTAGCTTTGCTCTCTAGTCTAATATTCCTCTGTTTTGGGGTTCACATAGCATGTGTCGTTAATTGGCAGAAATATAGTGTACCGTTCAGTAAAAATTAAGTTTTCAACAGAACAGGGCATACAAAATTATTTCTTCATTTAATACACGGCTCAGTGTTTTTCCCTCAAATGAATGTTCCAGTCATAAATTACAATTTGAACTTGGCATGGAAAGATTATTTTATTGCTTAGTCTTCCCGATCAATTGGCCTATTTTAACTCCTTTACTTCTACTTTGTTTACCCTGATTTATGCTATAGTTGGCTTCCTTCAACATTTTTTTCTCATTTTTATAAATTAAAATATATTTGTGTAATACCAGGTAAACTGGTTCTGTAAAACATCCTTTGATTAAAAATTTCATAAAATCAATATATAATTTATCATTTAACTTCTTTGTAAATACAGATTTTCACAGACTCAGGGAATCTTGATGACTGAGAATGCTGGGGCTAATTCAGGACACTCAGAAGCCTTGGTTTCTATAATTGCTTAAATGTGCACCAGGGATGCTCTGGGAAGGGAATTTTGTGATTGAAGTAGTATCTTTCTGCTTTTAAAAATTGTGTGTGCCAGGTTCATGAAAATGAGCTTCATGAAGATATAGAAGTAGAGGAGTTAAGTCAGTTTAGAAACTGAACATGGGAAAACCACATCTGCAAACTTTTTTTTTTAAAAATGTGATTTTCTTTTTTACTATAAAAATATCAGGGCCCTTAAACCTGTTTCAGGTTATGGTACCCTTTGAATATCTGATAAAAGTATGTATATATTTATGTATATATTTATATATATTTACATCACATATTCATACACACACATACACTCACACCCCAATTTGTAAAATGTTCTGTTAAATAACAGCATATTAGCAATTTTACAGATAACTCCCTATACATTGCTTTTGTGTATACCATATGCCATGAATTATCTCATTAAATTCTCACGAAAAGCTATTATCACACCCTCTTTTACAATTCAGGTAATTGAGGCATAGAAAGGCTGTCACTTAATATCATACATCTAGTGTTATGCAGAAAAAGGAGCCTGGGTGGCACAAGGGGTTTGCTATCAGCTGCTAACCTAAAGGTTGGCGCTACTAACCCACCCAGCGGCTCTGCAGAAGAAAGGCCTGGCGATCTGCTTCCATAAAGATTACAGCGAAGAAAACCTTATGGAGCAGTTTTGCTCTGTAACACATGGGGTCACCATGAGTCGGGGCAGCTAACAACAGCAACAAGTGTGATGCAGAGCTAGATTTTTTTTTTTTTTACTCACAAGACTTAGTTCTCAATATTTAAATCATTTTCACCCTTAAGCCCAGTGTACACCCACTTTAAGAACATCAACTTTAGTAGAGTATAAACTCATTGCCGTTCAGTCAATTCTGACTCATAGCCACCCTATAGGACAGAGTAGAACTGCCTCATAGGGTTTCCAAGGAGCAGTTGGTGGATTTGAACTGCCGGCCTTTTGGTTAGCAGTTGTAGCTCTTAATCACTGTGCCACCAGGGCTCCAAGTAGAGTATAGGAGAAAACAAAAGAAAGCACAACCTTCTTACCTGAAGTTTTGTTAAGCAAGTAGAAGGGGACCTAAGGTTTGTTCAGCTGCTAAAAATATATGCAAGCCACTTTACTTAGATGATCTCAGTTGTTCTTCACAAAAACCTAGCTGGAGAGCTGTAATCTCTATTTTTCAGCTGGATAAATGTGTACTGAGAAGGTTTAAAGGAGCCCTGGTGGCACAATGGTTAAGTGCTAGTCTGCTAACTGAAAAGTCAATGGTTCTAACCCACTCAGTGGCTCTTCGGGAGAAAAGCCTGGTGATCTGCTCCAGTAAAGATTACAGCCTAGTAAACCCTATGGGGGCAGTTCTGTTCTGTCACATGGGGCCACTATGAGTCAGAATCAACTTACCTGCACATAACAACAGGTTTAATTTACTTGCGCATATTCTCCTGGCCAGAAGTAGCTGATGCATGATTTAAACGAGGGCTTTGAACCAATTCGTTCAGGTTCAAACCCCGGCTGAAAAATTGCATTTCTAGTAAGTTCCCAGGTGATGCTAATGCTGCAGGTTTGGGACCCATTTTGAAAACCATTAGTAGAGCGGTGGTTCTCAAATTTCGTTATACATAAGAATCACCTGGGGATCTTGTTGAACTGTAGATTCTGATACAGTATATCTGGGGTAGAATTGCAAATTCTCAGCAGGGGTTTGAACCAGTTCGAAGCCCTGGTTTCAACCCAGGATTCTATGGGTTTTTAAATAAAACTGGCTGTATGACCCATGTTTTTTGCACTTTTTATATGACTTTGCCTAACAGAAAATATAATTTGTTTTTTTCTTCTTGGAGTATTTATTAGAAATGAGTTAAACATACAGAAACTGAGGAAATTTCCATATTTTTCCTTATACTATATTCTAATCAAACATTTTAATATAAGCTTGTGTGAGCAGTTGAATTCTTAGTACCACCTTAATTTCCAGATTATTTAAATTCAAAGCCCAAAAAAACAGATCCAATTTAAAATTTTAACTAAATTCAAACCACACTTTAAGATGTGTAATGGAGTTTTTTGAAGTATAGTGTGCTTACTTTTCACACATTCCTATTTATTTATTTATTGTTTTTGCAAGTGGATATTTATCATATGAAAGAATATCAAGTAAATTGGTGATAATTGCCCAATCCTTGAATTTTAAAATGTAATTCATTTATATTTTAAGTGGTTATTTAAAAGAAATCATAGTTGGCATGAAAACTACCTAGTGCTGTAAAACTGAGTCCCAAAGATTTTCTAAAGAAATGTTTTCATGAAGACAAAGGTCAGTTGAAAACACTGTATGAGACAGTGATGAGATGCATATTTCATAATGTACCTAGGAAGCTCGTAAAATTAATGTGCAGATGGGAATATAAAAACCCAAGATAAACTTCTTTTAAAGCGTTTAGATTTGCTTGGTTGATTTTGAGAATATCATTAGTGACTAAGCATAAAATTTATTCAATATCGTATTTTATTCATGTCTTAATATACTCATTTTATTCTCTGTAACTTTTTCTTGGAAGGATATTCTACTATATTTCTGTGTGTAATTAAAAAAAATATGTTTCAGATGAATATTTGCTGGTTAAATGACTGTTTGGAGCTCTTGATAACTTTTGTATCAAGAAAACTTGCCAGTGTTATAGAGCTGCTCCTGGGGGAGATTGCTTTACCCTATGATAAAACCTGTTGCTGTCGAGTCGATTCCAACTCATAGTGATCCTATAGGACAGAGTAGAATGCCCCGTAGGGTTTCCAAGGCTGTAGATCTTCACGGAAGTGGACTGTCATGTCTTTCTCCCGCGCGCGCCTGCTGGGAAACCTCCGACCTTCTGGTTAGCAGCAGAGCACTCAACCACTGAGCCGCCAGGGCTCTTTACCTGCTGATATGGCAATACAGTTTCCAATCATAAATTTTACACACACTCCATCCTGGCAGTCACCAAGCTACCATGTAGTAACTTGTTGTTTTAGTGCACCAATATCACAGTTGTCTAAAAGAGTTCACGTGTCTTCAAAGACAGCCCGACTTATTTCTTGAGAGTAGTTCCAGTCAAAAGAAGAAGTTAGCTTACCTTAGTTTAGGTCTGCTAAGTTGATGTTTCAGTTGGACACCCCCACAGTGATCACATTCTTCCTCATTACGTGGGCATTTTTAATTTACAATATAGTAACTGACTTGTTGCCGGATGAAAAAATGAGTAGATGATTTCATGGATAGAAGCACCTTCTTTCCTATTGCTGAGGGGCCCAGTTCTTTATTTACCTCATTTTTGTTCTTTGCTTCTCCAGTTAGGCATATCTAAGGTATGTCAGGTATAGCAAGTGCTCCGGGTGCTGTGTGGGGGTAGCGGGTGTTAGCAGCTCCAATGAGCAGTTTCTATTGGCCATCACAGTTTGCATCACCAGCTGTGAGAGATCATGCAGCAATTTAAAACTAATTGCCATAGGCACTATATTCCATAGATATGATCCTGCAATCCCCCTTCATTGTTACTCTCCGTATTCTGTACTCTTTGGTCACAAATTTCTCTCCTTTATAACTCCTTTGTTTGGCTTAGTCCAAATCCCAACTACATCCTTATTGTTTAATCTTAAACAAGTTTTTCAACTTTTCTCAGTTGGTTTCCACACTGAAATGACAAAAAAGTTATAAGAGTATCTATTTCAATGCAGGTTGTGAGCATTGAATGAGATAATCCGAGGTGAAATGTTTATTTACCTAGATACTGACCTTTGGTTAATACTAAAAAAAAAAAAGATAAATATTATCTTAGAAGATATTCCTAAAAAAAAGTATTCAAAATGCTGTAGTTGTTTGTTGTATTTGGCAGAAATAACCACAGTGTATCTGTCTTGTAATGATGCTTAGTTATTGCGACTGTCTAGACTTAGGGTAAATTCAGAATGCATGTCTTCTTGTCTAAGAAATCTGTGGCACAAAATCTAACATATAGCTATAAATACAGGGGTAGTTTTTAGACCCAGAAAAATATTGATACAGTAATTGGTGCCTGAGGACTATTTTCTCTATTTCAAAGAAACACGGTATAAATTAGTACATTTTTTATCTTAAATAAGAAAGCAAATTAATGATTACAATTATATAATGAATAACATTTGGTTACAATATATTTAAAATCCGGGGTCCACGTGTGGAGGTGAGTGTAAGCATGGTCTTGGGTGTTTGGAAAACCTGTGACACAGAAGATATTGAAAGTTTTATGGAGGCTCCTCTTGACACCTCGTAGAAAGACTGTAATTGTTTTAAAAAACAAATATCAGAGCTGTAGTCCAATGAAGCAAGTAATTAGCCTATTTAATACTCCCCAAAGGGCAAGTAGCATATTACAGTTTAATTTTAAGTTAGTTGATTTATAATTTATACAACTTTGTTCTAGACTGATAAAATAATAGTTTAATTAGCACTATAATAAGATAGTAATAAGGACCTTTTTAGTGCCTACTATTTGACAGACACTATTGGTGTTTAGAGAAGCCCTGGTGGCACAGTAGTTAAGGCTTGACTGCTAACTGAAAGTTGGCAGTTCGAACCCACCAGCTGCTCCTTGGGAGAAAGATGTGGCAGTAGCCTCCTTAAAAGATTTACAGCCTTAGAAACCCTATGGGGGCAGTTCTGCTCTGTCCTGTAAGGTTGCCAGGAATCAGAATGTGACTTGAACGCAATGGGTTTGGTTGATATGGGTGATTTATGGTCTCCTGGTGGTGCAACGGAGCCCTGGTGGCCCAATCATTAAGAGCTGCTGTGAGCTATGGCTGCTAACCAAAAGGTTGGCAGTTCAAATCTACCAGCTTCTGCTTGGAAACCTCATGGGACAGTTCTCCTCTGTCCTATAGGGTCGCTATGAGTTGAAATTGACTTGACGGCAAGGGATTTGGTTTTTGGTTAGTTTGGTGGTGCAGTGGTTAAATAGTCGGCTACTATCGGAAAGTTTAAAGGTTCAGACTCACCTGGCAGCTCTGTGGGAAAAAGACCTGACAATATGCTTCCATAAAGCAGCCTAAGAAATCCTATGTGGCAGTTCTGCTCTGTCACATGGGGTTGCTAGGAGTTGAAAAATCGATGGCACCTAATAGCAACAACATTTGTGATTTAAGGTCCCTGGATGGTACAAGCAGTTTGCGCTTGACTTCAGGCCTAAAGGTTGGCAGTTTGAACCTACCCAGCAGCACTATGGAAGAAAGGCCTGGCAATCTGCTTCCATAAAGATTATAGCCAAGAAAACCCTATGGAGCATTTGTACTGTATAACACATGGGGTTGCCATTGAGTTGGAATCGACTCGATAGCAATGGATTTGGTTATTTGGTTTATTGGTAATTTATGTACATAATCTTTCATCTTCACAATAATAGGCAAGATATGCATTATTATGCCCATTTTAAAGAAGAAATATTTGATATTCAGATTGGTTATAGAAGGTAACATGCCTAGAAAATACTGGAAATCCTCTTCACCCTTCCACTCTAGAAAACGTCCTCTTATCCCCCCAAAATGTATGTTCATCTTATGTGATCACTTAGCACTCTGAGCTTCTATCATTAGATCGGCTGGTCTATCTCAATTTTATGTTTACTTATATCTTGTCCTATAGTAGACTTTACATCTCTTCATAGCCAGGCCTGTGTTTCTCTCTCTTGGTATCCCTAAAGCCTGCCAGAATGGCCTGCACATGGTAGAAACTCAAATTTCCCTACGTCTTGCCAGCCTCTGAGAACATAGGAGTTAACACCAGGCATGAAAGCACACATTTGCTTGTGTTTCCCACATTAGATCTTTCCAGGAAACCCTGGCATGGTTTCTGTGTATGTAAGAGCAGTCATCCCATGATGCTCTGACCTCCTGCTCACTCCTGGCTATTTGCCAGGTTGTATGAAGATAGTACCCACCACTACAACTGGTACCATTGATGACCAGCGGAAGGCTATGTCCCTGCTCTGGATGCTGTATCTGTCTGGGTGCCTCTAAGGCTCAGGTCCCAGAAGGTGCTGTTCCAGTGCCTTATTTTGTTTTTCTCAGCCATTGTTAGATTTTTCTCTGGTAGAATGAAACTTAATTTAAAAACAAGATTAAAAAAAAAAAAAGTGAGTTTTGTTTAGTTTTAATTCTAGCAGAGAAATGTGTGGTGGAGCGATTAGAGATGAGATTTCAGTTTTTCTGAATTACTTGTGTCTGGAAGCCAGAAAGATATAGTAATTCAAAAACTTCCAGAAATAATCCTATACTTCTAACAGTAGATGTGATATTTGACTCTGGGAAAGTTTTTCCTCGTTCTGGGAGGTATCAGAACAAGCTAAATATCTACTCCTTATTCTTAGGATTGTACTGACCTTAATGAAGTAATCCAAATATAAACACTTCAGAGGGATTGTCTATATATTTTGCTTACCAATGTAAAGAGCTATTCTACTGGGGGCAGAATAGGAATCTCTACAAATTTTTTTTTCTTGAAATGAATGTGAAGATTATTGATTTTCCCTTTACAATGGAAAAGAGGTATGTGGGGCCCTTGTAATGAAGGTGCAGAAAAAAGGCTACAATTGCGAGGTGTCTGTGTTTTAATTTAGAAAATCCAGTATTTACCCTGTATTTCCACAGAAGAACCATTAATTTAAAATAGTAGCTCAGGAGTCCATAGTTTCCTAGTGCCCTTGTTTATTCCCTAGGCATGGACAATGTACTCCTGAGCCTGTTAGATGCTTGGCTACAAGATTTCCTTTCATGGTTTGGTATTTTAGTTGGAACTATATGGCTGCTCTAATAAGGAGTCTTGGTGGTGCAAAAGTTGAGTGCTTGGCTGTTAACCGAAAGGTTGGTGGTTCAAACCCATTCAGTGTGGCTCTACAGAAGAAGGACCTGGTGATCTGCTCCTGTAAAGATTACTGTGGCAGTTTTACTGTATCATATGGGGTCCCTACGAGTAGAAATTGACTTGAGGGTACCCAACAACAAGAACAATTGGGAAATAGATCCTTCTAACTTCCCCTGCCTTTTAATTTTTTTTTTTTTTTTAATGTAGCAATACATAAAACTCCTCTTTATGGACCCCTTTTCTGCTTGCAAATCAGCTCATGCATATACACACCAGGGAGACACAAGTTCAGGTGCAGCCAGACTCCAAATCCCCATTTAGAGTCCACCTAGCCAGCTCACTACTATTAAATGTGATTGATTAAATCAGCATATGAGTCCAGATATTCTGACCCTAAAGACTAGACTTTTTCTAGCATAACACTGTTTATTTTCATTAATTTAAACATTTGTTATAGAGCCAACATAATATGATCTCATTAACTGCATCACATAACTAGTTAAGTCCTTCAAAATCCTTTTCCCCTATGTGAACAGAAATGACTGACGATAAGACCTTCCCTCTGGCCTAGCCAGAACATTCATTTGTGCTTTCTCCCTGCTTATGACCACAGCTGTTGCCTGCAGGGTTTACTGTTGTTTGTAGTTGCTGCCTGGCTTTGCATTCTGAATGTTTTTGCTCAGAAAGAGACAGGATTACAATTATTCATTGAGGTTTGCTGGTCTCACTCATTTCCTGGTTATTGATTTTGATGTTTTGATACTTCATATTATGGTGCCAAATGTCTATGAGTTGAGTTGTTTGGGGAAAAACTACTTTGGTCTTTGAACCCAATTGAAGATCTTCATCAGCAGAAAAGAGGATTGGAGGATGCATTGTACATGGGTTTGATGTTTCCTCTGTTTGAAGACCTAGTTGAGTTATCCTAAATGTCCCATTTTGAGTTTGGTATAATCTGATCTTCCAAGTACAGAGAGGGAGAAAAGCTTAATTTGTATAGGCAGTCCCCAGTTTACAGAACGTCCAATTTGCATACAACTTGTAGATACAGACCAACCCCTGTGAAGCCTATTATGTAAAAAATTAGAGATACTACAATGGTTCATAATAACAAACAAGTGCTACTTTGTAATGCATATCAAAACTATTATTATTATTACTCTGTTATTATGTTAAAGATATTTTAGTGTATCTGGAAGTGTTTCTTTGTTTTTTATGCAGAGAAAGGTACACTATACACTATATATTAAGAAAAACATTTAACTCACTGACATTAGATACAAACTGTACCTAACTGTTTTGACCTCCATATAAATTCAAATTAAAGACAGATTTAGGAACGGAACTTGTTCGTAATCTGGAGACTGCCTGTAATCAGATTCTACAAGATAGATAGACTTTTCCTGTTAACATAGTCTGCTGTTGGTACAGTCAAACTTCAAGCTGAAAGGTAGCTTTTTATGGGTGGATTTTTAAATGAATAGTAATTTGTACCCTATCTTACCTCATGGAGCCCTGTGGCACAGTGGTTAAGAGCTTGGCGGCTAACCACTAGCCTTGTGAAAATGTCAGTACTACTCAAAGCAATCTATAGATACAGTGCAATCCTGATCCAAATTCCAAGAACATTCTTTAATGATATGGAAAAACTAATCACTAACTTTATATAGAATGGAAAGAAGCCACAGATAGCTAAGGCATTCTTAAAGAAGAAAAACAAAGTAGGAGGCCTCACACTCCCTGATCTCAGAACGTGCTGCATACCCATGGTAGTCAAAAGAGCCTGATACAGACACATAGACCAATGGAACAGAATTGAGAACCCAGAAGTAAATCCATCCACCTATGGACAGCTGGTCTTTGACAAAGGGTCACAATCCATTAAATGGGGAAGAGATTGTATCTTCAACAAATGATGCTGGCAAAACTGGATATCCATTTGCTGAAAAAATGAAACAAGATCTATACCTCACACCATAGCCAAAAACTTACTCAAAATGGATCAAATACCTAAATATTAAACATAAAACTATAAAGTTCATGGAAAAAAACATAGGGATAAAACTAGTGACCCTAATTTATGGCATGAGTAGACTATCAAACATAACAAATAATGAATAAACAGCAGAAGATAAACTAGATAACTAATACCTCCTAAAAATTTAGTGCTTATGCTCATCAAAGGACTTCCACAAAAAAGTAAAAAGAAAACCTACAGACTGGGAAAATATTTTTTGCAAGGACAAATCTGACAAGGGTCTAATCTCTAAAATTTATAGAAAACGTCAACCCCTCAACAAACAACCCAATTAAAAGATAGGCAAAGGACATGAACAGACATTGCACCAAAGAAGACATTCAGGCAGCTAACATGAAGAGATGCTCTTGATCATTAGCCTTTAGAGAGATGCAAATTAAAACTATGATGAAGTACCATCGCACTCCAGCAATAATGGCACTAATCAAAACAAATAGAAGACAACAAATGCTGGCGAGGTTGTGGGGAGATTGGAATCTTATACACTGCTAATGGGATTGTAAAATGGTACAACCACTATACAAAATGGTGTGGCTCTTCCTTGAAAAGCTAGAAATAGAAATGCCATTTAATCTAGCAATCCTACTCCTAGGGAAATAAGAGCCATGTCATGAATAGACATATACACATCCATGTTTATTGCAGCATTGTTCACAATAGCTAAAAAATGGAAACAACCTAAGTGCCCATCAACAAATGAATGGATAAACTGGTACATACGCACAATGGAATACTACGCAATGATAAAGAGTAATGAATTTGTAAAACATCTCACAAAATGGAAGAATCTGGAGGACATTATGGTGAGTGAAATAAGTCAATCACAAAAGGACAAATTCTGTATGAGACCACTATTATAAGAAGTTAAGAAAAAGTTTACACACAGAAAGAAACCTTCTTGGATTGTTAGTAGGAATGGAAGGAGGAGGAAGGGAGAATCATTGATGAGATAGTAGACATGTGTTTATTTTAGTGAGGGGAAAGGCAATATACAATACGGGGGAAGTTAGCACAACATGACTAAGGTAAAGGAAGACACTGAGAGGTATGTAAGAATAAAGAACAACTATGGTTAATACTGTAACATATACAATCCTGCAACAATAGTAATAACAAACAATAATATAAGAGTGGATACATAGGTACATATGTATGCTAAATAGGTGTGGGAGGTTTTATGGGAGTATACCCATATGTATGTATAGGTATTAAAAAAACCCAAACCAAACCCATTGTTGCTGAGTCAATTCCGACTCATAGTGACCTATAGGACAGAGTAGAACTGCCCCGTATGGTTTCCAAGGAGCAGCTGGTGGGTTCAGACTGCCAGCCTTTTGGTGAGCAACCAAGCTCTTAACCACTGTGCCACCAGGGCTCCATATATAAGTATGGCTTTGAATATTTGTACCTACATGTTTGCATATACCATGTGTATATTCATATATATAATAAAGCACATAGGGGGTGTAGTTACGGAAACTTCTTAGAGGTAACTAAACACCTTGAGAGACTGAATTACTGGGATAGAAGGCTAAGCACCATAATCTCAGGGGACATCTAAGTCAATTGGCATAACCTAATTCATAAAGATAATGTTCTACATCCTACTTTCATGAGTAGCATCTGGGGTCTTAAAAGCTTGCGAGCAGCTACCTAAGATACAATTATTGGTCTCTTCCCATCTGGAGCAAAGGAGAATGAAAAAAACCAAAGACTCAAGAATCAATTAGTTCAAAGGACTAGTGGCCCAGATAAACCACAGCCTCCACTAGTCTGAGACCAGAAGAACTAGATGATGGCTGACTACCACCATGTACCGCTCTGACCATGAACACAATAGAACATCCTGGTCAGAGTGGGAGAAAAATGTAGAGCAAAATTTAAATTCATAAGAAGACCAGGCTTACTGTTCCAATAGAGATAGTAGGAAACCCTGAGACCATTGCTTTAAGACACCCTTATATATTGGAACTGAAGTCACTCCAGGAGATCACCTTTCAACCAAATAATAGACCAGCCTATAAATTAGACAATAACACCCATGAGGAGTGTGATCCTTAGAACAATCAAGTACACTAAACCAAAAAGGTAACATTTGCATAAAAGCCAAGATGAGAAAGTAGAGAGGGGCAGGGAAACCAGACAAATGGAAATAGGAAACCCAGAATGGAAATGAGGAGAGTGCTGACATATTTTGGGAACTGCTACCAATGTCACAGAACAATTTATGTATGAATTATTGAATGGAAAATCAATTTGCTGTGTAAACTTTTACCTGAAGCACAATAAAATGTTCAAAAAAAATTTTTTTTCAATAACATGTTTTAGGTACTTCACAGTACATATATGTTCATCCTTCTGAAATGTATTTTGCTAAATATATTTGATTTTATCCATTTGTAACAAGCAACACTTTTATTCTAGTAAGCCAATTTCAAAATATAGATATCTCTCAATATAACTATATCAATTCTGGGCACACATTTTTAAACTTATTTACTTTAAAAAAATGGTGCTCCATTCCTCCCCTGTGATCTTCCAGATTCTTCTTTTCTCTTTTTCTACAGCTGAAAAATTTTTTTTTTTTACAATTTCAAGTTGAATAAAATATGTGGAATGTATTCTTGCCTTTATAAATTTTGCAAAAGCTTATGTCCACTTTTGGGGAGAGAAGAAAACTTATATATAATATTTGAGATGACTCTTCTGGTAGGGGTATATCCTTCTAAAGATCTAAAATACTAAGATTTATCTCTATGTACAAGAATTATGCAGATAATAGGCTTAAGATACCAAGTAACTTTTCATTTTAATTATAAAATTATAAGCAATGTTTAATCATTCCTGGTCCCTGGGATTGAGTCTGTCCATAGATATGTCATAAATTTCTCAAATTAATGCATGATTAACTTGGTTTGGAAGATTGAATTTTACCTTTCTAAATCACTTTGAAGATAGATAGGCATCCATCGGACTTGGTTAAAGATTGTATGCATATAGTAGCTGATAGTTGGGGATTTTCTCCTCATAAACCTGGAAAGACCATAAGCTTATCTTTGGCTATTTCCTTGCAGGGGTTCTTGCATTCTATTTGTAAACCAAAGAGATAGCATGTGAAGGAGGTGAATTAGTATAAAACTTTGATATAGAATGAGAAAGGCATGTTTGTCATCCTTAGATTTGCCAAATTTGTTTTAAGATTCTGGGATTCTTTCAAGGCATTTCTTGTATCCTGAAGATATTGGAAATGGCTTCTCCGGAAAGAAATGAGTCCTTGCTGGGTAGAGTGGTAGTTAAGATATGCATGATAATTACTGTGTTCTACCTAGAGAACAAGTATCACTAAAAACAGATTTAAAATTCTCCCTTTTTTGATATATTTTTCTCTTTCTTTTCAGGGCCAAATGTACTTTTTGCTTTACAAAGAACTAAAAATTTGTCATTTTGGTTGTTTTAGTCATCAGATGTCTCAGTGTGTGTGTGTTTTTACTCATGATCTCAAATATGAATGGTGTGGATGTGAAAAGACATTGGTTACAAAGCAATTCTGTTATGCTGTCATTTTAAGAGAGGCTTTTTCTCCAAAGCCAAGAGTGAAATTATAGCAGGTGCAATTTCAGGGCTCTACAATTATCCCAGATTACCCTTTTCAATAAAATGTTGAGAGCCTCACAAAAATAGTCTTACTATGCTGACATTTGAAAGCAGACAGACATTGCAAATTGTACCATCATAAGAGCAGTGGATTGGGTCCCGAAAATATCTTTATATTGTTAATGAAAATTATTGTTTTTCTCACTTCATAAATATTCACCCAGTACCTTCTATTCATCTGAACTTTATATTACCCCATTAGAAAACCAGAGCCCTGGTGGTGCGATGGTTAAGAGCTACGGTTGCCAACCAAATGGTTGGCAGTTCGAGTCCACCAGCTGCTCCTTGGAAACCTAATGGGGCAGTTCTGCTGTGTCCTATAGGGTTGCTGTGTGTCAAAATCGACTCGATGGCTGTGGGTTTGGTTTTTGGTTTATTAGAAAACCAGGGCTAGTACTAGTGATCTCAAGTAGCCACAGCTGGAATTCGCACCCCTTTTCTCCCCTGGAGAGGCAAACAAATTAGGAGGCATACCGCATGTTTCTGAGTGGCTGTAAGAACTGTTGCCCTTAAGAAAACCTCAGTAGTGGAAAGAGATAGAAGTTCCTGTAATTCCATTACATAAACAAACAAGAAAGTTGCCATCTGATATGTAAACATTTATCATGTTATATCTGTAACATTACCCAAAATATTTTTTCCTCATCATCGGAAACCCCCCCACCTCCCTCCCCCTACACACACATTGGAATTTGTTCAATACTGCCTTGAATGCAAAACAAAAACCAACCAACCAACCAACAAAACAACAAAAATTCTTTCATTGAAATATGCAGGGACAGGGTTATTTTATACATAACCTTAAAAAGTATGAACAATTCAATAACAACTAGTAGAAAGGTGAAATTTTGTCAAATCAAGTATTTAATCTCATGTAGACCCTTGCCACTACCCCACTCTGAACAAAGACTGCTTAACTTTAAGTATTTGTAAAGAAAATGAAAGAAGCAAAGATACAACTAGGTTTAATAGAAAGCAAATCAGCACCCTTTGTGTGTATACACAGATGATACACTTACCCGATGCCAAGCACTGTTTTTTTAATAGGTATTGTTTAATCCTCCCAAAACCCATATAAGGTGTAGGTACTCTTATTAATCTAGTTTTCCAGATGAGGAAACTGAGGCACAGAGAGGCTAAATACTTCGTATCAAATTACACAACTAGTAAGTAAAAGAGCTTGGACTTATATCCAGGCACCTTGGCTCCAGAGCCCTTACTCTTCCCCCCTGGGCTATATTGTTATACTTCTCAAAGTGTGGTCCTCTATCAACAGCATCAGTATCACCTGGAAGCTTGATAGACCAACCAACACTTGAGGCCCCACTCAAGACCTGTAGAATTAGAATCTACATTTAACAAGATTCCCAGTTGATTCATACACACATTTAAACTTTACAAGCACTGATCTAAGACCTTTGCTAACAGAAATGAAACTATTTTAGAAAAAAAAATCAGTCTTCTACCCCAACTGAATTGTAAAATGAAGTACCTCCTGATTTTTCCTATAGGTTTTTAATATGTTTAAGAAAAGGTTTAAGTGTATCAGTAAGCTGCTCTCTTGGATCTTGCTCTTCATGCTCCACTTATAAGCCTACGCATGGAAATATATATGCTCATTCCTTTTCCTTAGACTACTAGTTCTTAAAATGTGGTCCACGGACCAGCAGCATCCATCAGCACCACCTGGAAATTTATCAGCTCTGTAAATTTTCCAGCCCCACTCAAGACCTATTGGAGCTGGGTCCCAGTAATTTGTGTTGAAAAGCCTTCAAGGTGACTTTGATGTCCTCCAAATCTTGAGAACCACCGCTTAAGTTCCTCTGAGATGGCAGAACCTTTAAATTATATTACTAATTATATTTCACTGTAGAGCCTTCATTAAACGGGATCGTTCCTTTGTTTTGCAAATGAAACAGTTCATAAATGTGTGGGAAAATCTGTGATGTGAACTTTAGTTTAATAGAAAACAAACCAAAGTCCTAAAAATAGGAACACAGCTTCTTGCAAAAGGATGGGGGAGATTGAATTAACAGTCATTTGCAAAGTGGCTAATTTTTAGGGAAGAATTGGCTCTGGTGTTTGCCCCCTCTCCCCCCTTTCATCCAGGTTAACTCTTTCTCCATCCCTTTTGACATTTCCTCATATTTGGTTGCTACTTTTAACACTCCCCTTGTGATATGCTTTCCTTTACTGGGTTGTCCGATGTGTTCTTTTCCCTCTCTAGCTAATTCTAACCTTTGACAGGCCATCTCCACAGCAATCATTCCCTTGGATGCCCAGCAGAGTCTCTTCCTTGAGGCCTAATGAAGATCAAATGCATGCTGTGCTTGCAAGATTGCTTTCTTCAACTCTTTTTTTCCCTCTGTGCATTTTAATGCCATTGTGCCTGACTTGGAGATGAGTGGCCTTCTTTAAATTTATCCATGGAACACATTTTCCCCTGTAGTATTTCAATGCAGCGTCCATATATGGCACTCCCATCTTGTTTTCAGTGTCAGCTGATATGTGCTGTGGTGTTTTTAAACCAGAAGCATAGTTTGATTGTCTTTTTCAAAGTTAAAACAGTAGCATCAAAAACCCAAGACTATATGTGTAAGGAAGATCATGAATAGTTTTATCTTAGGGCATTTCTAGAGGAACCACAATATATATATTTTTAAATCAGTTCTAGTGTATTTTACAACTGGCCTAAGTCCTGAAATTATTGCCACTATGCTAGTTATTGGAGCAGCCTGGATGGACTGCGTCTGTACCCCAGGGTTTGTAATAGATTATAGGGTAATGTCTGTGCCTTAGCTGCTCTGGTAACCTACCCTTTTTCCACATGCTTTATTCCTTTTGGGCATTCACCTGGCAATATGATTACAGTGTTGAACTTCATTCCCTGATGAAATAAGGTACAATTTCCAAAGTCTAGATAGGACTGTATAGTTTCATTAGCGTCAATTAGACTGTCATTAATTTAACTTTTAAATGGTCATAGATTTTGGAATAAAAAAATTGTACTCGTTTTGTTTTTGCCTTTCATCTCCTTTTTATTATTAAAAGGACAGTTGTATGTATTATTGATGGAAAAAGGCTAACTTGTACAAGAGAGCAATTAGTGTGAAGACCATGACTAATTAAAATAAATGCTCCTCTCATTTTTTAGAATCAAGATTGCTGACTGAGGTTGCTATTCTTTCTTCCTTCTTTAGGCCATAAAAATTTTAATTTTATTATTTTGATATGAAAACATTAGGGACAATGTCAAGTTGTCATTAGAAGTAGGACCTTAATTTCTTCTTGGTATTTTTCATCAATACCCTAAAAAATTGATATTAAGAATAGGTGAGTGATAAACCAGTGCATGAAATAGGAGGGAAAGACGGGGGTATTTTTGGTACAGGCTCTGGACTGTAGTTACTGAGTTTGTCCTTTGTATACACCTTTATCCATGCCCACAGTGTCATAATATTGACCAAGATCATCTTTGTTCTTCTTTATCACTTCTCCTGATTAGAGAGGTGAGGAAGGAGAAGGGAAAGAGGAAAATTTGCATATAAACATTAGCCAGGAAAACTGAAGAGCCAGTAAAAAAAACAAAACAAACAAGCAAAAACAGAATTAAACATAGAATTACACATACTTGGACACCAATGTTCACTGGAGCATTATTCATGTAGCCAAAAAATGGAAACAACTCAAGTGTCTATGAATAAGTGAATAGATACACAAATTGTGGTGTATTCATATAATGGAATATTTAGTCATAAAGAGAAATAAAGTTCTGTTACTATGACGTGGATGAAACTTGAAAACATGTTGAGTGAAGTAAGTCAGACACAAAATGACAAATATTGTATAATCCCACTTATATGAAATATGTGTTGTTGTGTGACGTAGAATTGATTATGACTCATAGCGACCCTATAGGTTTTCCCAGGCTGCAGTCTTTATAGGAGCAGATCTCTAGGTCTATAAGTAGGAGCCAACTTTAGGGCGGCTAACGACAACCTAATAACAACTCATCCTACAGGCATCATTATAAACATTCCTTCCTCAGGAAACTCCTTCCTCACCTCTAGGACTAGGTTAGATGTCCCTGATAGAGGCTCCCCTACACACCTGGTAAACTTGCCAGCTAAGCCTGACACTCACCACATTGTATTGATACTGCTTGGTTGATTTTTTCTCTTCCACTGCACCACTGTAAGCTTCTAGAAGACAAGATATGTATCTGTCGTGTTTGTCCACAATACTCTGCATTTAGTATTCCCTAAATACTTGTGGAATAAATAATTTATCATATAAAAGCCTCACTCACGGCTTCTGTACATTTCTTTTTTTCTTTGCATATCAGTACTTCCTAATGATTATATTCAGTGTCTTGAAATCCTTACCACTCAGTCATAACTTTCAAAAATCAGATCAAGTCAACTAGATTGCTTACAATTTCTGGAAATTTGTCAGTTATTAAGTATTTTATCTTTAAAACCCAGAATAATTTGCAATGTGCAAAGGTCATTCAGTCCCAAATGTACAATTTGGAAAATGTAAATCTTAAATCAGTACCGTATTGATCTGAACATTTTTGGTCATGTGGTTAAAATTATGTGATATATAAATTCAGAGTGTCCTTGAAAGAGCTACAAAAGATGAACTCTGTGCTATCAACCTCTAGTGGATAATCCTTATAAAATCTAATATCTCTGAGCCTTGTTATTTTCTATTGGTAAAATGGAATTATAACTTCTTTTATCTAAGTGCTGTCTAGAAAAAGGAGATCCATATACGTGAAAGCCCTCTTTAAACAGCAAAATTCTATTCTGTGCTTTGACTCTGTATTATGCATAAGTGAGCTAGACCCCAGTGATAATGTGAGAATCAGTGATTTGTATGGCATCTAGTACTCCTTCTAGGGTTCAAGGCATAGACCAGACTCCAGCTAACTTATGCAAAAATGTAAACTGATTGATCACATACTCAGGAAGGATAATCAGAGATGTACGTTGTTGTTGTTAGGTGCTGTCGAGTTGGTTCCAACTCATAGTGACCCTATGTGCAAGAGAACGAAACACTGCCCGGTCCTGTGCCATCCTCACGGTTGTTGCTATGCTTGAGCCCATTGTTGCAGCCACTGTTTCAATCCCTCTCGTTAAGGGTCTTCCTCTTTTTTGCTAACCCTCTGCTTTACCAAGCATGATGTCCTTCTCCATGGACTGGTCCCTCCTGATAACATGTCCAAAGTATGTGAGACTTAGTCTCGCCATCCCTTCTTCTAAGGAGCATTTCGATTCTACTTCTTCCAAGACAGATTTGTTCATTCTTTTGGCAGTCCAGGGTATATTTCAATATTCTTCACCAACACCACAATTCAAAGGTGTCAATTCTTCTTCAGTCTTCCTTATTCGTTGTCCAGCTTTCACATGCATATGAAATGTATAGGGAGGGGGAACTAGGAGTGAAATCTCCAGGAGAGTGGTTCTCCAAGAAGAGATGCTACAGGAAGTCACAACACATCCATACAAGCCTCTACTGTGTATATTCCCACTACTCCTCACCTTCTTTTACTGAGTATCCATCTTTAAATGGTGTGAGTGAATAAATTGGCTCTGCTTGGTCTGCCTTTGTCTATTGAAGGAGCTGACACAGTTAGGCTGACCAACGGTAGAGTTTATCAAAGCCAGAATTTCTGAAGCCTGGTCAATACAACAATTAAATGTTACCCTTTGTTTTTGTTTTAAAAAACAGAAACTCACAACTATTATCTATGACCAATAAGCCTTCAGAAGAACTCTGTTTGGTACCTTATTATTTATGAGGTCAGGCATAGACAGGAAGATACCATGAAGGAAAATATGTCTAGTTACACCTGGAATTTGAATGAAAGGTCTGGGGGAGGAAGGTGAGTAATGTGTCAACTGACCTTTTGGTTTATGTATTTGAAAAAGTCGTTAGGTAGCTAGATTGCACTCAGAATATCACTCTTTCTTGCGTTCACAATCGGTGCCATTCTGTGAAAATGATGCAAGAAAGGGGAGTCTGTTTAGTGTTTAATGTGTTTACGCAGAGGATCTTCTGTCTAGAAATCATTCGTATTTTTCTCACTCCTGACAAAACCAATGATCATGTTGTAAGCTATAGATGATGCTGTTCTTCAATCTGTGTAAATATGAACACTATCAGTTTCCATATTTCATAATAACCCAACTAACTTCTGTATTCATGTCAATTAAAGCTCATTTTTTAAATCATTGTTGAATGATCAGTTTTCTTTGCAACACCATGCGTCTTCCGGACGAGAGAAAATCACACGAAGGGAAATGGCATTCTTGTAATGTGCCAACAACAGACAGTTCTGAAAATGTAAAACAGCTGAGCTCACTTGACATTTCTTGATGCCGTTGACTTCATCTACCAGCGGAGGAGACTGTTAGAAAGCTCTCTTTCCTGGTGATTTTTTCCAGAATTCTGCCAAACTTAGAGAATTACATATAATTTACTAAAGATGAGATCGGCTAAAAAGGGACATTTGTATTTCAGAACCTACTAGTGCCTAGAAAATAAATGCCAAGTAGTATTGTGTCTATTTCTTTTAACCAGATCTGTCATACTTTCTTAATGGGACCTAGATGGAAGCATTTGTTTTCATATTTGTGTGAGGACTGAAAGGGACGATAAATTATGGCGGTTGAGTCTAGCCCTAAAGTGGCAATGAACCGAGGTGATATAGAGGTATACAACGTAAATGAAAACTTCTAAAACACATCAACAGTGAACTCTGTCGGGAAGATACAGCAGGGGATTGATAGGCATATAATCTTAATGCTTAATTTTTTCCCCCTCAAGAAATAAGATTAATTAAGAATACATCAAATATATGGCTTCTGGCATATAGACAAACCATTTGCAAAAGAAACAGTATGATATAAGAACTAACTAGGAAAAGGGATACTCCCTCCTCAGGCAGACTAAATCTTAATAACATTTCTGGGTTAAAGTCACATAGTTCAGTTTTCAAGGAAAAGTGATTAGAATGACTTTTTGAAGATTTTTAGTTGAATTTCAGCAAATCTGTAAACATATGTTTCCAGCATCTTCGTGTAGTGTTTAAGGATGCAGCCCATCCAACTGACAAAGGACTTACAGATGTAATACCCATTGCCTTAATGAGATTCAAGATTTAAAATCTGTTGTGCACAGATGTGCAATGACATTTACCAAACATGTGCTGTTATTTTTGGATTAGGCACACTATTCAAAATGTGCCAACCTGCAGGAAATTGTGTCACTGTAAGATGGCTGCCAGCAAAACCCCTCTCAGTAGCTTGCCAGAGTTTGAAGCTTGTGATTGAGCCCAAAATGTGCCATGTCTAAAGCCTCATTGATGTGATCTGGACCCTCTGACATATTAGAGAGCCCATTGAAAATTGATCTCATTAAAGTCAAATAGCCACCCAGCCTCTGCTTCCTTTTCTAAAAGATCACAAACCATCTGTTTAGTAATTGATTCTTGAATTTTTCTGGGCTTTGACTTCAATTAAATCATTTGAAGTCTGTTTATAATAGAACTAAAGGCTGTACCGAAATGAAGAGTTGGGAGACATTTATACCTAAGAGTGCCAGACAGGAATATGTATGAGTGAATATGTATGAGTTATTCATTCAACAAATATTTATCGATCCCTTACTAAGCGCCAGGAACAGTGCTTGGCACTAGTCATATGAAGATGAACAAGACACTTTTTTTGCTTTGAAAAGGCTCTGTGCTTCTGTAAGCCAGTTATCTTTGCCTTATTAACATACTCTAAGCCTCTCTTTATCTTAATTTTCACTCTTAACCCCAAAGCCTGCTAAAACCTGGATGCAATTCACCAGGTAATGTTCCTTTTTACATCCACTCCTCACTTACTGACATGGTTAGGTTCCAGAGAACAGGTCATTATGCAAAAATTGGCATAATGTGAAAATGGAGGATGACCACATCGGATCACAAAAATGGAGGATGACTACATCATTGCATAACTGCCAAACCACTGAGAATCATGGACCAGCCAGGTTGACACATAACCCTAACCATCATAGCCAGCGTTACTCTTTCCTCACACCTCGGTGTTCATTACTGCTGGACATATGTTGTTAATGCACAAAATAGATAGTAGATTTTTCCCTATTATTGTAAATGCAAAATGTCAGATAATGAGAGTTGATAAATGAGGAGGTAGGTCTGTTTTACTGAGATAGTGAGCCAAATCAGTGAGGCTTTCCATGGCTACTCTAAATTTTTGTTCTCTTTTTAAATTCTCTTAGAGTTAATTGCCATACTTGTTTGTATATATATATACAGTCATCCCTCCGTATCTGCAGGTTCTGCATCTGTGAATTCAACCAAGCGCAGATTGAAATATTCAGGGGGTTAAAAAAAGAAAACTTGAATTTGCCGTCCACTGAGCACTGCGCTGAATCCACAGAGTGAAATGATGTGTAGGCATAGCCTGTGGTAGCCTCCCACCATTTTACAGATCCTCAATCTCTCTCTAGCACTCATTGTTTGCACGTTGTTTGCTTCATGTCTTGTCATTATTCCCTAAACAATGCAGTATTTAACAACTATTTACTTAGCATTTACATTATATGAGGTATTGTAAGTAATCTAGAGATGATTTAAATTATATAGGAGGATGTACTAGGTTATATGCAAATACTATGCTATTTTATATAAGGGACTTGAGCATCTATGGATTTTGGTATCCATAGGGGGAGGTGGAGGGGGGTGGTCCTGGAACCAATCCCCCACGGATACCAAGGGATGACTGTGTATATATGATAGCAACATCATTGAAGGGTATTGATGAGTGAATCTATATTTTAGGTGCCAGGTGCCATGCTGGGTATCTATCACAGTTTATTTCATTCATACTCAGGCAGTCTCATGGGGCATACATTATAATCTCTGTTTCCTAAAGGAGGATAGGGAAAGCTTTAATTACTTGCCCAAAGGCCACACAGCTCCTGTGTGTTGTAGGCAAGATGCCCACAGAGGCCTGATGCCGAATTCTGGCCCTTCCTACTGTAACTTGGCAGTAGGAATCTCTCAGAGTCCTTAAATTTATGCATAGAACATCTACTGAAGCATCATTTCTTTTATTAAAGTCAATAAATGATGTTACCTTTTTTCTCTACATTTGACCCTCTGATGTAGGGCCTGCCACTTAACTCTCATCCCTTTGTTCCAGGCCTCCGTCTAGGGGGATGTTACCTCAAAATAACTATCGTTATATATCATGTAGATTTATGACTCCTTCTTCTGTGTTAATCTTTTATTTACCGTCAAATATTATGTTTCGAATGCTTCTTTGAAATGATCTAAGTCAATTTCCCATCCAATTCAGGAGCACTTTCTCCACCATTTTTTGGGTGGTCCGTTTGAGCACTACCTGTGATGGGAAGCTTCTTATTGTAAGATTCAGCCATTGTTGTACTCGTTTAGTCTTTACATTGAGTTCTAATTACCAAACCTGTAAATTCCAAAGACTGGTCTTGGTTGTCCCTAGGCCAGTCAGAAGGAATCACTTCCTAATCTACCAGAAACAATACCTGGTGGATTGGTTCAAGTTTAGGGAAGCTGTTAGCTTAAGATGGAATAATAAAGAAAAAAACGAGTGTGTAAAATAAAGAGGAAAAGTAAAGAAAGCTAATTTGCAGAGCAAGGAGCTACGTGAGAGCAAGAAAAAAATCTTGTTTATTTTTTTATCACTAGTGCTCAGTATAATTTTTGGCACATAGAAAGGTTGCAACAACTGCCCACAGAATGTTTATAGTAATGTCTTCCTACTCTTCATTTCAAGCTGTATTAGTTATCTAGTGCTGCTGTAACAGAAATACCATAAGTGGATGGCTTTAACAAACAGAATATTCTCACAGTCTAGGAGACTAGAAGTCCAAATTCAGGGTGCCAGCTCTAGGGGAAGGCTTTCTCTCTCTGTTGGTTCTGGGAGAAGGTGCTTAGCATCAATCTTCCCCTGGTCTGGGAATTTCTTAGTGCAGTGATCCCGGGTCCAAAGGACAAGCTCCCCTCCTGGTTCTTCATTCTTGGTGGCATGAGGTCCCTCTCCTCTCTGTTGGATTCTCTCTTTTATATCTCAAAAGAGACTGACTGAAGATACAACCTAATCCTGTAGATTGAGTCCTGTCTTGTTAACATAGGTGCCTCTAATCCTGCCTCATTAATATCATAGAGGCAGGATTTACAACACACAGAATGATCACTTCAGATCACAAAATGGTGGACTACCACACAATACTGGGAATTATAGCCTAACCAAGTTGACACACATTTTGGGGGGACACAATTCAGTCTATAACACAGGCTATCCCTTAATTTTGTTATAAATGACTGCATTTAGTTTACTTGAAGTCTAATAACTCATCAGATATTTTAGGACAGTTGCTGTGTTTTCTCTGTAGTCTTGTCATATCCAGACTGAATAGCCTAAGTTACTTCATCTTTTTCGCAGATTGTTTTCCCCTTGTCATCTAGTGATTTGTTCACCCACAGGCATTTTGAGTATTGTGAAAACTTCAGTACCCAGAGTTCAATATGATACTGGTATAACTTAGGTACATGAATAATGTGAGACAAGACAGACTAATAAAAGCCAAGAGGGAGACACAATCAAAATGTCATAGAAATTTAGAGAAAGAGATTCTAACTGAGTGAAAGTCTTCATGGAAAAAGTAGTCTTTGTCCTCGGCCTTGATGGCCTATGTGATTGTTGTTGTTAGGTGCCGTTGGGTAGCTTCTGGCTCATAGCGACCCTATGTGCAACAGAACGAAACACTGCCCGGTCCTGCGCCATCCTCATAATCATTGTTATACTTAAGCCCATTGTTGCAGCCACTGTGTCAATCCGTCTTGTTGAGGGTCTTCCTCTTCTTCACTGCCCTCTACTTTATCAAGCATGATGTCCTTCTCCAGGGACTGATGCCTCCTGATAACATGTCCAAAGTATGTGAGATGTAGTCTCATCATCCTTGCTTCTAAGGAGCATTCTAGTCATACTTCTTCCAAGACAGATTTGTTCGTTCCTTTGGCAGTCCATGGTATACTCAATATTCTTATCCAACACCACAATTCAAAGGCATCAATTCTTCAGTCTTCCTGATTCATTGTCAAGCTTTCACATGCATATGAGGTGATTGAAAACACTATGGCTTGGGTCAGGCGCATGTTAGTCTTCAAGGTGTTATCATTGCTTTTCAACACTTTAAAGAGGTCTTTTGCAGCAGATTTGCCCAATGTAGTGTGTCTTTTGCCTATGTGATGGGTAGAGTAAGGTAACTGGACCAAAGACCTGGAAGCATGGAAAGGACAAGTGGATTGGAAACTGGGAATTAGAACCCTTGGCAGAAATATACGATGTGTGTAATTGATTGCAGGAGATGAAGCTAAAAAGATACTTTCAACTGAATGTGGATTAAATGGGAGGATGAAGATGTTTTGCTTCCTTTACCGATAGCAGAGAACCATTGAAAGTTTTGTGGGTAGAATAATATTAGTAGAATGATGCTTTAGGAATGTCTTCTAGCAATCTGTAGGACAGATTGGAGTAGTTTATCACTTTCTTAACTATGTTTCTCTGAAAGTAGCTCACAAAGTGATTTTTGTGATCTTTACTATTCTCCGTAAGATGGAACTTGCTCCATTTTAGTCTTACTGACACTATTGTTATCTGTGGGCCATTTGGCCCCTCCTTTCACTCTTGATCCCCAATTTGTATCTGAGTTACACAGAAAGGCTCTTATAAGCTCATGCCCCCTTTCTTCCTACTCTTTTGCCTAACACACAGGAGCTTTGCCTTATGCCAAGGTTGTTTCTGATGACCTGAAGTTTATTTATTTATTCATGTTTGCGCATTCCTCCACCCAGTGCAATCCCCATCCCCCTCTGTCAAGTCTGTATAGAGTTGGGTGTCTGCAGCTTTCCAAAGAATTGCAGGATGGTTTAACAGATGTAAGGTAATACTCTGTGTTGTAAACAGGGATAGCTGCAGGGAGAAAAACTAGGACACTTGGGGAATTCCCTGCTTCAATATCCCCATTCTGCAACCCCAGAACCTATTGAAGAACTTGTCCTAGAATCAGTACCTAGGTTTTGGCACTGTTGGGTTCCAACCACCAAGAAGGAAGACATGATTAGAGTTCTGCATGAGTAGAATTTTCTCTGGCACACTTAAGCCTTAATACACGTTCTGCTGCCTTCATTAACCACTGTCAACTGGTCTCAGAATGGTTTATATAACTTTGACTTTTAAGATGACCTCTTCAACATCATCATTGGGAGTTACCATGCATAAAAAGTGGAGCCTGTAATGTGAAGCACGGTGAACTCTTGAACCTTTTCACTGAAGACCACCTTGTTCCTAGGGCTGCCATAACAAAACACCACAAAGTGGGTGGCTTATAAGAACAGAAATTTATTGTTTCACAGTTCTATAAGTCAGTAGTCCGAATTCAAATGGCAGAGCTATCTTCTCTTTGTCTCTTCTAGTGGAAGATCCTTCCATGTCTCTTCCAGCTTCTGGTAGCCCCAGGTATTTTTTGGTGTTCCTTGACTTGTAGATGCATCTTCACATGACCGACCTCCCCTGTGTGCTCCCTCTGTTTTTTCTCCTCTTTTATAAAAACACCACTCAAGTGGGATTAGGACCCACTCTATTCTTGTATGACCTCATGTTAATTTAACTGATAACATCTTTAAAGACCCTATTTCCAAACAGGGTCACATGACCAGATACGGGGGTTAGGACTTAAACATAGCTTTTGAGGGGGACATAATTCAATCTATAATACTACCTAAAAGCAGAGGGAATAATGACTCCTGGTAACTCTGGGAGCTAGTGAGAGGAGCATTCTGGGTCTGACATAGTGTTGGTGGCCAAAGTGGGAGAGTGGGGGAAGAGGGTTGCCAGGAGGATCCAGCCTCAGGTGCAAAGATGCCTTTGAATCCTTCCATTTTACATTGAAACCCTTGGTAAAGTTTATAGGCCACTCCACTAATTTAAAACAGTCCTCCTCACCTCAGTTATTGCAGTCATGTTTATATTTGTCGTTGCTCCTGTTCTCAATAAAAAACAAACCTACTGCCATCAAGTCGATTCCAGCTCACAGTGACCCTATAGGAATGAGTAGAACTGCCCCGTAGGTTTCCAAGGAGCCGCTGGTGAGTTGGTTAGCAGCCATAGCTCTTAGGAGAGAAAATGGAGCCAGAAAAAGGAAATGAGGAAAGCAGATATTCTCACCCCAGTTTAAGAAGTGCATATTAGCAGAAACGACCTAGGCTTTGGAGTCAGACTGATCTGACTCTTCTAATGATTGAATGTGTGACCTGGACAGTAACTTAGCCTTTCTGAGGCTGAGTTTCTGTATTTATAGAGAAGATGATAAGAATATCTCATAGGGTTAATATAGGTAAAACAGATATAACAGATATAAAGTTCCTGTTATATAGTAAATGTCCAAGAAAGGTACCCAAAATAATAATAATTACAATTACTATAATAATAATAATTAATATATATATTGTGCTAAAATCTATCACCATCCATTTGGCCCTTCCACAGTTTTTAACATTTAAAAATACATTTAAATTTTAAAATGATTATGTTGGTTAATTTTCAAAACTCATGGCTTGGTCTTTACTAGGTACACTGTACACGATATAATGTCAAGCAGAATTTAGAGAAACATCTGTTTCATTTCTATCTGCTTCATTCCTGGGCAGCCCACTCTACCACTTGGTTTCACGTATGTAAATATCATGACAACATTGATATATTTTTCTGTTAAACTTATAATAATAACTATTTTTATCAACACTGTCCAATTTTACAACCTATCCTCTTCATATAATATATATCATTAAAAAGATCATTTTTTATAGGCAAGAAAGGTCAAAATATATTGTCCATACTAACAGTGAGATAGTTTGCATAGTGGAGAGCTTAGTCTGCTCCAGATGCATTGTAAACAACAAATGGCCTTTTCTAATTATGAGGCATTAGTCCCAGAACATGTTTAATATGTACAGGCAGTTAGAATTTAGCTTTAGGCTAGCATATGCCTTAATAAGATAGACGAGCAGTTGTGAGCTTGATGGGTCCCCTCAAAGTCTCTTTCAAGCCTCTGATTCTGTCACACTAATATCTGAATGAACATAGAGGATCCAGGCATCAAGAGATGAGGGGTAGAATAGGCTTATGGAATGCCTTGAACATTTGTTGAAGCATGTGTAGTATGAGTTGGGTCTGTTTAGTGTTGAAGGTGGGGTAGGAGTGTAAGACAATGATGCCTTTCTCTGTCCTTCCTCCTGAACTAAGCCCTCAAAAGCTTCTAGACCATTTAGAGAGAGTATAGATCAGCAGAAAGTTTTAAATGAGACTTATCTACTGCCTTAGAATATGCCCGAAGAGCCAGGAGTTGACTTGAGGAAACATAAATTATTCTGGAACGTATGTCAGAAAACTGAACTAATGCAGGCAAAAGAAGCTAAGACTCAACTCAAATTGAAAATCGTTCCTTTTCTAATAGAGACTATGAGAATCTGTGGGTAATTTTCCCATGAAGTAGAAGAAGAGAGATTGTATTTAGACAAAACATTTGATTCACATGCAAAATTCAATTTTGAAAATATTTGATGAACTCTTATTTTCTACCATCTTTTTAGTTTAATGGGACATATGAGAAGCATGCAAACAAATAATATGAGGAGGGCTCTTTTAAAGTAGCACTGCCCAGTAAAAATGTCTTGAGAGCAACATATATCCTTTTGAATTTTCCAATATTCATATTAAAAAGTAAAAAGAAACTGGTGAACTTAATTTCAATAGTATGTTTTTATATAACCCAGTATATCTAAAATCATAACATTTTAACATATAATTAATATAAAAATTATAAAAGAGATATTTTATGTTCTTTTTTCCCTACTAAGTCTTCCAAATCCTACCTCTTATTGACATGTAGAGTACATCTCATTTCACACTAGCCTCATTTCAAGTGCTCAGTATTCACACTAGGCTTTGTTGTTGTTGTTTGTTGCTGTCCAGTCATTTCTGACTCATGGAAACCTCATGTGTACAGAGTAGAATGGCTCCATAGAGTTTTCAAGGCTGTGACCTTTGAGAAGCTGATCACCAGACCTGTCTTCTGAGGTGCCTCTGGGTGAGTTCAAACCACGAACCTTTCAGCTAGTGGTCGAGTGCTTAACCGTTCGAGCCACCCAGGGACTCTTCACACATGGCTAGTGGCTATCATATTGGACAGTTCAGATTTAAGAGAATCAGGGGCTAGGAGAATACAAACAAGCTTGCAAAGGTTTTTGCCTGAAAGGATCTGAAAAGTT
The DNA here is from genome assembly GCF_000243295.1 of Trichechus manatus latirostris. Lineage (NCBI taxonomy): Eukaryota > Metazoa > Chordata > Mammalia > Sirenia > Trichechidae > Trichechus > Trichechus manatus. Next base: position 12,435,310 of record NW_004443943.1, on the reverse strand, counting down.
AAAAAAAAAAAGTCATATTGAGCTCTGCTGTGCAAGGATGAGTGGGAGCTTTAGGAGACAAGTGGGAGAAATTCATTCTAGATTTAGGAACCATCATGAACAAGAGCATAGGATTAAACAAGCTTAATCCCGAGGGCCAGAGGGCAGGTTCAAGGCTGGAGAGGAAGTTGAGGAAGACCTGGGAAATGCTACCAGTGCCTTCCTGTGGAATTTGACTTCTGCCTTAGAAACACCAGGTACATGAGTATTTTTTAAATACTTGTGTGGGGCTTATGGAAAATAAAAAACAGACAAAATAATAACCATGAAACACATTTAGTAATCTAACCATATAAATCTATCCGATCAACTTTTATAAAAGGAAAAATTGCCTCCAAAACCTAAAATTCATTTGGCTGACGTGATAATTTTTGTGACTTTTCATCTTGGTCTTTTTAATATTCCCAAAGAATCTGGACATTAAGGTGTTTGTCCTGGGGCTCACAGAAATCTGGCACCTTTATTTCGAGTGTGTAAATGTCTGTTGGCCCAAGTGATTCTAGAATATTCTTAAGAAATGAAACTAGTTGCCATCCAGTCAATTGTGATTCATGGTGACCCCAGCGTGTCAGAGTAGGAGTGCTCTATAGAGTTTTCAATGGCTGTTTTTTGTTTGTTTGTTTTTGGAAGTACATCACCAGGCTTTTCTTCAGAGGTACCTCTGGGTGGACTTGAAGCAAAAGAACATAGTTTGAAGATATAATTTGATATTTATAATGTAGAAGTAAAAGAAAATTACAAGCTCATTTTGCTCATTACTTAGGTTAGCTTATGACATGCATTGTTCTCACACTTAAAAACAGCAGTTATTTTTACAAATACGCTGCCACTTGTGCTTTTGAATAAGTGTCATTATTGCAATTCTTTATTTTCATTTATATATCTACGTTAGAAAGCTGGGTGTTAGGGTCAAATTCTGTCTCCTTGAACATGTTGTATGCGTTCAAGCTCTTTAATACCTTTCTAGTTCATCTAACTCTTCACCTTCATTGCCAACGCCAGAGTTTGCCTACATGGATTATTTTATGAGCCTGCTAACTGATCTCCCTTCCCTTCTCTTTCCCCCTCCCCTCGGCTCCCTCCCCTTCTAACTCTTGTAGTCCCCTTCCCTTTCCCCTCCTCTCTCATGCCCTCCTCTTCCCGTTCCCCTCCCCTACTCTGCCCTCCCCTCCCCTCTGCTCCCCTTCCCTTCTCTTCCTATCTCATCTCTCAACTCAACTCTCCTGTTGTAACATGGAAGAAAGCAGCCAGAGACAGTAGGTAAATAAATGGGCGTGACTGTCTTCCCATAAGACTTCATTAATTAACACTCTATTATTTTTCATATAATTTTCATGTGTCAGGACATTCTTCTTTTTAAAATTTTTTTCAACCACTTAAACAGTATAAAACCCGTTCTTAGGTAATGGGCCATATAGAAATAGACCACGGGCCAGATTTTGTCCGGACTGTAGTTTGTCGACTTCTGTACTAGACCATAAGTTTCTTGAGGGCAGGAACTATAATTTTGTTTTCCATTCCTTACATCTGGCACCAGGGTCTGCCATATTGGTGTTAAATAATTATGAACTAAATATATATTTGCATCTTTAGTGCTTTTTACTCATATATGACTACTCTGCAGTCTTCTAAACTTTGAATGGGACTACAGATAAATTTCCCAGTAGAACTAAAGCTGAACAGATTCATGGTCTCCTAGCATTTGGTACAAGTTGCCGTCGAGTCAATTCTGACTCACAGTGACCCTATAGGACAGAGTGGAACTGCCCAATAGAGTTTCCAAGGAGCGCCTGGTGGATTCAAACTGCCAACCTTTTGGTTAGCAGCCATAGTTCTTAACCACTCTGCCACCAGGGTTTCCTTCTGTGTGATAGGTGTTCTTAATATACTTGTGCTTGATAGCAAGCACAGTGGTTAAGATATACTGCTGTTGAGCGTATACATTTGTTATAAGTCTTTCTGCAGAGCAAAGCCTTAAATCGTATGTGTGCTTACTTCAGTTAGACATTCCATCCCACTTCTAAGAATTTATTTAAGGGGCACTTAAAAATCAATAATTACAAATATTTTTATTGCTGATTTTTTTTATTAACAAAATTGGTTGGAGCATCCTACTTTGTCCTTCAAGGGGAGGTATATCTATTCTGTGAAATACCTAGGAACCATTAAAAATGATGAATGCAGGAAACTTTATTTTTATTTTTTTTTTGCTTGGCATTAAAAAAAATTTGATGCACCCTTGGTGTATTATTTTAAATATTGGTTCTTGTTTTTTTTTTTTTTAGCATCTTCCATAGCTTTCTGTTGTCCATCCAGTGAATTCTTGATTCATCACCCTGGCTTTCAGGACCCTGTGTAAACTTACTCAAACTATAGCTCTTCTACAGAAATCTCAGCCATTTCGGTCTGTTTTTCTGAGTGGACTCTCGCAGCCCCAGTTTTTTCCCAGCTGTGCTCTTGTTATAAACTTTCCTCATCTTCCTCCCAGCTCATCCTTCTCCTAGCTCACCTCCTATCATTGTTTAATGTCCTACTTCCAGTTCCACATCTTATGAGCCTTTTCCTGATTATCCCAGGCCTTCATGGCTATAGTTTGTCTCAAGTAAACAGGTATTCTGGAAAAGAGCCTGGATTCAGCAGAGGGACTAGAATATGGCCTGAGAACACCTGTGAGATGAGGTTTTTTTTGTTTCTGTTTTTTTTTTTTGAAGGAGTATCAGTTTTTAAATGATATTTGGGATGGAGCCATGCACACACCAGTCCTTGCTGCTTTGTTCTTTTTCTACTTAAATTAGTACCTGTTTTCCTCCGATAAAGAGCTTATCAGGGAGCAGTCATGCTCTAGTCGGTTAGCCTCAAAATTTTCTCAAGGAAGAACTAGGTGAAATTCAAGGATGGGGCTTACTCTGGAGTATGATACTTCCTTTATCTTCCTTCTCCCCTGTTCCTCTGTGTGTTACTTCTAACTCAGCTGCAAAAGGCACACACATGGCCTAATTATTCTCCTTCCATACCCACAAATCTTGATCCATCATATTCACTGGGTTTAGTCTGAAGTCTGTGAAGAAGAGAGAATTGCATTCTTACATCTTTTTATGTCTGGCTCATTATCGTTATCTGGGTCCCTTGCAATGGTCTTGATCATACCCTTACACACCGCTTCTCTATCCCATACCCCATGTTATATGTGAATTGACTTTGTTTACTACATGTGCTGACTTAAAATATTTTCTTTTATGAAGATCTGTAAACATGCATAATAGTAGAAAGAATAGTATAATTAATCTCTCATACACTCATCACACGGATTCCAATTGCCAAGACTTTTACTGTGCTCATCTTTTAAAGCCAAATGGCCTTGATATATTGATCTGTCAAACACTATAATATGTGTCTTTTTATCATTTTCTAAAACTTGTCTGTTAGTCATGTGCTTAGTAGATTGATCAAATGGTGAAGTTCTGTGGTATGTGGTTTCAACACTTAATTGTGTGTTGTCAAAGGTAGTAGTGTGTAGGACTAGAAATTAAAATTGAACAAACATATCTAATGTAACTTCATGTGGTAACTTTGGCCACGGGTTATAATTTGTAACATAAGCTTTGTGTAGAAATGGCTGTGTAATTATTTCTACTATATTAAATTCACCCCTGAACCTGAAAATTGAATTTTTACCCCTACTTTTAACGATGAAAATATGATCATATGAGTTATTAACACCACCCTGGGTAATTACCAGGGAGTGTTATTACTTGTGCATCTTTCTTTGTTTCCTTGTGATTCCCGTTATACATAGTCTTGAAATTATTCAATATTTTCAATGTGTACTTAGATACTCTTATTCCCTTAGGAACCTAAGAACAACAGGAACCTTCCTACTAGACAATAAACTAGTATGGAAAATTATGAAGTACACTTTCCCCTGTAAGCCTACCAAACTTTTTAAGAAAACAGGACAGCAGTATGGTGTTAGTTTTAAATGTGTGTAAAAGGTTAATCATTTTCATACTTCTCATGAATTACCCATCTCTTCTGTAGGAGGATGTTCACAGTTGAAATTCTCTAATTAATTTATCCCTGTTTGTTTTCTTTTTCTTTTTCTCCAGCTCTTGTAAATGTGAAACTCTGGGCCATTGATCGACAATGTTTTCAAACAATAATGATGAGAACAGGACTCATCAAGCATACCGAATATATGGAATTTTTAAAAAGGTAGGGTGCTTTTTTTCCTCCTTTTGAGAGCATTTATTGTCTTTTGATTCTTCTATCTGAAATTACAGTGCAATGAAGACTTCTTGCCCATATCTCATTCTTAATAGTATGCAGGCTTTGGACTGGCTTCTTTATATTTCCAGTGCCAATTTTCATATGTGATTAAGTCAGAACTTCAGAGATTCATCACATATATTCTGCTACTGAAATTTATCTCAACAGAAGAGTTCAGCTCAGAGAAACAAATGAGAATTTTCTTGAATAAAAGAGAATATTGCATTCATCTCTAACTATTTATTGTTTAAGATAATTTATTGTACCTCTTCTAAACCGACCCACATTGTAAGGCTGAGTCATCTCTTGTTGTATCAGATTTGATATTAAAGGTCAGATGAGTAAGATGGAAAATTTCCAAAAAGAAATTTATTATCCTTTAATCCTGAGTTTAATTTCCCAAATTAAATTCATTTAATGTTGCAGTTCTGAAATATCAAAAGCCTTTTCTTTCCTTGATATCGTATATTACCATAATAACTTAATATAGGGAGGAAATTTGGAGTAAAAAGCCACCTTTTCATTTCTTAAGAATACACATGATATTCACTGAATTAATTTTTATGTCTTGAAGCTTATTTGATTTTAAAGAAAATGTATTATTTTATTATTGAAAAGGATATTGGCAGTTCTGATGACTTTTTTTTCAAAAAGCAGTTAGTTTGTATTTTTTTCTTTTGAAACAGAACCATTAATATGATAATAATGTGCGGATTATGTGAGATAAAGGGGCATGTAACAGATTTCATTTTTGAGAGCTAGAATATTGGCTTTTTTATTTTATATTTTCATTTGTGGTAAATAAATGGTTAAAATGGATTAAAAACATCAAATTCACCTTTTCTTTCAGTGATATATCTCAACAGATAGCTATGGAATTGTCTTAAGATTCAGTTTTAATATTCCTTGGGTATTTCGTGTAGTTAATTTGTTTTGTTTCTGCTTCATCTTTTATACATTTTTCATTTCCATTTAAAACCTTTCCTTTATATTACAGCTAAAGGGATAATAAAATTCTAATCTGAATATCAAGTAATAATATATTGAAATATTACTCTCTCAGTAGGGTGTATTTTTCCCCCTCCTCAATGTGTTTGGATGAAACATTTAGGAGAGGTGGAAATGTAAATTTCTGTTTAGAGTTTACGATGGTTTGCAAGAGAACTTATTCAACTGAGATAGATAGACAGATAGATAGATATAGATAGATAGATCAAAACAAACAAATAAACCCATTGCCATCAAGTTGATTCTGACTCATCGAGACCCTATAGGACTGCCTCCTAGGGTTTCCAAGGAATGGCTGGTGAATTCGAACTGCCAGCCTCTTGGTTAGCAGCCAAGCTCTTAACCACTGTGCCACCAGGGCTCCAGATAGATAGATAGGTAGAATACTCATTTTCTAAGCCTTAAAGTACAAGAATTATTATTTTCTTCTGATGCATCTCTAATAAAGAAAGATCTCAGTTGGTCACCAATGAAATGATTAAATGATGTTGATTTCAGCTTTCATAAGTCTGTTTTTGCAAGGAAAGAACCAAGTCCAATGCTGTCCCGTGTGAAGCTATTGCACTTTTTTTTTTTAAAATGAGTTTGAGTAGACGTTTGTTTTTGTAGTATTCTCAGAGGTGCCTTTGTTTGCTTTAAGTTGGCCCTTCAGAGTGAGTAAACAATGTTTGTTCATCAGATAAGAGCAGGTAGAGTTTAACTGGTTCAATTAAAGAAAAATAGGTGCTAACTTTGTGGTCACTTTGCATGTGTCTACTCAGTTAAACATCAAGTCCACATTGTTTGTAAATGTAGTACTGGGCTTCTCTTCTAGAGAAATGATAGGATTACCAGCATTGCCGGGGACCAGCTTTAATCTTTCTAAAGTAGAGTGTGACTCACTGGTTGTCTCTCTACCAAACAGACCAAATCAAACCAAACCCACTGCCATCAAGTTGATTCTGACTCATAGCAACCCTATAGGACAGAGTAGAACGGTATACCCCATAAGGTTTCCAAGGCTGTAATCTTTAGGGAGGTAGATTGCCTCATGTTTCTTCTGCGGAGCGGCTGGTGGGTTTGAACCACTGACCCTTCAGTTAGCAGCCAGGCATTTAACCTCTGTGCCACCAGTGCTCCTCTATGATGCTTTTTTTTTAAACAATCCTTTAGTGGCTCCAACTACTGTTGAATTATTTGCCACCTCATCAGCTGAACATTCAAGGCTCCCCCACGGCCAACGCCAACCTACTTTTTAAACCTGGTTTCTTCTTATCCCAGATAAACCAGATAATTCTATGTGCTCATGCTTTCCCATGCTTTTGTACAGCACACTGCCTTTCTGCCTATCTTCCCCATCATCAGTGTTCAAATACCCCTCTTCTTTTCAGATCCAACTAAATGCTACTTCTTCCACAGACACTTACCTTATTTCACCCAGAAGTAACCTTTTTCTCTTCTGGAGCCTCATATCTACTGCATGTCTCATTTTCTACTTGTTTTGTAATAATTTGACTCTAAACTTCTTTCTTTCTTTTTTTTTTCTTAAAATTTTAGTTCAATTTTTTTAAATTGTAGTTTAGATGAGGGTTTACAGAGCAAATTAGTTTCTCACTAAAAAATCAATACACATATTGTTTTGTGACATTGGTTGCCACCCCCACGACATGGCAACACTCTCCCCTTCTTGACCTTGGGCTCCTGGTTACCAGCTTTCCTGTCTGTCCCCTCCTGGCTTCTCATCTTTGCCCTGGGCTAGTGTGCCCATTTAGTCTCGTTTTGTTTTATGGACCTGTCTAATCTTTGGCTGAAGGGTGAACCTCAGGAGTGACTTCAGTACTGAGTTAAAAGGTAGTCCAGGGGCCATACTCTTGAGGTACCTCCAGTCTCTGTTAGACCAGTCTAAACTTGTTTCCACTTCTAGATGATAAATTTTTCAGTACTGAGGCTATGTTTTAAGCACATCGTTATTCTTCCTTGGCACCAAACTTACTGCTTTGTAGATAAGCAGTTTACAGGACAGTAAATGCATGACCAGTTACATAATTTGTGGGGCCTAGTGCAAGGATCAAGGAGTTCTGGTGGCACAGTGGTTAAAGCGCTTGGCTGCTAACCGAAAGATTGGCAATTCGAACCCACCAGCTGCTCCATGGGAAAAAGATGCGGCAGTCTGCTTCCACAGAGATTTATAGCCTTGGAAACCCTATGGGGCAGTTTTACTTTGTCCTATAGGGTCACTGTGAGTCAGAATTGACACGGTGGCAATGGGTTTTTTAGTGCAAGGATCAGGCATTTGTTCATTTTTAAGGCCACTTGAATATGGCTGGTGTAGTTGGCTAATGACAGACACTAATGGATCTGTGAACAGAAAATTGCAATTAATTTTCTAGTCATCATTTTAGCAACGCAACACACTCTATTTGAATGAGAATATTGGAAAAAATCACATTAATTATTACAGCGTAAGATTTTTATTTTCATTGCATCTTAGGCAAAATTGCTATCTTTCGTATATTTGTACATGCTACTGAAACTTGAGTCATGAGAAGCAGTAAAACCACACTGGATTCTTTGATCTCCTGTCCCTTTAGCTGAGTTCTGATGGCAGCCCAGAGTTCTTTCTACAGCCATAGGTATGCTTGTATCATCTCTCACATGATATCAACAGCAGGTTTAATCACACTGAGTTTGCCTGTTTGGGATTCTGATCATTACATACGGTGAGATCTAGGGGTTGTTACTCTGTCCATCACCTATTCCTTCAATGCTCCCTTTCTCCTTAGTGCAGACCTTAGAGATTTCCATATGCTTTCTTTTCCATTTTATGGGCTGTCACTACGTACTCTGTTTATTGGAGGTTACCTGCCAACAAGATTGTGCCCTCTGTCACTGCTCATTTCTTTATGTAACCTCTTCCTCCTCATTCCCCTAAGTAAGCATATACGTTCAAAAGAGAGAAAAGGAGACACACTAGGCGTACAATTGCGTTGCTAATACTCAAAAGATTTTTCTTTATTGTCCGAGTTGGTTTTTATTTTGATTCCAATGTGTTTACCCATTTTGTATAACTACCAGTCATGAGGTTTGGCCCCCTCTTTGTTATTAGATGCCACATCAAACTGTGATGCTAGCTTTTTAATCCTATTTAGTTGTTTCTCTTTTGTGCCTGTATTTCCCATTCCCTGATGTAAACACAGATGTTCCTATGCAAGCATAGAAAACGTATTCAAGGGACAGTGCTGCTAAACATGGTGTGTTTGCTATAGGTCCAGCAATGATTTTGCAAGTTGCCAGGATTTTCCACCATCTTTAGTTACCAAATCATGCTGTTGTTTTTAAGATGAATTCTGGAAAATGAGCCAAATAACTGCCAGAGTTAGTGTTGCTTTTCTCTGAGCATATTCTCTGTCACTGTGGTTGGCACTAGTGTCTATACCCAGAGGCACATTAGAATGTAGCCGCATGACTTTGGGGAAGCACTTGTTGGAGCTAGGTTTTCTGTTGATCCCAAACTATGATGATGATGATAATGGTGATAATGGTGAACCTCTGTTTATATTACTTGCCTACTGACAAATCAGAGACACAGCAGGTAATGTTTGGAACTTAAGCTTCTCAGGCCAGCCTGCCGACCCTCAGAAAACCTTTCCTTTATCTACTTGGGCTTTTGGAAGTAGGGAAACACCAAGTCTGTTCTCAACAGGCAGTCTGGGGAATCTTTTGGAAAGGCAGATGTGCTCATGTCATTCCCCTGCATTATCGGTCAGGATTGGCTTGCCTGATTAGAGGCTTCCCCTCTTATGGTTAAAGGATGGTGGAAAACAAGAAGGCTGCCCACACGGTCATAACGTGCATAGAAGTTTTAATAGCACTTAAGGGGTAAAGCGTCAGGGAAGGTCACCACGCAGGGTCAGAGCACAGGCCGCTGGGCAGTCTTCCAACTGTCTGGGAGGATCCTCCAGAGAGGACCTCTTAGGGATGATCTGGAGCCCACCCTTCTTATAACAAAGTTCAGTCCAAATTGTTAACAGGTGCATATTTCATGTCCTCAGTGAAGCAGTTATTTTGGGGGTGTTTACCCCATTAGTGTAAGACATGTGTTCCATTGGGTACTTATGTGTTCTTTAGCTACCACATTTGCAAAGCTAAATTGGGCTTCTGGTCTTGCAAGACACTTCCTCGACCGTAATGTCACACCATCCTTGTTGGAGGGCTTTTTAATCTACTTTGGATATTACACTTTCCATGGCTCCCTGTGGCTCTTAGGATAAATTCTAGGTCTTTACTGTGGTCTTCAAAGCCCTGACTGCGCTGGCCACTGCCAGCTTCTCCAGACTCATCTTGTTCTCCGTCTTTTCCTTCCTCATTCTCTCTTCTCCAGCCACATGGTGTCCTTTCATTTACTTAAATACTGCACGCTCCCTCCCACCACGAGATCTTTGCACCTGCTCTTTTCTCTGCATAGAATGCTTATTTTCTCCCATCTTCACACAGTTAACTCCCACTTACCCTTCTTACCACAATTCAAGGTCACTTTTAAGAGAAAAGTTACTCATCTCCTTGACTAAGTGTAATCATGATTTTGTGTGCCCTCATAGCATGATATAATTTGCCTTTGTAGCACTTATCACTGTTACAGATTTGCATCAACTTGGGTGATTATTTGGCTAATATCATTATTCACCTTTCCACTCCATCCCCCAACTCTCAACTATAAGGTCCATGGGTCAGAAATGACACTAATTTTGGTCGGTCTTGTTTCCCAGCACCTAAAACAGTGTCTGGCATGTGGTAGGCATCCCATACACACTCAGTAAGTGTTGAATGAACGCTTTACACCCTTCTTCCCCCTCATTGTATCTATCAGTGGTGATTATCCCAGGACCCTCCTCTCTTTGAATGGGTGTATTTCCCAGTGTGATCTGTGGTATACCACTCTGAGTATGCCTGCTGTGGCAGAAAACAGAATCTTCTATCTCCCAAAACAGCTATAAATTTCTGATTCCCCTACTTGAGTACAAAGAAGGCCTTCTCACAGGGAAACCTGTGTAAGCCAGAACTCAACAGGACTGCCTTGTTTTTCCAGGTCTTGCAAATTTTTTGCTTTTGACAGATTTGTCTTACCACTTTTCTGTTGCTCATTTTAGTGGAAAATATTTGAGTTTTTCTTCTCTGACAGGTTTCCATATTACACAGGTTCTGGCTTTCACAGGTTTTACTGTATTAGCCACCAAGTTTTAACACTGTATTTTCAATAAATATAATTTTAAAGTTTGGGACTTGAAGGTCTTTGGTGGTGGCCATTTGTTCCTGGTTGACTCTCCAACAGTTAAGGAACATGGATGTTTCCATTTCAAAACTATCAACTAGTCTTATGGTTTGAGCCCCTTTAGGCAGACAGGTGGTTCTTCTCCAAGAAGCCCTTATTACTGGAAGGTAATTGATAACCAAAGCTCAAAGCTAATAGTCCCCTACGAGGGCCTTAGCAGCATCCACATACAAGGGGACAAGAATGTGTGGAAAAAGATGGCTGGGCCTTAGGTAAATCATAGAGCTACTATAGTAATTCTTCCTGCCATAGTTTGTTGAGAAGCCCTGCTCAATGTTAATAATGTGTAAGGGTCTCCTAGGATGTAAAGCAAAGCTAGTGATGCTTTGGATGCCTCATTCTTTATCTCCATCATGAGAGAGTGAGCTCCAGTCAAGTTTGTTCTTCAGCCTTCTTCTCTAAAACAATAATACTTCGATGTTGTTTCTGTTAGCTGCTGTAGAATCTGTTCTGACTCATAGCGACCCTATCTGCAACAGAATGAAACACTGCCCAGTCTTGTGCTATAATTGAGTCATTGCTATAATTGAGCCTATTGTTGCAGCCACTGTATCACTCCATCTACTTGAGGATCTTCCTCTTTTTCACCTCCTTTTGACCGTCCTACAAATGAATTTGTCAAGTACACATTGTGTTCTTTAAGTGGACTTGTTCTTGCTCATCCCTGGGTTGTATAAATGGTTAACATGGGCTTGGCTGTTAACTGAAAAGTTGGAAGTTCAAGTCTACTTAGAGGTGCCTTGGAAGAAAGACCTGGCAATATGCTTTGAAAAAATCAGTGCTTGAAAACCCTAGGGAGTACAGTTCTACTCTGACACACATGGGGTTGCCATGAGTCAGAATTGACTCAAAGGCAACTGGTTTGGTTCTTGCTCAGACTGTGTTTGTGATCTTCCTTTAGCATTAAGAAAATGCACCATTTGGACCTTTATTGATGCAATATCTTCTATCAACTTTAGCTTGAAGAAATCAAGATGCAGCTGTTTTGACTCAAATTATTTAAGACAGCGATATAGACAAATTGACCTGTTGAGATCACCTTTCTGAAAATCAAAATGTTGATCCCTTTTCCTCAAAAAATTTTTTCCTTTTTTTACAGAGATAGATTGCAAAATAAGGTGCATATGAAAACAGTTTTATGGATTTAGACCTTTTTAAAGGTTTTTTTAAAGAATAAGTGACAGACCTGTTAAGCAAACTGTGAGCTTTAATAGAGCTTTTCTAGGAGATTGTGAAACTTGCATCAAGACAAAGCTGGTATAGTTTTAATTTGAAGGGAAGTAATATGAAGAATAAATAAAGTGGCATTTTCTCACCCCATTTTCAAGTCTGTCTGCTCACAGACCATTTTGTGGTAGCACATCCATTCTCGTTAAAGATGACACAAGGAGCAGATAAACATAAAAGTGGCTATTAATTTCATGTTGTCATCTAGCATTTGCACAAATGTCTCCATATTGATCCTTGGGGAAAAAAAAAAGGAAGAGGATGTGACCTCATATATTTGCATAATTCTATGTCAATTAAGAAAAAATTGTTCATCTGCACATACCATATATAGTCACACTCACCTTCATATGTATAGAGTTCGCTCTAATCCTTGGAGTAATTAATAAGATGCACAATTTATGATACGTATGGCTAAAATCATCTCCTGCTTGAATCAAGTAATGAATCCCATACAGATGTGTCCTATTTGCTCCAGGACTCAGCTAAAGGACTTAATACATTGATCCATGTCCTGCTTATCTCTGGGCCTACGTTTGGAGGGATGAGTCTCTTTGGGGATCCTGGGCCAGCTTTTTCTCACCAGAGTCTTGGGGATAGTTCCTCAACACTGGGGTTTAAAATGCTAAAGCAGTATGATGAAATAGTGTTAAGAATTTGTTCATTTTGTTGTTGTAGCTTTGAACCTTATAAATTGCTCCTGTATTGAAGCTTATTTTGTTTCTGAATTATTCATATTGAATCTACTTACAGTCCCATATTTGTAAAGTATTTTGTAAGCAAAGGATTGGTGCATCTGGGACTGAGTTGTTTTCTATAAGAAAAATTATTCTGTAATGAACAAGTTCAGAAGGAATCCACAGGCCATTGGGGGAATAAGAAGTTAGGATTCTTGGGTTTCGGCAACCTAGATTTCCTTATTTGATATAAATACATGATTCCTCACAGGAGGAGAGAAATCAAAGAGAGAAGTTGGAGTAAGACTGAGGAAATGCTGTTAAGGGTAGTTAAACATCAGAGTGATTTAGACAAAGAATGAATTTTAGCTTGCCCATTTTTCTGTCCTGGGAGGAGGAGAGTACATCAGTTTAGACAAAGCATAAAAGGGATGGAATGTGCATCATGGGTCCAATTTTTTGTTCTTGGAATGAAGTTAATCATAGTTTATTTATAATCTGATTTCACCAATACCAAGATGTGGTCTCTTGAAGGAGAACTTGGAATCTGCCTTTTTCGCAGCAAGAGTATGTCCAAACTAGACAATCCTGACAAAGCACGCCCTAGAAAGAGGAACCATTAGAGGGAGAACCAGGAATGATGTTACATGACAAAACTGTGGGCTTGTTTGTGAACATTCCCCCACAGTAAGAGTGCTTTCATAGCAGTGAAGGAGACCAGGGAGAAAACAGCCAGCCTATGCCTGCTGCTTTGCACACATTACCTCACTAATTTTGACAAGGTTCTTTGAGGTAAGTGGTAGTGTCCTCATATTACTGAGGAGGTAACTAAGTGTCATGAAAAATAGCAAATTTCCGAGGGTCACACAGCTGTATTCAAAACCAGATCCAATCCCAAAGTCCTTGTTCCATTAATTATATCAGGCCAACTTCCTGAAAATGGATAGTGTCAAAGGAAGATCAATATTTATAATTTCTTTCTATATGGAATAAAAGTATCAAGTGCTGAGCACGTGAAAAATTCATTAAAAGTGTAAATATAGGAATGACAAAAATAATTCTTGGACTTGATACATTTCAACAATTGGAAAAATTCCTAACATAGAATTTTGGCATTAATTAGCTCTCTCTCTCTATTTATAAACCTGTTGCTATCGCGTTGATTTTGACTCATAGCAACCCTATAGGACAGAGTAGAACTTCCCTATAGGATTTCCAAGAAGTGGCTGGTGGATTCTGTCAGCCTTTTGGTTAACAGTCGAGCTCTTAACCACTGCACCACCAGGG
>NW_004443943.1:12407715-12421398 GCF_000243295.1 Trichechus manatus latirostris | reverse complement strand
GTGTGTGTGTGTGTGTGTGTGTGTGTGTGTGTGTGTGTGTGTATATGTATGTGTATGTATATGTGTGTGTATATGTATATGTGTATGTATATGTATGGGTATGTATATGTGTGTATATATGTGTGTATGTATATGTGTGTGTGTGTGTGTGTATATGTATATGTGTGTGTGTATATATATATATCTCCATCCTTATGTGGAAGGAATCTGAGGTTTTCAAAAGTCGTTTAAAAACAGCTAGAGGGAGGAGGATTTTTTTTTTAAATTCTTCTGGTCACCTTGATATTTTTCTTTTCATTTGCTTTGTATGTATATATTAAGTAATAGAATATTTTTGCTAAAGCCTAGGAGGATTCCAATTAAGTAGCACAACTTCAGTTATCCTGTAAATATATATATATAAAAAAAAAAACAAGCCCGTTGCCATCAAGTCGATTCTGACTCATAGCGACCTATAGGAAAGAGTAGAACTGCCCCGTAGAGTTTCCAAGGAGCGCCTGGTGGATTCAAACTGCCGAACTTTTGGTTAGCAGCCTTAGCACTTAGCCACTATGCCACCAGGGTTCCACAGAGTGTTTAAAATTATTCGGTACTTATCAAGGATCAAATAAATATCGTTTTCCCAGTTGATTGGAAGGGGTCCAATGAGTAAACATTGCATTCCATGTTTGGAAAAAAGTACTTAAGTTCTCTGATATGTTGTGCAAACAATGATAAACCAAAGTTGCCTTGGAGGATGGGTTTGTTTATTTTCATTTTTTTTAAAAATTCAAATCCACAAATAAGTGTAACACAAAGATGACCAAGATCTAGAACAATGAAAGATGTTAAAACCCAAAGACTTTAATTTCAGAGAATTCTAAATTCCTAAAAATTTTAAATCTCTTTCGAATATATGTGCCCTGAACTCTCTGTATGTAGAAGTAGCACTGTTCTTGAAATTATGTCCTAGTGTTGGGAAGGGGGTTTGGGAGAAGGAGGGATTTTTGTTGTTATTGTTAATTTATGTTCCAATATTGTTTGTATAAATGTATGAAAAAATATGAGGCTTTCCAATAAATAATTCTGAAGAGTAGCTAAATTCTAACCAGAAAGAAGTGCTTGACTTATCTTCAGTTAATTTAATGCCCATTATTCAGAATGATATTAAGCCAATCTTCCTTCCTTCCTCTTCTTTCTTTTCCTCATTCCTTTTTTCTTTCCTCTCTTCCTGTTTCTCTTTTTCTTCCCTCTCTCTCACAAATACATTCGTATGTATAAAGGTAGTCAGTAGTTCTTAAGAGTAAAGCTTAGGTACAAACAATACACAATCCTTTTTTTTTTTTTTTAATTTAAAGCAATGTATTCTGCTATGTTATATATATCCAAGTTATATTCCAGGTGAAAGAAGGTGCTAAGTATGTAGTAGTAGCAGTGATTGGACCATATGGCAAAATCAAGATTTCTATATTAGACACACAGAATTAGCCCAAATCAGATTTTGTGAGATATATAAGCCTATCAAAATTAGCTTTTGTATTGGATGAGGATCAAGTTAAACAACTTTATGAATATTGGAGTCTTCTCTAGAAAGTGCTTTCATTTATATAGCTCAGCTTAGGTATATATTATCTCCCTAATGACACTTGACCCTTGCTGACTATCAGAATTCTAACACCTAGTTAACTGAGTTCTCTATCGCTAAACAGCCCATGCATCTGTCAGTTTGTCATACTGTGGGGGCTTGCATGTTGCTCTGATGCTGGAAGCTTTGACACCGGTGTTTTAAATACTAGCATGATGTCATGGTTTGAATTATGTCCCCCCAAAAATGTATGTATCAATTTGGCTGGGCCATGATTCCCAGAATTGTGTGGTTACCTTCCATTTTGTGATTGTAATTTTATGTTAAAGAGTATTAGGGTGGGATTGTAACACCACCTTTACCCAGGTCACATCCAATGTAAACGGAGTTTCCCTGGCGTGTGGCCTGCACCACCTTTTATCTCTCAAGAGATGAAAGGAAAGGGAAGCAAGCAGAGAATTGGGGGACCTCATACCATCAAGAAAGCAGCGCTGGGAGCAGAGCACGTCCTTTGGACCAGGGTCCCTGTGCCGAGAAGCTCCTAGTCCAGGGGAACACTGATGAGAAGGCCGAGGGAGAGAGAAAGCCTTCCCCTGGAGCTGACGCCCTGAATTTGGACTTTTAGCCTACTTTACTGTAAAGAAATAAATTTCTCTTTGTTAAAGCCATCCACTTGTGGTATTTCTGTTGGAGAAGCACTAGATGACTAAGACACACGGTCACCCATGATGACAGGTTTCAGCTGAGCTGCCAGACTAAGACAGACTAAGAAGAAGGACCTGGCGAATAGCAGCGGAACATTGTCTGGTATCGTGCCGGAAAATGAGCCCCTCAGGTTGGAAGGCACTCAAAATACGACTGGGAAAGAGTTGCCTCCTCAAAGTAGAGTCAACCTTAATGACATGGATGGTGTCAAGCTTTCGGGACCTTCATTTGCTGATGTGGCACGATTCAAAATGAGAAGAAACAGCTGCAAACATCCATTAATAATAGGAACATGGAATGTACAGAATATGAATCTAGGAAAATTGGAAATCATCAAAAATGAAATGGAATGCATTAACATTGATATCCTAGGCATTAGTGAGCTGAAATGGACTGATATTGCCCATTTTGAATTGGACAATCATATGGTCTGCTATGCCAGGAATGACAAATTGAAGAGGAATGGCATTGCATTCATCATCAAAAAGAAAATTTCAAGACCTATCCTGAAGTACAGTACTGTCACAGTGATAGGATAATATCCATACACCTACAAGAAAGACCACTTAGTATGACTATTATTCAAGTTTACACACCAACCACTAAGGCCAAAAATGAAGAAATTGAAGATTTTTACCAACTTCTGCAATCTGAAATTGATCAAACATGCAATCAAGATGCATTGATAATTATTGGTGATTGGAATGTGAAAGTTGGAAACAAAGAAGAAGGAATAATAGTTGGACAATATGGCCTTAGTGATAGAAACAATGCCGGAGATTGCATGATATAATTTTGCAAGACCAATGACATCTTCATTGCAAATACCTTTTTTCAACAACATAAACATAAACATGAACCTTGCTGGATGGAATACACAGGAATCAAATCCACTGTGTCAGTGGAAATAGACAATGGAAAAGCTCAATATCATGTCTCAGAACAAGACCAGGGGCTGACTACCAAACAAACCATCAAGTGCTCATATGCAAGTTCAAGTTGAAGTTGTAGAAAATTAGAACAATTTCGTGAGAGCCAAAGTTAGATTGTTCTGACATCTCAAAATGCATGGCTTACTTCTTCAATTTTTTTTTCATACAAATTTTACAATATTCTGATTATACTATATCGTATGTAGCCTTCAGTATGGATT
The DNA here is from genome assembly GCF_000243295.1 of Trichechus manatus latirostris. Taxonomy (NCBI): domain Eukaryota; kingdom Metazoa; phylum Chordata; class Mammalia; order Sirenia; family Trichechidae; genus Trichechus; species Trichechus manatus. The sequence goes on along the minus strand of NW_004443943.1, from coordinate 12,417,976 downwards.
ACACCTCAACATAAAGGAAACAAAAATCCTCACAACTGGACCAATAAGCAACATCACGAGAAATGGAGAAAAGATTGAAGTTGTCAAGGATTTCATTTTACTTGGATCCACAGTCCACACCCATGGAAGCACGTCAACAAATCAAGTGATGTATTCCTTTGGGCGAATCTGCTGCAAAGGACCTCTTTAACTTGTTAAAAAGGAAAGATGTCACCTTGAGGATTAAGGTGTGCCTGACCCAAGCCATAGTGTTTTCAATTGCCTCATTTGCATTTGGAAGCTGGACAATGAATAAGGAAGACTGAAGAGGAATTGATGCCTTTGAATTATGGTGTTGACGAAGAATATGGAATATACCACGGATTACCAAAAGAAGGAACAAATCTGTCTCGGAAGAAGTTCGACCAGAATGCTCCTTAGAAGAGAGGATGGGAGATTTTGTCTCGCATACTTTGGACATGTTATCCTGAGGGACCAGTTCCTGGAGAAGGACATCATACTTGGTAAAGTAGAGGGTCAGAGAAAAAGAGGAAGACCCTCAATGGGATGGATTGACACAGTGGCTCCAACAGTGGGGTCAAGCATAACAATGATTATGAGGATGGCGCAGGACAGGGCAATGTTTTGTTCTGTTGTACATGGGGTCGCTATGAGTTGGAACCGACTTGATGGCACCTAACAACAACAACAACATATCATATGACATTCTCTTTTTAAGGAAAAGTAAAAGAAAAAGAACAAACAAACAATCCAAGTAACCAAACTGAAGTTTTATTCCAAAGGTTTTTTTAAGTTGTCAATAAAGAAACAAATGAAAATTACTTGTTTTCTAAGTTTCTACCTTATTACAATTTAGGATATTAATACCTTCTTTTAGCCATATAAGGAAGCTTTTAGAGGTCCTAGCCCACCTCTATCCCCACTAGCACACTTTGCTCTCTCATTCTGAAGAGTGTCTGGTAGCTTTCTCCATACCTAAGAACCTAAGAAGGTTCTTAAACCCAAATTAAGACAAAGGTATTCAAAGATTTTCTTGGGATTAACGATTATACGGTAACATAGAGTAGACCTGGAATACTTTAGGATTCCCTTTCTGTCATTGCTTTTTCTTGTCTTTCTGTCTGAGCCACATGTTTGCTCTGCCCTATTCAAGCCCTGGAAATCGCAGCACCCAGATGCCCCTCCTTGAGTATAACCCTTATCACCAAGCTCCATAATGTCCACGTTTCTGTGTACCTCATTATATTGGTCCAGCAACCTGCCTATGCGGCTATCCTGGTCTTACCTACCCTCCCACTGCTACCAACATTTGTTAATTTGGTCTTTCAGGAGTTAGTTGAAGTTGAGTGCAATAAAATAAACAGAGGCAGAGTTTTGGGGTTTGGGGTTCTAAGCGGGGCCAATAGGGTCTAGAAGAGTTAGTGACCTTGTAGCTGTGTTGGGATGTTGGCCAAGGAACCAGAAACTGAAAGAGGGCAACAAGCCACAGTCTCACAGGCACATAGGCACAAATCTAGAGTTTATGTGAAGCTGAGGGTCTGTGCCTGAGACCAACAATCAGGGAATAAATCATCTTGGAATAATATTGTAGCTAAAGATCTTGATATACCAGAAAAAATACATATGTAACTTGAGGAGAGCTGAAGTCACGAATAAATAAAAAATCATTGAGAATTAAAAATATCATCATCGTAATCATTACAGTTGAGACAGTTTACATCCTTATGTGGATTTCGAACAGCTTTTTAAAAATTGACAGTTTTTCTAAGTCATTTCATTTTAGCTTATAAATTAATATAAAGCAAATATTTTACAAAAATTCTGAAAAATGTGAAAGAACATCATCTGTAATCTCATCTTCCAAAGATACCTACTGTCAGCATTTGAGGATTTTACTCATAGTATTCTTCTATGCATGTGCAGGTGTTACCTATGTATTTTCATAATGTATGTAACATTTTTAATGTTGCCTTAATATAGTATCATATCCTTCCATGCTATTTAATATTATATAACATTTATATTCTTCTTTGCTGTCTTAAGCTTTCACCATCTACTTCTCTACCTGAGTTTAAAGGACTCTTCTGTGAGACCAGAAGATAGGCCGGGTGTGATAAGAAAGAACATTAGTACAAAAAGTAACACAGCCTAACCCTATTTATGTACAGTTGTTGCAGATTCAGACCAGAGGCTAATCATATTATTCTTGAGCACTGGAAAATGGTCAGTGTCAGAGAAAGATCCTGAGGGATGTGAGATTGACTTTTGGCTTTAGAAAGAAATCTTGTGGAGCCCTGGTGACACAATGGTTAAGTGCCCAGCTGCTAACTGAAAGGTCAGCGGTTCAAACCCACCAGTGGCTCTGTGGGAGAAAGATATGGCAGTCTGCTTCCATAAAGATTACAGCCTTGGAAACCCTATAGGACAATTCTACTCTGTCCTACAATCAAAATCAACTTGATGGCAATGGGTTTCGGTTTGGTTCAGAGTTAAGCATACTACATTGGAAACACTGGTGGCATGGTTGTTAAGAGCTACGATTGCTAACCAAAAGGTCGGCAGTTCAAATCCACCAGGTGCTGCTTGGAAACTCTATGGGGCAGTTCTACTCTGTGATATAGGGTCACTATGAGTCAGAATTGACTTGATGGCAACTAACAACAATACATATTTTAAGGCACACAAATGTTAAATGTACATATCAAAGCTTACGTATATATATATACTGATGTAACCAACATCCACACCAAGTTATAGGGCATCTTCAGTTCCTTGGAAGGCTTTTCTGAGCCCTTCCCAGTTAATCCCCCTCTGCCAGAGGTAACCACCATTCTGACTGGTTGTGTAACAAGTAAGCGCTCGGCTGCTAACTGAAAGGTTGGTGGTTAGAACCATCCAGTAGTTTCATGGGAAAAAGACTTGGAGATCTACTTCCATAAAGAACTGCCCCATTGGGCAGTTCTACTCCATCACATGGGGTTAGTATGAGTTGAAAATCGATTTCACAGCACCTAACAACAATAATCATCGTAGATTAGTTCTGCCTGTTCTTGAACTTCATATTAATGGAATCAAATGGTATGTACTTTTATGTGTCTAGTTTCTTGTGTTCAACATTATGTCTGAGAGATCCATCCAGTTTGAGGTGTGTATCAATAATTCATTCTTTTTTATTGCTCCGTTGCATTCCATAGTTAAATATGCCACAATTTGTTTATCCATTTTACTCACAACGGACATTTGGGTTGCTTCCAGCGTGGAGCTTTTATAAATAAAGCTGCTGGAAATATTTTTGAACAGGTCTTTTGGTGAACATTTGCCTTCATTTTCCCTGAGTGGATACCTCAGAATAAAATTTCTGGGTCATAGTCGAGGTGGATGTTTAACTTTTATAGATGGTGCTATACAATTTTCCGAAGTGGTTAAATCAATTTCTACTTCCATCAAAAATATGAAAGAGATTTGTTCTACATCCTTACCAACATGTGACATTGTCAATCTTCTTAATTTTATTTAGCTAAAATATTTTAATAAAATAGAATTTAACGTCATCTCTAAATCATTTTGTGTGTACACTCCGTTAGCAAAATATTTTAGCACACTGCTATTCTTAAATTACATGCATGAACTTCGGAACTAAAACATACACAGGCTAAGATTTTTTAAAAGATAAAATATAAATATATCCATAAATAAATAGAATTAGTAAATTGTATTGCAGAATTTATGCAAGGATATCTCTGCTGTAAGGGATCCTCATGTCCCATGGATCATAATGAAATCAACGATTACCAGGCGGAATGACTTTAATATCTCTTGCACAAGTGCCCATTCACAGGTACTCTGTGTTCTACAAGAGTTTCTCCTGGTCCAGTTTTGGAGATACTCTAAACTAGATTAAAGTGAAATTTGCCTAGATCTATAATAACATAGAAAAGGTTTAGGGGGGCTGATGATCATGAATCATTCCACTATAACCATCTCACTGTATTTTCCTTTGTGCTGTGCATCAAGCTAGTGCACCCTCCCCAGCGGACTAGATACTTTAAGGCACGTGTACGTGCATAGAGTATAGACCTTTTTTATTCTGCTTGTGGATTATTTTTCCTTTATTAGTGGTGGTTCTTCTGAACTGGTGGTTCTCAAAGTGTGATATAGGGATTTCTGGGCATCCCTAACGTACTTTTTGGGGGAATCCATAAGGTCAAGATTATCTTCATAATAGTATAAAAAAACCAAACCCACTGCCATCAAGTCAATTCTGACTCATAGCTACCCTATGGGACAGAGTAGAACTGCCCTAGGGTTTCCAAGGCCAAAATCTTTACGAAAGCAGACTGCCACATCTTTCTCCCACAGAGTAGCTGGTGGGTTTGAACAGCTGACCTTTCAGTTAGCAACTGAGCACTCAACTACTTCGCCACCAGGGCTCTGGCACAGGACTGGGCAGTGTTTCGTTCCGTTGTACATGGGGTCACTATGAGTTGGAACCAACTCTGTGGCACCTAACAACAACAACACAGAGGTGTTATTTGCCCTTTTGCTCTCATTCTCTCACAAGAGTACAGTGGAGTTTTCTAGATGCTAAAATGGCTAACAGAGTGTGGGCTTGCATATTTTTATGCTTTAAAATTTTCTCATGTTTACGATTTAATATGGTAAGTGTAGATAGATATAACCCATATAAACAAAAATTCTTTGAGGTTTTCAATAATTTTTTTAGAAGTGTGAAGAGGTCCTGAAATCATTGTTAGACAACCAATCTTTCAAACTAAAACCAGGTAAAAATGAGGACAAATATTTTGTAAATTAGATTTTATTAGAAAAACCCTTTCTAGTACTAGCATTTGAAAGTAAAGCATGTCCATTTAAGGAGAGGGGTAACCCCTAAATATCATCAAAAGATGGAAAGTCTTTTTTACCCTTAGCAAAGTTGTTAACAGGCTGATTGTTAGGGAAGGGAAAAATCTTTTTTCCCCCCTGTAACTTTGTAGTGTGTTTCAGATAAAAGCTAGCTTTACTTATGTTTTTCAGTGCACTTTCAGGATAACATTGTTTCATTAAACTTCGAAAACTTTTGAACAGACAGTAGCATTTTGGTAGGTAGATCCATGCTTGTAGAATAACACAATGGGAATTCATTAAACAATAGATTCTATCCATATCATCTGTATGACGTGCAGTCTGGCATTAACAACAAATGAATTCTCTTAAGCAGTCTGGCATTAACAACAATGGAATTCTCTTAAAATATGAAGTGATAACCTTGAACTAGGAGCTAATTTCAAACTCAAGCAGCTAATTTTAACATAAGTCATAGGGCTCCCAAACTTTCTCAATGGGTGGTCATTTATGCTGTCTTTATATCCAGTATATAAAACTTCATTGTACCTTTCTACTCAACAATATCAACTCTTGGCATTTCTGAAACATGTCAGATAATTCATCCATGAATTTACCTTATCTCGAAATTGTTCGAAGTTGTCTGAAACATTTTGATTTTTAAGAGAGACAGGTTAAGCTCAGTGTTGGTTATCCATTTCTTTAGGTTTTCTAAATTCTGTCTTGAAATAGAGCATCATACCTGGACTGTGTTAGTATTCTGTAGAAATGCTTCTTTTGAATGCCCTCTCCCTAATTTTCATAAGAATTGTCATGAGACAAATTGTTGGTTATATTTTCCAGAATTTTCATATCCATGTGATAAGATCCTTCCAGAATTCAGTGCTGGGATAGATAACATTTATCAGTGTCTTCTGATGAGAATGAATACTTTAGTTTTTCAGACATTAAGAACCACATAGCTCCTTGCATTTGTGCTAATTAGGGCCTTGGCTAAGAGAAATTTAGACCTAAATCTAATGCTCTATTAGAGTAACTCTAAAATCAGGAGCCCTGTATTTATTTTTTTCTCCTCTGCAGATTTAATTTTTGATATTTTCTCTGTCTAGTTTTATTTGTATTTTGATATTAAAAAATTCCTGTCTGTCATGAATAGAGGCGTGGCATAAATCAAATATATAAGAAAATGTTTGCATCATTGGATTAATGTCTAATATGATTATGAAATTAATGGCATTCAATGTTTGGAATTATCGTTTGCATAGCAGTTGTACTTTGGATAAAAAAACTTTTTCTCAAGCCCTTGGGGCTTTAGTATATATAATAAACACAATTTTCCTCATATTAATGCTTCTCAGTTTTTTTCGACTCCATCCTATCAAAGAATGCTGACTTGTAACAGTAGGTCACTGTAGCCATGATCTCAGTTGTTAGTGTTGCAAATAGTCAAAGTTAATTGTTACTAGAACACATATTCACATTTTCAGTACAGAGCAGAAACTAATTAAGCAAATTAAATACAGACCAACTAAGTGGTTTTAGGTTTTAGAAATCACTGAGTCACACTTGCATGATTCTTGCCATTTTTAGATTCTACCAAGCTCTTTATTCTTTTACCTGCTATTTGATCTTCAGAGGAGTAATGTGTCAAGAGCAAAACAACCATAATATGATAATGAAATGAATGCTCTAAGAAGAAATTAAACTAAATTCAGTAGGTGTTCAAACTAGACAGGAATATTAAGATAGAACTTAACATTGGATTTTCATAGGCAGGAACGGTGGTAAGAGCATCGTGGGCAACAGAACAGCCTAAGAAAAAGCACAGAGATGGGAAAACTCAGGGTCAGTGGTGACACCTTTAGAAAGTTCATGGTCTGCTTCTGCCATTCTCCCCTGCCCGCAAAGGCATCCCTACACCCAGGTCACCAAATTCCTGCTCAGATATTTTCCCTGGAAACTCCAAAGTGAGTAATCTGAACTTAATTTGGTAAGTGGTAGGAAGATACTAAGTTTTTGAGCAGGTATCAGTATTTTAGCTATGCATCACTGTAATTAGTCTAGGAAGTATGCATAGGAAGGAATAGAATATGGAGAGATAGGAGGTGCTAGTCAGTCATCAAGCCTCAAAACCTTCCCATCCTTGAAATCCCAAGACTGGAGGCCCCATGTCTGGCTCTCATCTGTGATTTCTCAGCAATTGATGGTATGTGGGAGGTGAGGAATGACAAATCAGAGATGAAAGAGGAAGCTGGTAGATTCCATAGACACAAGACAAGGAAAATAATGCTTATTCAGGGTTACAGTTCTAGAACAGGATAGTAAAAGTTTGATTTGTCAGTAACTATGAGGAAAGCAGTATTCTAGGAGCCAAAATGAATTCTCTATCTCACCATCTCTTTCTTGGATGAGTTTACTAGTCTAGTAGATGGAGACTGTGGTGGCACATTTAACAATGTCTATAGTGCCTTATGACATTGTAGATAAGATAGAACATTTTAGGCTAAATATAAGGACAGATCTATAGCACACTACTCTAAATGCAGATTTTAAAGACTCCAACAAAATGGACTTAATAGCTTCCTACAGTAAACCAATATAACTGTCCTCAGCCCTTACTCCCGTGTAAATTCTTTTTCTTTTGATGATTAATGATATTTATTTTTTAAATTTTTTTATTGTACGTTAAGTGAACGCTTACAGAGCAAATTAGTTTCCCACTCAATAGTTTGTATGTAAAATGTTCCATGACATTGGTTTCCTTCCCCACAATGTGCCAGCACTCCCCCCATTTCCATCCTAGGTTCTCCATTTCCTTTCACCCTGAATTACTACCACTTCCTGCCTTCTTATCTTTGCTTTTGGGAAAGTGCTGCCCTTTTGATCTAGTATAATTGATTGTTCTAAGGAGCACATTCCTCTCAGCTGTTATTGTTTATTTTATAGGCCTGTCTATGGTTTGTCTGAAGGGTGGTCTCCGGGAGTGGCTTCACTTGCAGTTCAGAAGAGTGTCTTAGGGCCATAGTCTCAGGGTTCCTCCAGCCTCTGTCATATCAGTAAGTCTGGTCTTCTTTGTGAATTTGATTTTTTGTTCTGCAGTTTTTCTCCTGCTCTGTCAGGGACCCTCTGTTGTGATCCCAGTCACAGCAGTTGACAGTGGTAGCCAGGTACCATCTAGTTCTTCTGGTAAATTTTTAAGAATCTGTTCTAATAAAATTTATGGCAAAAGAGAACATTAGATTAACTACTCCCTCTGGGAACCAAGAATCTTTAAAATAAAAGTACTTGGTCCTTCAGGCATTTGTGAATGTGCTGGTGAGCGTTTAAGTTTGACAGCAAAAATTCTCAGTCTGAGTAGTTTTCTTAAATGCTATCATGTGCGGTCGAATTGATTCTGACTCATAGCAACTCTATAGGGTAGAGTGGAACTGCCCCAAAGCGTGTCCTAGGCTGTAATCTTTATGGGGGCAGATCACCAGGTCTTCTCTTCCATGGAACTGCTGGTGGGTTTGAACCACTGACCTTTGGTTAGCAGCTGAGCGCTTAACCATTGCACCACCATTCATATCTGTCCGAGAGCTGAGATTTAGCAAATGTTCATATGAACTTCCTGGATGTTTTCATTTGGAAGAAGGGGTTGCAATACAAGATAAATGGACTCTGTCGATAGATTTCTTCTGCGTCCCTGGGGAGAGGTTTCTTCCAGAGAGATGGAACCAAGAGATTGAGACTGATTGCTTCTCAGGAAGAAAACAAAGATGGAGAAAGAAAGGTGGCTCTCTCTTTATACTCTCCACCTGTTAATCATCAAAAGGGGATAAACTGTTATTTTAAAAGTCACTTACATCTTATAAACATAGCAAAATGGACAGGATGGAGAAGAATTTCACCATTCCTATTGCTTGCAAGAAAGCTTAGTTTCTCCTGAGGGAAAAAAATAAACCACCACAACAGTGATGCCGAAAGACAGCCTCTGTGTTGTACAGTCCATTAACACTAAGGGAAGTAATTAGTTTTTTCAGTGATAACTGGTGAATTATTATAACTTGTTTACAAACATCAAGGCTACATCAACAAAGCAGAATTTCCTAAAACATTCAGGGCAAAGAAAAACAATAAAATCCTATGTTTGTTGATTATCTCAGCATTGTATAAGCCCTAATTATTCAATTCCCTTGATTTTGTGCAACTATTTCTGTATATCCTCTCTAATGGACAGGATTGTCAAACAAATAAACAAAACCTAAGAAAAAAATATGCAACATTAAATATCATTCATTTCTTGATTATATTGGCTGATTTTGATCCATGAAGAGAGTGTAACTGAATATAAAATCTAACATTTATAAACACAAATCATAGATAAACATTAGTAATAACTTGCTCAAGCCAAGACGTTTGGACACTGGAATGGCATTATGAAATGTGTAATTGTCTTCTTGGAGCTACTAGAGTCAGGACATGAGAGACCACTCAAATGTGTGTTAGGAAATTACCTGATAATTGCAAAAGAGGAAGGAAGTGCCTTTATACTAGAGAGAGATGGTGGTCATCACTGTAAAAGTAGCATAACTAATGATGGGACTAGGAACCTGGGTGGCCCAATGGTTAAGCACTCTGCTGCTAACCAAAAGGTTGGCAGTTCGAACCTACCTAGCAGCTCTGCAGGAGAAAGACCTAGCGATCTGCTTCCATAAAGATTACAGCCTAGAAAACCCTCTGGGGGCAGTTCTGGTCTGTCACATGGGGTTTCTATGAGACAAAAATCAACTGGACTTCACCCAACAGCAGCACTTGTAGGACAGCTGACATCATGTGCCTCTTGATGTGAGGTAATATGACGTACACAGCATCATGTGTGAAGTATTCTTTCCAAAAGTGTCGATATTTAAACTAACGAACTCTTTGGATATAACTTTCAGTTTATAAGAAGTATGAGAATCTAGGAACAAGTTAAATGGCATCACCAGAAAAGAATCAGACAGATAGACATGATCAAAATGTGAGCAATCTATAAAAAACCTAGCCTGGTCCCTTCAAAATTTTAATGTAATGAAAAAAAAAATTTCAGAGGACTCCTCAATATTAAAAGAAACTAAAGAGACATAGGAGACATGGTGAAGCAGTGGTTAAGAGCTCGGCTGCTAACCAAAAATGTCAGCAGTTCAAACCACCAGCTGCTCCTTGGAAACCCTATGGGGCAGTTCTGTCTTATAGGGTGGCTAGAAGTCGGAATCAACTCGACGGCAACAGGGTTAAAGAGACATAATAGTGAAATTAAATCTGTATTAGTCATTTATTGTAGTACAACAAATTACCCTAAAATTTAGTGGCTTAAAACAACAAACATATTATCTCCAAGAGTGTCTGAGGGTCAGAAATCTAGCAGTGGCTTATCTGCATGCCTGTGGCTCAAAGT
>NW_004443943.1:12385935-12407608 GCF_000243295.1 Trichechus manatus latirostris | reverse complement strand
GGGCATGGAGGTGTGGCAAGGATCAGATTCAAAACTTACTCACGTTAGTAGGTCTCATATTGTCACCATGTGGGTCGCTCACAGGACTGCCTCATGATATAAGATATTTGTAACTTGAATTCTGGTGGTTTTTATTGGGGGTTAGTCAAGTTGGCCTGCAGTGTCTGGTTGAATAACCTCAACTACTTGGACTTTATACTCCAGGGAAAAAAACAAGTTTTCTCTATAAATCACATTATTAGCATAAACAATCTGTTTAAACTCCTATAGCATGGTGCAAGGCCTCAGGCATACAAAAACACTTAGAACATTCTAAGGGCTCAGAGATCAGGTCCTAGGAGCTGGCCACAGGCCAGTTCTAAAAATAGGCCTTTCTTGAGAATGTGCAGGGTTTGAGCAACTCAAGCCTGCTGAGTTAACCCTTTTGCACTGTATAATTTTTAGAGTTCATTGCTTTTTTTCCCTGTCACATTGCACAGTGCTATTCTGTTTAAGCATTTAGAAATATTTTATTGTGTTTTCAGTGAAGGTTTACACAGCACTTTAGGTTCTCATTCAATAATTTCTACACAAGTTGTTCAGTGGCATTGGTTACATTCTTCACAATGTGAGTGACATTCTCATTATTTCCATTCTGGTTGTTCCATTTCCATTAATCTAGTTTCCCCGCCCCCTTACATTCTCATCTTTGGTTTAAAGTAATTGCTATCATTTGAACTTATATGGGTGATTTTTTAAAGGCACACATTACTTACGAGTGATATTCATTATTTTTTGGGCCAATTTGTATTTGAGCTACAAGGTGACCTCAGGGATTGGTTTCGGTTCAAAGTTTGAAGAGTATTTCAGGGCAATAATATCGGGCAGTCCTCCAGTCTCAACCAGTCTCGTAGGTTTTTCTAATTTTTTTTTATTTTAGGAATTTAAGGTTTTGTTCCACATTTTTCTTGCATTCTATCAGTGTCCATCTATTGTGGCCCTGATTAGAACGGTTGGTAGTGGTAGCTGGGCACCATCTAGTTCTGGGCTCAGGGTAGATGAGGCCATGGTTCATGTAGACTATTTGTCCTGTACACTAGTTTCTTCTTTGAGTCTTTGGTTTCCTTCTTTCTGTTTTGCTCCCTATGAGTAGAGACAAATAGTTGTATCTTAGATGGCCGCTCTCAACTTTTTAAGACCCCAGACACTAATCACCAAACTAGGATGTAGAACATAACTTTATGAACTATATTATGCCAATTACTGAGATGTCCCACGAGACTATGGTCCTGATCCTTCAAACCCAGAAATCCAGTCCTGCGAGGTATTTGGTTATTCTAAGATGTATCCTAACTGTGCTCCCTGTGTGCTTTATTATATGTATATGAATATATGTCCGTACAGTCACATAGATGCATATACATATACGTATACATACACCTATATATACATACATATATACATAAGTACTTGGTTGCTAACCAATAGGTCAGTGGTTCAAACCCACCAGCCCCTCCACGGGAGAAAGGTGTGGTAATCGGCTTCCATAAAGATTAAGCCTTGGAAACCCTGTAGGCCAGTTCTTCTCTGTCCTATAGGGTCACGATGAGTCAGAATCGACTCGACAGCAATGAGCTTGTACATAAACCAAAACCTAACCTACTGCCATCGAGTCAATTCCAACTCATAGGACCCCATAGGGTTTTCAAGGCTGTAAATCTCTATGGAAGCAGACTGCCACATCTTTCTCCCGAGGAGCTGCTGGTGGTTTCAATCCACTGAGGTTTTGGTTAGCAGTCTAGCCCTTTAACCACTGCACCACTATATACCTGCATATATATATATTTTTGGTTATTTTTGCTGTTGTTTCAAAATTATATGTGCCTTAGCAATTACCAACAGGTCCTTTTTACTTGTGTACTTTTTAGCATCATTTACCTTTGTCAAGCAGTGTACACTTCACCCTCATTTGATGATACCTTTAGAGTTGCTATGAATGGGAAACAACTGGACGGCAACGGGTTTCTCATCAGCAATAATAACAAGTGTCTACTATCTAGAGAGTGAACTTTCCTCCCTCTCCCCATCCATGGTACCCACTAATGAGCATTAGTTTCTGTATATCTAAGCATTTTTTAACATTAATGTCTATGCCTTTACTACAGCTACTTTTTAAGCCATCTAACAGTTTTCCAGAACACATAATCATCTGATTTGTTTGAGACACTGTTCCTTTTTAATCATATATGATACTGTAACTATAAATTTTATCCCAGGCCATAGGTACACATTCACTAACATTAGGGCTGTTGGCTTATTCATTCTTTCTAGTCCTATTGCAATATAATTGTAATCTCCACAGTATAACTATTTATTGAATTGCTTTTAAAGTGATCTTTAAAAAGCTGTTTATAATAACACCCAACACTTTTAACTGTGAGATCATACCCGTAGGAATAATTACTAAGTCTGTGTTAAATTTTTCTGCCTTCCTTCTTACCAATTCCATTAGCTAACCTCTATAGCATTCAAAACCATTACTGATTGAGGTTTTTTCCAGACTAATGTATCTTCTTCCAAGAGTTTATTGGTTGTCAAAATGAACATCATCAATAGAACTTGGCGAAGAGTTGGATATATGGCAATTCTTTCTGTTCTTAGGGATATGTTAGAGGAACAGGGGCCTTATTTTTAGGTATGTATGTATTCTACCATGAATTCAGAATTTAAACGGAAGACTAGGATATTTCAAAAAAATGTGCCACTCAAAAAATATTTTTCTGGTCATAGCAATTATCATATGTTCATGGTAGAAAATGTAGAAAAGTACAGAAAATCATAGAATAAAATAAAATACACTTTGACCTTGTTCTTGTGTGCCACTGATTGGATACCGACTCATAGTGACTCTATGACAGAGTAGAACTGCCCCTTAAGGTTTCCTAGGCTGTAATCTTTATGGGAGCAGATCACCTAGCCCTTTCTTCCTTGGAGCTGCTGAGGGGTTCGAACCACCAACCTTTTGGTTAGCAGCTGAGTGCTTAACCGTTGTGCAACCTTACCACGCAGGAAAAATAGTTGGTAATGTTTTGGTCCATTTTCTAACTTCCTCTCCTCACCCACCAGAAGAATGTATATGTGCTAAGAGGGAATGTCTGCATTTAAGAAGAATGAAGAAGGAAGTAGCCTGTGGTTAGGAAGGCAATCCACAGCTGATGTGGTGTCTGCATAACTTTGTCAGAGACCCAGGTTACTTCTAGCCTACTGCTATGCCATCCTGAGGATTCCCTACAACCCTAGGATGCTGCATCTTCATGTTTCCAGATGACTGACCAACTTGCCAGTCATCTCTGCATTCTAGGCAGTAGGAGGGAGGAGGTGACTTAAATGGAGACTACCTTCTGTGCGAAAGAAGGCTCTCTGGATATTCCATATGTCTCTGTTGCATACATCTAATTGGCCAGAACTTAGTCGCTTAGTTGCAAGGGTCGCAGGGTGCAAAATAGGAGCTTTAGAAAAAAGAGAGAGAATATGAGAATAAATGAAAGAAAATATTCAGTTGATATTGACAGGAATTATTTCTAGAAGGTGACATGATGAGTGGCTTAGTTTCCTGCTTAGGTATATAAGTATTTTGTATTTTATAAGTTTTCTATAATAAGCTTACAAAGACGCTTTTAAACTGAAAAGAGCTAATTTTTATAAAACAGCTGAATATATCAGGCTTTTTCAGATGTTTAAAAGTAATGTTAATTTAACTAGTTTGTTTTAAAAAAAAAGAAAAAAAACCTGCACAAAAATAGTATTCATAATTTCATTCTGAAGAGAAGTAAACTGATGCTGCACAGAGGCTAAAAAATTTTCCAATATCACAAAGTTTGTGAGTCATGAAAACTGTTAAACATTTTAAAAACCTTGACATTTAAAATTAATGTTTATTGCAACAAGCCATAGTTGCTCCCTCAAAAAAGAACTGATATTTATTAGGCACCTCGACGTGGTAAGCACATACAGCATATACATAAGATTCTCAGTCCATTTAATCATCAAAACCAAGGGTCTGCAAACATCTTCTATAAAGAGTCAGATTGTAATTATTTTAGGTTTTGTAGGCCAACCAAGACACAAAATCAAGGATATTATTTCGGTACTTATATAAAATTTTTTTTCAATCTTTTAAAAATGGAAATACCATTCTTAGCTCACAGGCCACACAAAATCAGACAGTGGACCATAGATTGCCAACCTTGATCTAAACAACACAGTGTAGTATACACACAATGATCTGCTCATTCTGCAGATGGACTAATAGTAACTAAGAATGCTTGCCCATGCTCAGACAACTAGTAAGTAGCAAAGCTGAGATTTGACCCATGTTTATCTGACTGCCAAATCTATGCCCATTCCATTTGGCCATGTTATGCAGCACATAAACCCTTATAAAGAAATATGGGCTTTCTGATGGAAGAAGATGTCGTGTGAAGGGAAGAGCATTTCCAGGCCTGCCAGGATCATGTGGTTTGTAGGCAAGCACGTCCATCTCACCTGATACCGTGATATACGTCAAGCTAGTTGAAGATCCATTTCGAAAACGCTGAGTAAGCTCTTGAAAGAGCTAGACTATGTCTAGTTGCAGGATTTATTTCACTGCAAGTAATACTGATCCTGTCCTTTGGCATTAGTACAGGCTGAAGTCTCTATGTTCAAAGGGAAAAGAAGGAAGGAAAATCAATGTTTTAACTTAATTTGAAAATAGAGATTTTTAGAGGTTACAAACAGTATTTTCATTTTCTTTTCCAATGATATTGTGATTGTCTTTTTAAACAAAGGGCTCAGAGGCCTGAGATGTCACCCAAAAGATAAACATTTAATGCCGTGTATTAATCATAAATGGCAACAAATCTACCCCCGCAGGAGGGACGTGTCTTTCTGAGTCCTGCACTCAAAAACAAGAAATGAGAGTCTGAAATTGGAAATGACAAGGAGGGACCTCATGGGAAGATGTGAATAATTCATGGGAAGTGGGGTTACAGGGTGGTTTGGAAGTTCATTGATCCTCAGTAGCGAAGGACCTGAAGAACCTCAGTGGGGACAGAGTTACCGAGCAAATATTTATAACAGCTCCCCTTGGCTGAGCTTCCATGGTTTCCCAAGCTTATTACATAGCTAGGGGTTAAATTCTAATTTTCAACACCACCCTGATAGGTGTGTATTGTTCCCATTTTATAGATGAAGATATTGAGACTCAGTAAGAATAAATAGGAGCCCTGGTGGCACAGTGGTTAAAGTGTTTGGCTGCCAACCAAAAAAGTTGGTAGTTCGAACTCACCAGCTACTCCATAGGAGAAAGATGTGGCAGTCTGCTTCTGTGAAGATGTACAGTTTTGGAAACCTTATGAGGCAGTTCTAGTCTGTGCTATATGTTCACTATGAGTCAGAATTGACTCTCGGCAGTGGGTTTGGTTTTTTCATTTTTTTTGGTTTAAGAACAAGTAACTTCTGAGGTTGCACAATTACATACAGGTGGTATAGTTGAATTCAAACACAGGTCTTGAACTCAAAGCTCATGCCCGTAGTGCTATTTATACTAGTGAATGATGATCCAGAGGGTTGTGTTGGAAGTGTGCACAGAGGATTTTTTTGACTGCTTTAGCATAAATTTGCTTGTGAGATAGATATGGCGTTTCTGGTTGGACTGGAACCCCAATTTCAGGTATTTGATTTATGTTCAGTATATTGAGTGGCGCAACGGTTAACTGCTCAGCTGTTAACTGAAAGGAGAAAGACCTGGCGGATCTACTCCTGTAAAGATTAATCTGTTGCCGTCAAGTTGCTTCTGACTCATAGCGACCCTATAGGACAGAGTAGAACTGCCCCCATAGGGTTCCCAAGGAGGAGCTGGTGGATTTGCACTGCTGACTTTTTGGTTTGCAGCTGAGCTTTTAACCTCTGTGCCACCAGAGTTGCCTAGAAAACCCTATGGCGCAGTTCTGCTCTGTCACACAGGGTTGCTATGAGTCGAAATCAACTTGATGGCACCTAAGAACAACAACAACATATTGAGTATACTTGAGAAATGACATGAATTTTTGAATCTGAAGGTCAGATGTAAAGCTACTGGAAAACTACTGAGAAAATAAGAGTTTTCTTATTCTTCTGTTGAGGCTTGATGCCTAACCACATTGAAAGGGAAGAAGTGGGTTGATTTTTTAGTTAACATGATTAAACATCGCAATTCAAACACGAAGTTTGTCAAAGTGAGGTATACAGAAATGATTTGCTGTGAGGATATAACTTGCTCTGAGATGGAAGTTAATAGGCTTTATATAAGTTCTTCTAAATAAAACATTTAGAATAAACTTCTCAAGTCTTTTGAATATGGTAGTTAAAGTGATTAAATAGCATGCTTTATGGGGCATTGAGGGATACGAATGAAAATATTATTTTGAGGCCTTGTATTTTCTGAAGCTGTTTACCTTTCCAGCCTCATTTCTTGCTGTTTGCTACCACATATCTTTTTTTCCTGCCATAAACTTTATTTCCTCAAATGCATACAATTCTCTCTTTTCCTCTGTGGTTTTGTCTTGCTCTTCCTGTTGCTTAGTAGGGCCTTTTCCCTCCACTGAGCTAACCTCCACTCATTCTTCATCTACCCCGGAATCCCCTGTGGCTGGAGTATGGACTTTTGCTCTATGATCTCATAAGATATGTGAGTTTGTCTCTACAGTAACACCATACCATCCTGGGCAATTTCTTTCTGTTTTTCCCACTAGGCTGTGAATTCCATGAGGGCCCATACTATGTCTTTTATCCCCATAGTGCTAGGTCATAACCCAATGACTAGTGCCTAGCATACACTTAATAAATGCTTATTAGATGATTTAGTATGTAAAGGTTTACTTCATTTGCCTAATATTGTGTTTTCACTTCTAATTTACCTGACTTTCTACTTTTAGATGAACTATTAAATATTAGATACTACAGTGGAGGGAGACTTGCTCCATCAGTAGTTCATACTTTGCTTCATTTCATTACAGTGAACTTCTCTTGGAAATTCTAAATAACAGTTTACCTAATTGGCAATTCTGCATGGCCAAAATAAGTAATCCATTTTAAAAAAAATAGTAATAATTTGAAACACTTACTAGTAGAAGTAGATTGAAAAGTATAGCTAATGATTAGAAAATATTTCAAATCAATCCAAGGTTATAGCCAATTGTTAATAATATATACACTCTTGCACGGTGATTTTAAGGATTTTTGTCTTTCTGATTCATAATTGTTTTGTTTTTGATCCAGAGCAATAAAATAAGGCAAAATAGGTCCAATTATATATTCTTTACTTGTGTTTCACATTTTTGTTAACAAGCTGAGAAATGACAAAAAGCCATATAGAAAGAGCGCAAATTTAAACATTAACAATGAGGCCCTAAACAATATTTGGCCAGCTTTAGCTGTGTTTCTGAAAGGAAGTGACCTCTAAGTCTCACTCACATCTCTTGTACCTGTTTCTAAAGGGAGTCTTCTCTTGGTCAAAGGTAGAAATAGTTTTACTTTGAAAGTGTTCTAAAGCTGTGAATTATCAGCGTCACTCTTTGGGGTCCCAATACCTAACTTATCTTCTTCTTTGCTCTCTTTGTCTCTAAGTACGAAAGCAGAGGGAGCTTTGGAATCATTTCCTGTCCCCTAATTCTTGAGAAGCCCTAAATTCAAAAGCTGATAGTACTAGGAACTTTCCAGGTCAATGAAAAAATTATGATGTCCCTAGGGCTGTTGTTGTTAGCTTAATGATTGCAGTAATACGGAATAAAAATGACCAGATTAGCTCTGAGCTGAATAAACTTCTTAAGTTCTGAGATAGCCCAATTGCTCCAGACAGAACTGGGCCCTATTACTGACTGCATTAACAGTGCATACATTTTGGTGTCAATGTTTTGGAAGGGAGATTTAAGAACTTGACTGTAATAAGAGAGTTCCAGTCTCATTGAAATAGTTTACAGAGTTTAAATGGACCTTGCAGTATAAATGTGTCAGAAATGTGGAAATTGACATTTCAAGACTTCTCCCTAGACCATTATTACCATATGGAAGAGCTTTTCTTTTTTTGTTTTTAAAGTCGATTGAGCAGAGGTTTTCAGAATTGAAATGCGGCTTGAAGTAAATAAAGATGAAATATATATATACATGGGTTTTTTTTAATGAACATTTATTACTGACCTCTCCAACTCATTTCTGCACTCACTTAATTTCCTGTAGCTGTACTTGCCAGAGTTTCATATTCAAAGTGATGATGGGAACATGGAGCATAGAAGCCAATAAATAAATATATCTTCTCACCCTCTTCATCCCCACCACACCCCCATCATGTTCAATGGAAATGTTTAATTCAGTAATGTGTATAGGGAACAATTTTAGTGTTTGTATTTAGAATGAAAAAGTGGCTGAAAAAGAAATGCCGCAGTCAATAAAAAAATATGACTCACTAATTTCACATATGGATAATATTTTGAAAGGTCACCCATCTTCTGGGAAGTGTGTTAAACTGACAGGAATTATACTGAAAGTGAGTCAAACAGCCATGATAAGCAGGATCTGAATATCTATGGTTATGAACAATCCTAGTTACTAACCAATTCTCACTCCGAAGAGAATTGCTCTCTGCCTTACTGCAGTAGGGTGTAGGCTAGTCTTCCTGTGGAAATTAAATTGCCTCCTTCTTAGATGAAATAGCAGGACCTTCTGCTATAACATCTCAAAGACCCAGTCCCATAAGAGGTATGCCCATAAAGGTAGGGAGTTACTACCAAATATTAGTTGCTGTTTGAATACAATTCACTTCAACCAATAGTAATTTCTGCATTTTTTTCGCTAAAAGCATCTCATCGTAGTCTATAGCTTGTTTTTGTTGTTAGGTGCCCTGGAGTTGGTAATTAAAAAGACAGGAAAGAAAGAAAGGACCAACATAGATGTCAGAAGAGACTCTGAAACTTGCCCTTAAACGTAGAGTAGCTAAAGCAAATAGAAGAAATCACAAAGTAAAAGAGCTGAACAGAAGATTTCAAAGGGCAGCTCGAGAAGACAAAGTAAAGTATTACAATGAAATGTGCAAAGACCTGGAGTTAGGAAACCAAAAGGGAAGAATATGTTCAGCATTTCTCAAGCTGAAAGAATTGAAGAAAAAATGCAAGCCTCGAGTTGCAATATTGAAGGATTCTATGGGCAAAACATTGAATGATGCAGGAAGTCTATAGCTAAGAGATGCAATATATAGATTTGGTTTATAATTCTTGGGTTCAGTAAGTGACAACCCTGTCTTTCTCCTAGGCATTTCAAATCCAGTTTTAATTTAGATCAACAGTTCAGGAACAAATTATTTGCTAAATGCAGGTGGCAGACCATCACTTTTCTCCCTAATGTCCATCTGTGGAGCACTTTGAGACTTTGCTAAAATGATGAATTGATATGTCTGGTGCGAAACAGCTTGTAACCCAGAACACTGGTGTACATAAATGGGAAGCCTACACTTGGCAACAAAGACCACAGGTGGTAGCTTGTAATAAGGCAAATGTGGGTGTTAAGGATTTTTGAAGCAGTTTGATTTTGTTTTCCTGTTTTTCTCCATTTGACCAGGAGTTTTCTTGTTAGGCTAACATCTCATTTCCTAAAAAAAGATTTGTTGTGTTATTAGAGGTAATGCATTTACATTTCAAATATATCCAAGAATTCTTTTTCTTCTGACACTTTTTACAATCACAAATTTTCTAATAACCGATATGGATCATGAGGTTGCTCAAGAGGCTCAGAACAGAGCTCTTTTGTAATGCCACCTATGTCCTTCTTGAACCTGCTTTTTTTTTATATATATTATTGTATTTTGTTGTTGTTGTTGAGCATATACATAGTAAAACAACGCCAATTCAACCGTTTCTACACGTACAATTCAATGACATTGATTACGTTCTTTGAGTTGTGCAACCATTCTCACCCTCCTTTTCTGAGTTGTTCCTCCCCCATTAACATAAACTCACTGGCCCCTAAGGCTCCTATCTAATCTTTCGAGTTGCTGTTGTCACATTGATCCCATATAGTTAATTCTTAAAAGAGCATAATGCTCAAGGCAGACATTTTTATCTAGTTAAGCTAAGCTGTTATTTGGTTTTAAGAAGACTTCAGGGGATATTTTGTGGTTTAAGTTTTAAAGATTATCTCAGGGCAATAGTTTTGGGGGTTCATCCAGCCTGCATGGCTCCAGAAAGTCTGGAGTCCATGAAAATTTGAAATTCTGTTCTGCGTTTTTTCCTCTTTTGATCAGGATTCTTCTATAGACTGTTTGATCAAAATGTTCAGTAATGATAGCAGGGCACCATCCAGTTCTTTAAAGACAAAAAAGGAACAATGCAGATACTGTAACACCTATAAGGTAACAAATAATCATTTTTAGTCAGCAAGCCAGATAATTAAAATACAGGGCTTCATTTTATGGAATATAGAGTATGAATCTCAGAATTTCCAAGTTGGAAAGGATCTCAAAGTTCGACAGTCCATATTACCAATTGATGAATGATTTAGTTTCCTTGTCAAATGACCACCTTGTACTTACTTAAATTTGTCTAGTAATAGAGCACATACCTCCTCTCAAAGAAGCTCATTTTATTTTCCAGCTGCCTCTTGGTCTTTCTGAAACTTAGATCCACCTATAGTCAGTGAGCCAGTTTGTCTTTATCACTTAACAGTGATTCCTGTTTGATTCAGTTTATTCATTCACTGAATATGTATTGAACATCTACTCTGTGCCAAGGACTGTTCCCAGTGCCAGGACTACATGGATGATGGTGACACCATTCTTGTTCCCAAGGAACTCATAGTCAAATGGGGGCAGTGAAAAAGGAAAAACAAGAGATTACAGTACAGTGTGATGATTGCCATGTTAGGAGTAAGTACAGAGTGATACAGGGTCATATTAAGTGATACAGGCAGGCTTTCAGGAGGAGATGGCATTTAAGATCATTGCTCAGACATGAGTAGGGATTAGGCAAGGGGACTCTGTAGAAGGGAAGCTCATTCTTTCCAGGTTGGAAGAGCAGCATTTGCAAAGGACTGGAGGCTAGAAGGAGCATGGTAACTTGACAGAACTTCATAAACTTCAAGAGAAATAGAGAATAGGGGAGGAGCAAAAGAGGCAAGAGGTAAGGTAAGAACTTAGAAGAACTTTATATAAAGGAATGTCTTTATCCTCAAGGTCCAGTCTACTTATTGAGTGTTATCTCCCCCACCTCCTTTCCACCCCTCATCTTCAGAGCCCATGGTCCAGTTTTGTTGGATTACTCATCAGTCCCTGAATGTATCATGCCCTTAGTAGATCCTTGGATCACTGTATTTCATATGCTGTTTCCTCTACTTTAAATAATCTTGTTGTAATGTACTAGACCTCATCTATATCTGAGAGGAGGGATGAGAATCAGGATCACCTCAAAGCTGATTCTTATGGGGTGGAGGTCAGACATACTTCCACTCTCCGAATTCTTCACCATTTCTGAACACCAGCCATCCCCCCACCCCCACCCCCACAGCACTCGACTTTTCTGCTGGGTTTGATAATTCGTTACAATGACAACACAGCACTCACAGACCATAGTCACGATTATGTGGTTCATTAGGGAAGTAACAGGTTACATCTCAGGATGAGGATCAACTTAGGAGTAGCAGGATACAACTTAGGAGACAGGAGACCATTCTTCAGTCAGGACAGCATCCAACCATGACAGCTGTCAGCTTCTTTTTGTCTGTGCCTGCAGGCAGGTGACCCTTCTTTCAGCCATGCCCACAGGCAGGCCTTTTCTTGGCTGTGCTCGCGGTCGGGCCTTCTCTAGGCCATGACCACCACTGAGCCTTCTCTAGGCCTCTACCCTGCTCAGGCAAGTGTTAACAAATCTTTAGCTCTGCTGACAAGTGCCAGAAGGTACCCAACTCTGGTAGGAAGCCTCCTGCCTGAAGGTACTCAGCCCTCTCTTGCTCCATGGGTTGGCAAGCCCACTGCAGCCACCTTGCACTGGTCCCCTGGTTCCTGCTGCTCGTGCTGCTGCCATTGGTGCTGCTGCCGCTCATGCTGCTGCACCGTCTGGCACCATCTTCAGTGTTATAGCTTGACCCATATTCAGCTCTTGTAGGATGTTTTCAGCGCAGGGACCCCAGGTCCAAAGGACGTGCTCCGCTCTCGGCTCTTCTTGATGGTAGTGAGTCCCCCCTCAACCTCTGTGGGATTGGCCTACGTAACCCTGCTCCTTGTCAATTTTAAGGCGTGTTCCTCTGACCAGACCTCGAATTGGCCAATCCCCTTGGTAGACCACAATCTCTCAATTTGTATAGTACTTGACCAATTCCTGAAAGGTCACTTAATCCTATTTGGTGGTTTTACATACCCTATTTGCATAGTGGCGCCCTGGTGGTGCAGTGGTTAAGAGCTCGGCTGCTAACCAAAAGGCTGGCAGTTCAAATCTACCAGCTGCTCCTTGGAAACCCTATAGGGCTGTTCTACTCTGTCCTATCGTGTCGCTATGAGTTGGAGTCAACTCGACACAGCAGGTTTGGCTTGATTTGGTTTACTTGCATAGTAGTCTGATCCTTACCAGTTCCAGAAAGCTATGTGAAATAGACCAATCACAGGGCAGGCTGCTGCCTAACCAAGGCCAGACAGACCATATATAAAGAGAAACCCATTACACTGCACATGTCCTCTCTGCTAACATGTCAACATCCTAATTATTGTACAAAGCCAAACCCGAGGTCTCCATAAAATCTCCTCTGATTGCTCTTATTTAGAATGTATTACTCCCCCTATGTTCTCTGGCAGCCTTTTATGCATTTCTTAAAAGACTTGAATTTTGCCTCGTCTTAAAAAACCAACCCAAACCCATTGTCGTCCAGTCAATTCCGACTCATAGTGACCCTATAGGACAGGATAGAACCGTCCCATAGGGTTCCAAGGCTGTAAGACTTTACAGAAGCAGACTGCTACATCTTTCTCTGACAGAGAAGGCTGGTAGGTTTGAACCACTGACCTTTTGTTGTAGCCATGAGTTTAACCACTGTGCCATGAGGGCTCCTTTGCCTAGCGTTAGAGGTCTTTATATACGTTTGTCTCCTCATCCAGATTTTAGGGTCTCATGAAGGCAATGGATGACTGTTCTTTGCATTTTCCCAGTATACTCAAGATGCTTTAACCATAACAGGTAACTTGGTAGAATGTGTGACCTTATGAACATCAGTTTCTTTATCTCTAAAGTAGTGGTAACAATTGTTGTCTTAAATGAGTTTATGTCTGATTCACCCATAGAGAATACTAAGCAGAACACCTGGCACATAATAAGCCTTCAGTGAATGTAGCCATTTTGAGGATAGTGATGGCATTTTCACTAAATATTTTGAATAATTAAATGACTATTTTCTCAGCTCCTAAGATTAAAACCATGTATTAATCCTACTCATACTTGAAAAACATTAATCTACTTATTCTTTTTTTAAAAAATCTTTTGAGGGCAGGAGAGGCTACCATGTGCTTAGAATTACTCCACAGTGGCTATATGCACTTCATCCTGTTTGAATTGGGTGGCATTGCCAGGAGTGCTGTTGATGTTAACTTGTCTCTTCCACTCTCTAAGCAACTCAAAGCTGGGATTCTACAAAGATGCCTTTTACCTTAAGGACATTTCTAGTTAGATGATGGTAATCTTCTGTGAGCAAGGAAGCTGATGACTTAGTATGTTAACAATTCTATCTACACAAAGAGTAAATGAGGTTAAGGATATTAGGGGATCCACTTTACATAAAGTATAAACTCCAGCACATTAACTCTGAAAGAATCACTCTGGTAAAACTTTTACATTACATTTTGGCTTTTCTGTGTGTTCTGGAGAGTTGCTTGCTATTCATTCAGTCAGCAGAAGAGTTTTGAATGCAAACCATAGGTGAGTTTTTCATTTTATCAACCAACCAATACATATAGTTGTGAATTATGCAGGTATGAATTAAAACATGGAGGTAGTATAAAATTTTAAAGAGAGATGAAACTTTACTTTCTGGTACATTTGAAATTTTCAATTCATTTAGTAATGTCATAAATTTATGCAGTGACTGAATTGTTTTTTCCACTGAGAAAATGTTCTAACAATTAAATAAAAAGCAAAATATAGTAAACTCTTAGGTTTCATAAGGGATACTTCTAGAGACTTTGCAACTGCCCAGGTTCTCAGCTAACAGAGATTGGACAGTTAGTCATCTGGATTTTCTCACTGGCTAAGTGATTCCAACCTCACTGTTTGAATAACACTTGTTCTGTGGGCTTTACATACAGTATTTCATTTGATTCTCAGAACAGTGGTATGAGGTAGATACTATGATCTGCAGTGCAAGTCTTGGTTCTTCTGGGTCCACTAGTTACAAATAGTGAAAACTGTGAATCTGAGATTACTCAGGTGAAACTGTTTTATATGAAGGTAATTTGCCCAGGTTGACCGAGTTCTATGACAGCACATTCTCTGAGACACTGCCCAACTTGCATGTAGTTTAAACCAATAGAAGCAGGCTATCTGTTGTACTAGAAGACAGCTGGAGTTCCTTGGGGGGTACAAATGGTTTATGTGTTTGACAGTTAAGTCCATCCAGAAGTACCTTAGAAGAGAGGCCTGCCAATATACTTCTGAAAAACAGCCACTGAAAACCCAATGGATCACAGTTCTACTCTGACACACATGGGGTCACCATGAGTCAGAATCAACTCGACTAGGAAGACAGCTGAATGTGATAGAGGGCACAATCTCAAACAGGTTTCTGGCTGCTGCTTCTTTCTAATCCCTGTATGTGGTGCTTGTTGTCCTGGTCAGTGCTGGCAGACATATTTCATGACACTAGGTTTGTCGTTTGTCTGTGCTCTAAGAAATAATTGCCCATGCTTTGAATTTGAATGGCACCTTGGGACTGCCATAAACCAAAACCCATTACCATTACCATCAAGTCAATTTCTACTTATAGCAACCCCATAGGACAGAGTAGAGCTGCCCCATAGGGTTTCCAAGGAGTGGCTGGGGGATTTGAACTGCCGACCTTTTGGTTAGCAGCCAAGCTCTTGACCACTGTGCCACCAGGGCTCCTTGGGATCGCCACTAGAGTGCTAGCTGTTGGATTACAAAGGTGTGTGTGTGTGCTTGTGTGTGTGCATGTTTATTAAAAGCACTTTAAATTGATTGTTTTACTTTGCTCCTAATTTATATGTATATGTATTTGTGCTTATATGTTTGTGTATGTAACAATATGTCATACAGTATATAAAATGTTTGTATTTTTTTGTTTGTTTTTAAAAAAACTTTTATTCTTTATTACCAAACTGTGGTATTATCAAGAAATAGTAAGAATGAAAATGTTCATGCGTTGTGAAGAGTGTAACCAATGTCACTGAGCAACTTGTATAGAAATTCTTGAATGGGAACCTAAACGGCTGTGTAAACCTTCACCAAAAACACAATAAAATATTATTAAAAATAAATAGAAGTCTCTCATCTGCCACTTAAGATCTTTCTGACCTATTGTTCCATTTAATGCTTACTGTAGGAAATTTAGAACAATTTAATATTTTTTTAAAAATTAGACTATTAACTGAACTGTGTTTAAGCCTTTGGTGCATCATGAGATCAAGTATTAGTTATGAAGATGACTGCAGTATAGATCATCATGTAAATAAACTACAGATGCAGATATTTCAATATATTTATTTTTATTTAATTTTTTGAAGTTAGAAATTTTTAATTTGATTTAATTTAAATATTGATTTTACAGAAACCGTTTTATTTTCTATTATTAAAAAAGTTTATTTTAAATGCAGCTGTTTCTCAGAGGACACAAAGAAAGCTCATGTGATCCAAATGAGTATCAGGATAGTCACATTTGTGTCAGTGCATACCAGGTTAGATAGTGGCAATTTTGTTGCCATAGTAACCATTTAGAATCTAGTTTAATAGGCTATGTAGGCACCTTAATATAAAAGGGCTTGTTTTTCAACATTATGTTCTCAAACCAGTCTAGTGACTTAATTGAAATAAATTTTTGGAGGAAAGGGGCAGGTCAAATTTTAAATAGCAGCCACTTTCCTGATACTGTGTTCAGCCTGAATGTACTCTATCGTCAGCCTGACATTCTGAGGTAACAGCTATGCTGACATAGAGCGGAACATGGTGCTGCTTGGTTCTGAATAAGGAATTCCAAATGCTAACTGTTCCTGATCATAACCACCCCTCGGCTTATGAGCCAACCTGCATTTTGAATGCGCACAAAATTCTTTTCTTTTACAGAGCATTATGAAATTTGAAAGTAAATTCTAAGTAGAGTGTTCATGAAATGTGTTCATAGAAGCCCCCTACTTTAATTTTTACTGTTTCTGTTGTTCTATTTAAAACTGAGTTTCTTTTTCCATCTGAGAGAATTAAGTTAGTCAAGATAAGATGGAGGAATAAAGAATTCAGAGAAGAAAACGGCGTCTCGATGTTTAGTTATTGTCAGCATTATGCATATTACTATATTTGCAGCATTCATTTGTGAACAAATAGAATTAAGTTTTATATCTTGCTTATTTTTCAGAAATAGTATTTTTGCTGTTGTTATTGTTTGGTGGTTTTTTGTTTTGTTTTGTTTGTTTATTTTCTTTTGCTTTTAACATACCATGGCAAAAAGGAAGAAAAAAGAATGACATATTCCCAGATTCTGTAATGCCACTGATTGTATGATGAACCATCATTCTAATGACAGATTTGGCAGATGGAGGAAAACTATTAAAAGTGCTCACTGACTGTGAGGCAATTTCTGATGACAGAAGTGTCAAAATGTGAATAAAATGTTCACCTTAGACTGTGGAAATTGGGAATAAAAATTATAGTAAGAGGGTTAAAAGATTAAGAATGAAAATATGATAGGTGTTATGGATTGAATTGTGTCCCACAAAAATGTGTATCAACTTGGCTAGGCCATGATTCCTAGTATTGTGTGTTTGTCCACAATTTTGTGATCTGATGTGATTATCATATGTGTTGTAAATCCTAACCTCTGGAGCCCTGGTGGCATAGTGGTTAAGGGCTTGGCTGCAAAGCAGAAGGTTGGCAGTTTGAATCCACCAGCTGCTCCTTGGAAATGCTATGAGGCAATTCTACTCTGGCCTACAGAGTCGCTATGAGTTGGAATCAACTCAACTTGAAGGGAATGGGTTTTTTGAGTTTTATGATGTTAATGAGGCAGGATTAGAGGCAGTTATTTTAATGAGGCAGCATTCAACCTACAAGATAGGGTTGCATCTTGAGTCAATCTCTTTTGAGATATAAAAGAGAGAATCAAGCAGAGAGGATGGGGACCTCATGCCACCAAGAATGAAGAACCAGCAGGGGAGCGCATCCTTCTGTTTTTTTTCTAGAAAAAATAGAATTCTAAATTGGGTTTATTTAGAACTTTAAATGTGTAGTGGACCAAAAGTCCCTATGCTGAGAAGTTCCTAGACCAAGGGATGATTGATGACAAGGATCTTCCCCCATAGCCAACAGAGAGAGAAAGACTTCCTCTGGAGCTGGCACCCTGAATTTGGACTTTTAACCTCCTAGACTGTGAGAGAATAAATTTCTGTTTGTTAAAGCCATCCACTTGTGGTATTTCTGTTATAGCAGCACTAGATAACTAAGACGAATAGGTCATGCAACAGTTGCTATATTTAGAAATTTGTCCTGATGGTAAAATATATGGTTTTAAAAATATCTTGAAAGACTTTCTATATCTAACTTTGATAGATCTTATTTATACTTGTAACTAGGTTTATCAACTTAAATCATGTTAGTTACTACCTCTGAGAAGAAATGTGTGTTTTTGCCTTAAGTATTGTCTTAGTCATCTAGTGCTGCTACAACAGAAATACCACAAGTGGATGGCTTTAACAAAGAGAAACATTTCTTCACAGTAAAGTAAGCTAAAAGTCCAGATTCAGGGCATCAGCTCCACAGGAAGTCTTTCTCTTTTTGTCAGCCTTCTCATCATTGTTCCCCTAGACTAGGAGCTTCTCCACGCAGGGACCCCAGATCCAAAGGACACGCTGTACTCCTGGCACTGCTTTCTTGGTGGTATGAGGTCCCCAACTCTCTGCTTACTTCCCTTTCCTTTTATCTCTTAAGAGACAAAAGGTGGTGCAGGCCACACCCCAGGGAAACTCCCTGTACATTGGATCAGGGATGTAACCTGGGTAAGGGTGGTATTACAGTCCCACCCTAATCCTCTTTAACATAAAATTACAATCACAAAATGGAGGCCAACCACACAATCCTGGGAATCACGGCCCAGCCAAACTGATAACACATTTTTTGGGGGACATAATTCAAACCATGACATTCCACCCTTTGGCCCCCCAAAATCACATCCTTGCAACATGGAAAACATATTCCCCCCATCATATCATAGCAAAAGTCTTAACTCCAAGTCCAAAATCCAAAAATTCCTCTTCATCTGTGAGATCTAGAATACAAGTTATTAGCTTCCAAATGTACAATGGCAGAACAGGCACAAGCTATACATTTCCATTACAAATGGGAGAAACTGGAGGGAAAGAAGGGATAACAGGCACCAAGTAAGTCAGCAGAACACATTACATTAGCCCTCAAGGCTTTGAAAATAAACCTCTGTTCTCTGAGACAATTTCCACAATGGCCCTGCCCTCCAGACTCCAGGTATTGGCCATAGTCTCCAGATTCTGAGTGGAAGCCCCTCGGCCCTGGGCTTCAGCTCTGCCTTCCAGGCCCACTGGGACAGCAACTCTGCTCCCTTGGCTTTAGGCGCACCATTCTCCCAGTCCATCTGAGTGGCAACTCCACCCTTAGAAACACCAGAGGCCATGGCTCCACACTTTGAAACCTCTGAGGTCATGGCCATACCTTTTGAGACTGAGGCAGCTTGTCTTCTTGTGTTCCTTGTCTCTTCAGCTTCTGCTTCTGTTTCCTGTGGCCTCTTGGCCCTCGGGCCTCACGCCCACATCTGACCTCCTGGGGCAAGTGTTCCAAAGCTCTAGTGCCCAGAGGCACCCCACTCCGCCAGGAAGCCTCCTGCGCACAGGCACTCAGCTCTGTCGCTCCGTTGGTCAGCAAGCCTAGCTCCACCGATAAGTACCTAGAGGCACCCCACTCTGCTAGGAAGCCTCCTGCGCACAGGCACTCAGCTCTCTCACTCCATGGGTCGGCTCCAGCGCCATCTCACACTGGTCTCCTTGTTCTGCTGCTGTTGGTTCTCTGCTACTGTCGCTTCTCTGCCACTGCAGGTTCTCTGCTGTTGCTGGTCCTCTGCCACTGCTGCTTCTCTATCCATTCACAGTTTCAAAACTGCTTCCACATTTTAGGTATTTTTGTTTCTTTCACTTATAAAATTTAGGATGTAAACAGGGCTAGTGCGTTTTCGATTGTACACACGTTAGTTGTTTCACGTTAGGCGCAAGTATGACTTTGATGACTTTGTAATCATCTTTATTCAGAGATTATGTATGGTTTCGGGAGATGTGTACAGGTGCCAAGTTAACAAGGGGTGGACTGCGATGGTTAAGATTGTATGGCAACTTGGCTAGACCATTATTCTCAGTGTTTTAGTAGTTGTATAATGTCATGATCACCCCCATGATGGAATCTGCTGAGTGGTACTGGCGGAGGTGAGGCCTGTGGCAGCTCACCTCCCTCTCAGTTTCATCTCTCTGACTTCCGCCGGTTACCTTCTGCCTGCTCGCCTTGCCAAAGTTTTTGGCTTGTTCCAGACTCAGCAGCTGCCTCTTGTTGTCTCACCTCCGGTTCATGGGACTTGAGCTAGCAGCTTACCTGTTGATCTCAGAATTCGTCGAACTTCTCAGCCTGCGAGCAAGAGTCTGGTTCCCCGACCTGCTGACCTTGGGTTCGCCAGCCCCTGCAGCTACGTGAATCAGGAGAAACCTAATTGTCTTGTCTGCTGATCTTGGAATTCACTGACCTTCACAGCCTGTGAGTGGGAGCCCCTCTCCGACCTGCCGACCTTGGGTTCACCAGCTTCTGTGGCTACGTGAACTGGGAGAGGCCTCTACCCTGATCTGTGGACTTGGGACATTTTAGCCTCTACAATTGCGTGAGCTATTTCCTTGATATAAATCTCTCTCTATATATATATTTATACGCTTTACTGGTTTTGCTTCTCTAGAGAACCCAGCCTAAGACAAGAAGTATATTAATAAAAAATAATTTGGCATTGAATTATACTTTTCTTTGCTTTTGGCAGGCAGGAGTAGATGTGGTATTCTAACAGGAAGGATGAAAGAACATTAGGCTTTGATAACAAATTCTGAAGGTATGTCAGAGGCTAACAATTATGCAGGCCAATAGTCAAAAGTTAAATTCAAGGTCAAGGCTAAGTTGGGAGCCAAAGGGAAGAGGTGTTCTATCAAAGACAATAACAGGAAATCACACAAGGTCCAACCAAAATGAAGCCTGCTGAACAATTTGCTTTGCCAGTGTTTATTGTTCACAGTAAAATATCTGATAATGCATCTTGCTTGAGCATGCCAAACTCTTCTTATGATGAGATTGGGCTAAATTTCAGTTGCATCACCATATATTATTTTATTATCCTGCATTGATCTGATTCAGCTTGTATTAAAGTACATGTGAAAAAATAGAATTCTAAATTGGGTTTACTTAGAAGTTTAAATGTGTAGTGGTCAAGCTGTCTCATCTGTCACCCATTGCCCTCCTCTATAAGCTGAACTCAAAGTATCCTAGTGGACTTCACTGTATCCTTCGTGCAGATACTTCCCTCATGCGAGTCTGGTAAATAGTTGTCACACCCAAATGTAATGTACACTTTCTTAATTCCATGCTTTTTCTGTGCCATTCCCCGTGTCTTCTGGCTATCTTTCCATGTATTATCTTTTTAGTTGTTATTCCTCCTACAAGGCCTTCCTCAAGCATCACTTCTCCTATGATGCCTTTCCTAATTAAAAGTCTCTAAGGACTTAAACAGTTAACACGCTCTGCTGGTAACCTAGAGTTTGAAGGCTCTAGTCCACCAGAGGCATCTCAGAACAAGGGTTTGGTGGTCTACTTTCAAAAAATCAGCCATTGTAAACCCTATGGAGCACAGTTCTACTCTGATACATGTGGGGTTGCCATGAGTTGAATTAACTTGATGGCAATGGCTTTTTATTATACTGTGTTTAGGAGAAGTTGGCTTTTAGTTAAAAGCAACAGCATCATTAACCCTGGGTGTAAATCCAGACTGTACCTCTTCTTGGTTTCCGTAAGTTTTAGAAAATCCTTAAGGCATGGTCTCAATATATGTAAAATGGGGAGATTAAATTATATAGCCTTGTTAAAAAGTTAGTGTGAAGATTAAATGAGCTTGGTGTATAAATAAATACCAAATAAATGATAGTTTTTTTTCTAACATCACCAGTATGACACTTAACATTACCAGTCTTTTTCATATGTTACCTCTTTAAAAGTAGAATGTCAGCTTCTTTTTTTTAAAATTTTTTTATTATTGTACTTTAAGTGAAAGTTTACAATTCAAGTTAGTCTCTCATACAAAAATTTATACATACATTGTTATGTGACCCTGATTGCTCTCCCTATACTGTGACAGCACACTCCTCCTTCCCACCCCTGATTTCCCA
>NW_004443943.1:12337748-12384690 GCF_000243295.1 Trichechus manatus latirostris | reverse complement strand
AAAAAAAAAAAAAAAAGGTTTAGAAGTTAGAGGGTTGATATGTTGTGGGGTTGTTAACCAATGTCATAAATCAACACGTGTACTTCTGTTCCATGAGAAACTATTTGTTCTGTAAGCCTTCACCTGAAGTACACGAAATAAATAAATAAATAAATAAATAAATAAATAAAAAGACTGATTGTCAGTCTGCTTGGGAAATCAGCTTTTCTTTGGAGAGTGTGGAGGAAGTGGTCACATTTGGTATTTTTAGTTTTATACTAGCTTCAGTGTGCATAACACTTTATGTTTTTGTTGTTGTTAGGTGCTATTGAGTCGGTTCCGACTTATAGTGACCCTATGTACAACAGAGCAAAACACCGCCTGGTCCTGCACCATCCTCACAGTCATTACTATGGTTGAGCCCATTGTTGTAGCCACCGTGTCAGTCTATCTTGTTGAGGGTCGTCCTGTTTTTCGCTGACCCTCCAGCTTACCAAGCATGATGTGCTTCTACAAGGACTGGTCCCTCCTGATAACATGGCATAAGTACGTGAGACAAAGTCTCACCATCCTCGTTTCCAAGAAGCACTCTGGCTGTATTTCTTCCAAGACAGTCTTGTGCGTTCTTCTGGCAGTCCATGCTATATTCACTATTCTTCACCAACACCATGATTCAAAGGCATCAATTCTTCTTCAGTCTCCATTGTACTTGACAAAATATTCTTCATAGTTTCTTGCTTGAGTTATATTCCTCACAGTGTCCTGTATAGAAAGTGCTTAACATATAGTAATTGAATGTATACATTTTTTTTTTTTAAATTAGGGATACAGAAATGTGGAATACTTAAGAGCCAGAGTTTGGGCAGTAGATTGGAATTCAGGTTTCAACTCCTGCCACTTTCTAGCTGTTGGGTTAGGCAGTTCACATCATCCCTGCCAGCCTCAGTTTCTTCCTTTTTAAAATGAGCTAATGGTAGTACCCAGCTCATAAAATGGTTTTGGGAAATTAGTGATATAATGCTCACAAAGCACTTAGTACACAGTTTGGCAAATGGAATGCATTAGATAAGTGATTGCTGTTATTTATTGATTTAATCTTTTAGGAATGTGTCAGATCTCTAAAACAATCCTAGAGAAATGCTACTTCCTATATTTTTAGTCTACTTTGATCTTTTTTTTTTTAATAAAGTATTAGAAATTAAACTGTCTTCATAGTTGACCACTTGAAGGATTAATATATCTAGCTTTGGACAGCACACTCTGTTGATGACATGTTGCTGAAATATTACTGATACCTGTGTTTCAACTTTGCTGAAAGCCATAGTATGCCATTATCCTGTGACTGTGTTCTGTCCCCTTGGCATCATCTCTAAATTGCTTACAGATGTTTTGAGAAAAGAAGTTCTAAATAAAGAATTCCTAAAGTAGGATTTTTGGACAACAGTAGTCACTTTAGAAGTGAATAGACTTGATATCCTCAAATGGACATACCTGTTTTGAAGTTGGATCATAACTTAGTTTGTAACAATGTTACCTCAGGTAGCATAAAACATACAGAATTAATTCTGCTAAAAATCAATGATGAACATTCTGACTTCAGGAGTGTTTCCCTGCCCCTTCCCCATAAATGCATAAAATAAAGTGGGGCAGGGTGGTAGAAAGCAGGTAAGACAATCATAAGGCGCTTGTACTAATAGTAGCTGGACTACTCACTAATGACATCTAATGGCATCAGGTATGTAGGCCACCCTGTAGCTCAAGTTTTTAAATCCAAAAGGAGAGCAGGTGCTGATAATGTTTGATGCCCCTCCTACTTGTGACATTCTGTAGTTCTAATGCCTAAAACAGTTTCATTAACTTAAAACTACTTTGTCAAAATTTACCTGCGGCTATGAACTAAGCAATACTATTTGTCATTCGAAGCTACAAATTCGAGAGCAGAGTGAAGATTGAAACTGAAACAAATATGCTTGTGTTCTCTGAAAAAATAAAATATTTTCTTGTTACAGAATGAGAAGGGCAGTTAGAGACAGAGGTTGAATATTATAAGCCTATTTAATCATTTTGGAATAAAAAAGAAAGTTTTTTAAAATATCTGTATGTGATAGCTTATTAGAATTTAAAGAAAAGAAACCAGTACAGTAAAACCTGTGAAAGCCAGAACTTGTGTAAGGTGGAAACCTGTTAGAGAAGGAAAACTCAAATATTTCCCAGTAAAATGAGCTATAGAAAAGTGGTTAAGACTGCACCCTGTCAAAGGCGGAAAACTTGCGAGACCTGGAAAACAAGGCTGTCCCATCGAGTTCTGGCTCTCACAGATTTCACTGTATACGTAATTGTTGTTTTTGTTGCTGGATGCCGTTGGGCTGATTCTGACTCATAGCAACCTTATGTACCTCCGAACAAAACACTTCCCACTCCTGTGCCATCCTCGCAGTTGTCTGTGTTTGAGCCCGTTGTTGCAGCCGCTGTGTCCAATCACTCCATCATATTGAACGCCTTCCTCTATTTTTGCGGACCCTCTACTTTACCCAGCATGATGTCCTCCTCCTGCTACTGGTCTTTCCTGATAACATGTCCAAAGTACATGAGACGAAGTCTTTCCATCCTCGCTTCTAAGGAGCATTCTGCCTGTACAGGTTTCCCCCACTATCCAAAAGTAGAGCATTCCTATAAAACCTTTTGTAAGCCGAAATGGCATAAAGCAAAGAAGCAAGCACCATTCATTTATCTGGGAAAAAATTGTGAGCATTCCACACCCAAAAAATAACCTATGTCCAGTTTTACACTAAGTGTAACACCCTCAGAGCTGGCTTAGGCTTTTCTGATACTTTAAGACACAGCTTGCTAACAAACGTATAGAATAAATTAAGATAAAGAACCGATGTTCACAAACATAGTTCAAAGCAATGGCAGCTTGATGCTGAGATGATGAGTGTAGTTCCCAGAGAAGGAGCTTGACGATGCTACTCTCCCTGCTCGAGGTGCGCGCTCCCTGCTCTGAGGTGGGGCGGGGGGGGTCTCGCTGCTTCTTTAAAGCCTCTCTACAAAACAAAGGCTGAATGCTATGTCTGCCTTTCACCTTTTTTCATAAAAGCGAAAATCCTCTTTGTATTTCTTTTGGTTAGCAAAAACAAGAACTAATACAGGTCTTTCATAAAAGCAAAGTGGCGTAAAGTGTGCTTTCAAAAAGCAGCGGATACCTGTACTTCTTCCAAGACAGATTTATTCGTTCTTCTGGTTCATGGTATATTCAATATTCTTTGCCAATACCGTGATTCAAATACACCAATTCTTCTTCAGTCTTCCTTATTCATTGCCCAGCTTTGCAAATGATTCTCCAGCTGACTTAAACACAGTTTTACATAGAAAAAATATATTAATGTATAAACTATTGAAAGCATTTAGCAACAAATGAAATTTTCCTCTTAGTTGGCTAAATTAAGCTGATTTTTAAAATTTTTTTGTATTGTATATTAGGTGAAAGTTAACAGACCAAATTAATTTCCCATTCAGTGGTTTTACATAGTATTCCATGATGTTGGTTTCTAGACTGATTTTAATGATTTTTTTTCTCCTTTCCTCACTAAACAGACCAAAGAAGTAGTCTAAATATCTAAACTCTATTTCATTGCCTAAGAAAAGTATACCACTTCTGTTGTTTTACTTTTTTTTTAATGTATCAAAAAAAACAAGACCAAACTTGTTGCCATCTAGTTGATTCCAACTCATAGCAACCCTATAGGACAGGGTAGAACTGCCCCATAGAGTAGAGTTTCCAAGGAGTGGCTGGTGGATTTGAACTGCCAAAGTTTTGGTTAACCACTGTGCCACCAGGGCTCCATTAAATGTACATATACGTTAAATACACTCTTTTATGTATGTTTCACAATTTTTAAAGTATTTATCATTTACCTATGTCCTTGTCCCTCTAAATTTCCTAAGCTTTCAGCAGAGAGGAGCACTAGCAACTGATAACCAGAGGACAAATCCTAGGAAAAGTATTCAAAAGTAAAACCCAGTGAGCACATGCCCGTGGCTCCTGCCAGATATTAAGGGTGTATATATTTATTCCAATAGATATTGCTGATAGTTGGATATTTGTATCCATTTTTTTCTAAATGCACAGTTTTGTGTGACTCAAATTTAAATTCTGGCATCTATGAATTTGAAACTTATATAAACTTATTAATATAGCATGGAGAGAAAAATTTATGGAATTAAAAAGAACTTCTACCCCCTAATTTTAGTTTCAAAAGCAACCTACTATGTGATCTTTCCTTTCCTTTCTTGTCGTTTCTTTTCAATTTCATCGTTAAGATAAAATGAACAATAACATTTGAACAGTATTCTTTTAAGCTTGTCCATATATTGACATATTACGGTTTCAGTCTTTACTGATTCTCAAATTTCTTCTGAAAGATGCACTTACATCTCCATTTAGAATTATTTCCTAGAGACAGAGTCCTGGCTAGTGTGTGTGTGCCTTTTGTACGTGTGCTGTTTAAGCATAGACTATGACTAACATCCCTGTAATGTTTCCTTGATACTTTACCTCGTTCTTGTTCTCTCTGTCCCAGTAAGACTGATGGTTCATAAATGTTTGTTTTATTGTATCATTTTATTGCTAAGAACTTTGCAGTATTTCCAAACTACTGTATCACTATTAAAATCCTAGTATTTAGTATTGCAGTCATAGTATTTATAGCAATAAACTAATTTGCCCCCAAACTAGCTGATGCTTCCTTTTCTTCCTAAAATTTCTGTTCTCTGTTATATCTACTTAATGTTTTTTGGCTTTTTGTGCTACCAAAATCCTGCTCTGCATACCATCTTCCCATCACACCCCTCCTCTTTTAGCCTTTTCAGTTTCTGTGTAGGGCAAAGCATATAATTCTTGGAGCCAGATAGACATGAATTTGAATTTTAGTTTTGCCGCATAACAAGGGAATATCCTGGAAAACATTTAACCATTTCAGCAAGCTTAGATTATTCATCTATAAAAGGAGTAGTAAATATTTGATCAAATAAATATCAAAGTGTTCAATGAATATGGATTTCTTTCCTCCCTTTCTGTGTATTCTTGATTTTTGATCTAATATTTATTTGTTCCAAAGTTAGGATTCCTTGTCTCTCTCTGTGTATCATTCCTACATGACTATTCATACTTATAAGCACCTATGTAAATATATAGGTAACATTCAGTACTCTGAGAAAGCAGGATTTTCTCTTAGTTATATTATAAGGTAAACATGCAAAATAAAATCAGAGGAGTAAAGATGTTTATATAGACTTAATGATGGCAAAAGTTACAATTGATACTATATTCCCAGCAGGACTCCAATAATTTCTATGTCTGCTATATCAAAAACCTAGAAAAATTTTTGAAAATACTGTATATATGTAAAGGATGGGATATTTTAGAAGTTTCAAGAGCAAATACAGTAGAAAGAGCCAAGATAAACAAGGAAGGGAGTTTTGGTGTCGAATATTATAAGAGTGATGAGATATTTATCGCTTCCTAAAAGTCCTAACATTGAAATGAGATAGACAGGAAGCTATCATAAAAAGGAATTCTGATAATACTTAGAGCTATTAAATAGCAGTCTCGATTATCATTCTTCATTCCCATGAGACAAGGTCTACAATTATATTACTATAGTGAACTTTATCTGAAGGAACTGAGAAAGTTAAAAAAAAAAAAAAAAAAAGCACCAGCTAAGAAAAATGATCCACTAAAGACAACCAATTAAAATGATTAGTAATCATTGCCGATACTATTCCTGAAGATTCTTTTATAGCCAAAAATACATTGAATAAATGTATTTTTCTTGTAACTTTATTATTGTTCTCCTTTAAACCATACCTTGGTTAGGAGACACGATTGTAGTTTGTAAAATAATAACAATGGATGTTTTTGTGGGTTACAACTTATTCTATCAGTCACTTCGTTTAAACTTGACCCCTAAGCAAAGGCAAATTTAGTGTAAAACTCTAAGTTTATTACCAACTACTAATCGGAGTTTCGCTCTAGGGTTTCTAGTAATTTAAAGATAGTCATTAATACGTTAGATTTTTCTGTGTTGACACCCAGATGCATTAAGTTTAGGATATGGTGAAGGAGAGGAGGATGGTGAAGAGACCGAGTTACTTTTGGAAGTACTTTGATAAGTAGGAAAGAATTTACATTATTAGTGTTCTGATCAGCTACTATAGTCAAACATTAGGTAGGGCAGCCACTGTTCAATTGTAATGTCTGAGTAAATCTGGCGATGGACTTCAATATTTGCCTTATTAAAAAAAAAAAAAATCACACACATACATAACCATCTCTCACCAATTGCTCGTCATTTTCCCCTACCCCAAAACGTGATGTAAGGTAAAAATGGCCAATACATTGGTTTCCACCGGATTCAAATGTTGAAAGTTTGCAGATTCAGTGCCGAGAGGTTTTAGAGAAAGGAAACAGCTGAGGGGGAGGGATGTAGTTATTTGCTCGAGGGTGCTGAAGAGTGTTTTTGTCTGTACGTCTCTTTACCCAGCCATCTTATGTGTGTTCACATTTAAATGTCAAATGCAGGCAAGGAGCCTGCCTTGGTGATGGTGATGACCAGGGGCTCACAGGAACATGGCCGATATGAGCAGAGTGGGGAGCATTATGGCATAGATTTTTCTCCTTGACATTGAGGGGAAAAAA
Organism: Trichechus manatus latirostris; assembly: GCF_000243295.1. Lineage (NCBI taxonomy): Eukaryota > Metazoa > Chordata > Mammalia > Sirenia > Trichechidae > Trichechus > Trichechus manatus. Next base: position 12,378,014 of record NW_004443943.1, on the reverse strand, counting down.
ATGTTTATGAATTGGGAAAATGTAGCTGTTCATTAAACCAAACTTTCCTATCATTTCATTTCCTCAGGTGAAAGCATTTTCATCCAAAATGTGGTTTAGAAACATTGGCTTGCAGCATCAGCATCAGAGCTGTTAAGTAATTTAGCATGAAAGCAGGAGGGTTTCCAGCTTGAGGCACATCCCAACTAAGTTTTATCCCACTTGCCCATCATAATAAAAAAAAAGAAAAAGAAAACTACACCACCAGGGTTTCCGTCATAATAAGAATGGGTGGTTCATATAAAGAAATGGCTATTTCATCATAATTGACTGTAAGTTCTACAAGGGCAGGAATTTTAGTCTGCATTTATTCACTGTTTTATTCCAGGTGCTTAGAACATTGCCTGGTAGAAGAATTAATAAAATAGAAAACCTCTAAAAAAAAAATTGGTTGCCACTGAGTCGATTCCGACTCATAGCAACACTACAGGACAGAGTAGAACTGCCCCCGCAGGGTTTCTGAGGAGTGGCTAATGGATTCAAACTGCCGACCTTTTGATTAGCAGCCAAGCTCTTAACCACTGCACCACCAGGGCTCTAGAAAATCTCTACAGATATTGTTAGTTGCCCTTGACTCTATTCTGACTTATGGTGACCCCATGTGTGCAGAGACAACTGCTCCATAGGGTTTTCAAGTCTCTGACCTTTATGTAGCAGATCACCAGGCCTGTCTTCTGAGGAACCTCTGGGTGGGTTCGAACAAACAACTTTTTGGCTAGTAGTTAAGCACTTAACTATTTGTACCACACAAGGATAAATACCTAAAATGATTATTATTTTTTTAATGAAAATGAATATTATGAGTAAGTGTAGGCTTCAGTCTTACATAAAATGAAAATTATATATAACTTTCAATATGACATTACTTGTATGTTTATTTGAACTTGAATATAAAGTATAAAAGCTGAGCAGAAAGCTTTTTTTTTCCTTCTTGAACTATAAAAACCAAGGTCTTTCTTGTTTCTTAGTTTTATAAAGCTATTCTGGACATCCAGGAACTGAATTGCTGTGTTGATAATGCTCTGGAAACCAAATGCAATTTGTTACACTGATGCCAAGGTTGGCAAATAAGTTTTATTGTAAAAACTAGTCCAGTAGATTAGAAGAGCTCCAGTAGTGCTATGTTGAGAAGAATTCTGAGGCTTTTTGTGGTCTCAGTGGTAAAGACTGCCATATTCAATTAGTAATGTCTGCCATGGGGAAGGGATGGGAAGACATAGACATGGGTTCCGCACTTGCCTCCCTGATTTATACAGCCACAATGATAGGTTATTATCTTAAAATGTTTGGTAATAAAAAACAGTCTTAAGGCAACTTAAAGCAGATCAAAAGAAAGGGAGAAAGAAAAAGAAGGTGGTGGAGAAGGAGAGAAGAGAATGACATGCTCTTTCAGTTGAATAGCAGAATATTGTTGTTGCTCCAGATGCTGCTAACATGTAATCAGGAAGTTGATCTTCAGTTGCTCCATGTGGCAGCTGGTGATATCAGCGTTTTTCAGATGAAGGAATTGAGGCTCAGTCAGGTAACCTGCTGGAGCTCAAATAGGTGGTGAGCACCCGAGCCAAAACTGAAATTCAAGTTTGTCTGATCCTGAAGACCAGTCCTTTTCATTAATACAAAGAAGTCTACATGAGGTCACTATGAGTCGAAACTGACTCGATGGCACCCAACAACATAAATAAGAATACGGTGCAAATGCAATACAGTTATTTGTCTAAATTCTGAGAGAATTAAAAACTAGTAGTCTGATCCATGAGTGTAGTCAGCAATCTTCTTGTGTTTTGGTACACAATTATCTATTTCACGTGTGTGAATTTGAGTAATGTTGATTATGTGTCCCAAGATATTGTAATTTAAATGCATTTTAAGAATAAAAAGGCAGTGTTTTCTTCCCAAATAAGTTATACAAATGGTTTACAATTTTATCAGTTACTCCAAGGCTGGAATTAAAAAACAAACAAACAAACAAACCCTTTGCCATCGAGTCAATTCTGACTCATACTCTTAAGTATTTTGGCACCTAAAAAAAATAAAATAAAGATAGTCTAGACTTCTTTCTCTATAACCTCTCACACAAGCACACACAGAAGGCATGATGATATATTCACACATTTTATAGATTATAAGTGTAATTAAGGACTACTGATACATGGTATCTTGTTCCAAATCACACTGCTGATTCTGGACAGAGAACTGGTCATGTGTTTTTTTCCCTAATGCATCGTCTCTGTATCTCACCGTGGTACTGACTTCAATATTTTATTATTTCCTGAACGCCTACTACGTGCCAGAGACTATTCTAAATTGTGTACAATGGATTGTAAACAAATATTCTACGAGTGCCTAAATGACAAAAAGGAAATAAAATTACAAAGAAGTACCCAAACCTCAAATGGAAAATTACTGCTTGGCATCTGCTACTTATAGCTAAGTTTCAGGAACATGTTTGCATAAACTAAAACACCTGCAGAACAAGCTAATGGCAAGGAAAAATAAAATGTTCATTATATGCATCGCATGGGTGGAGGAGTGTTTCACAATTGTGTATTAATACCTTGCATACTTTAATCTTGTTGGAAGATTTTCCCTTAGACTGATAAACCTTTAGCAGACAACAATGACTTCATGAATTTTAGCCTAAGCGTGTTTGTCAAGAAAACAATAACTTTTCAAAATACTAAATAACCATACACTATTCTGTGGGATTTGGCATTTTATATCTGTGCTCTGCAGGCAGGCATCGTATACATTTATTGCCAAACGTGGGACCTGGGCATTGTAAAAGTCTCAAAGAAAAAGCCAATTCGGGAGAGAAACAACCTCTCCTGTACTAAACAGTTCTCCACAGCTGGTTATCTAATGACACGCTGGTCTTTGTCATTTTGGGGGTGTTTGTAAGTTTGCTGCCTTAAGCATTTTTCCCTTTTTACAAGCTTTACATTTTTTTATTGTTCAACTAGCAAGTGGTAAAATGCAGACTTGCAAAATTGTTTTCATTTGTTTTCCTACAAAACACTTGTTTTCCTGAATTCTCACATGTACCATATTTTGGAAGTCAGATGTCAATACCCTCTGACCTTTTTGCATATAAATTGTGGGTTAAGTTAATATAACTGGGGTTAGGAGAGTAAAAGGGGAGAGTACATTTAGCTTTAAAATTTGATAAATGAATCATATTCATTCAGATTGTCAATCAGCAGACATTATTAACCTCCTCTTATGTGCCAGGCATAATACTTTAATATTATTTAATATTGTCTTTTGAATTTGCACTACTGGATTTCCTTAAAAAAAAAAAGGACTTAGAACCAGCCCACTGAGAAGCCAGATTAGGCAAGAAAATATGATTTTATCAGTATCTCTAAATGTGGTGGGAGGGACAATATTTGTCTATTCACCTGGGACTGAGGAAGGCATAATTCACATGATGAGCACTCTGGAGAGCATATTGAGTTAACATTAAATTAGATATAACCAAGATGTCAATCAATAAAGGAATGGTTAAATAAATCATGATATATCCATAGTGGAGTCTCTAGGTAGTGCAAACAGTTAAGCGATTGGCTACTGATTAAAAGGTTGTCGGTTTGAACCCATTCAAATGTGCTTTGGAAGAAAGTCCTGGTGATCTGCTTCTGCAAGATTATAGCCATTGAAAACCCCATGGAGCGTAGTTCTACTCTGACACACATGGGGTCAACATAAGTCAGAATCAACTCGATAGCAACTGGTTTGGTTTTTTTGTTGTTTTTGATATCCGTACTGTGGAATATAACATGGCCATTGATGGTTAAGAGATCGGCTACTAACCAAAAGGTCGGCAGTTCAAATCTACTAGCTATTCCTTGGAAACCCTATGGGGAAGTTCTACTCTGTCCTTTAGGGTTTCTATGAGTCAGAATATACTTGATGGTATTGAGTTTGGTTGGTTTTATTAAAAATCACAAGGCAGATATGTGTACTAAAATGAAAAGATAACCCTGAAGTAATACTAAGTGGGAAAAAATGAAAAAGAAAAACAAGTTGCTGAAAAATATGTAAGAAGGAATCTCACAACTAATAAGCATCAATTAGGTTGTATATGCTTAGAAAAAAGTCTAAGAAGATACACACCAAACTGAGGTTAGCATAATTTGGGTTGGTAGAAGAGGAAACTAATTTTCCATTAAATTTTTATACTTTGAAAATTTTGGTAAAATGACCTTTTTAAAATTAAGAAAATAAATATAAAAATGCAGAAATGTTGCAAGGAAACATACCAAGTGAAGGACTTATTTGTGCTCACCAGTAGTTAAACAAAGGAGCCCAGTGGTTAAATGTCGGTTCGAACCTGCCAGCTGCTCCACAGGAGAAAAAAATACGGCAGTCTGCTTCTGTAAAGATTACAGCCTTGAAAACCCTATGGGGCAGTTCTACTCTGTCCATAGGGTCACTATGAGTCAGAATTGACTAGATGGCAGTGGGTAGTAGTTAAGCATATTGCATATGTGCGGCTTAAGTAGATGAGAGAACTGGAAAGAGAAGAGGGAAATAGCACTGTACCTGATAAACTTAGATTACTGCAAAGCAGATAAGTGTTAAAAAGTTTAAAAAGAGCTGTAGCAAATAATAAATTATTTTCTTAAATAATGCAATTTGGTGATGTGAATTAATCATAAGGCATGATGTTTAAGAGGTTATTATTTCTATACCTATTGGTAGCATTTTATTTCTTTGGTTGTCAGAAGAAGAAAAATGGTAATGGTTGGACATATTTCAAAGGATTCTGCCACAATCTTCATCTTTGAGTGTGTTTTAAAGAATCAGGCAAGCCTTGGATAAGTCCTAATCTGTCCCTTGTCACCCATCTAGTATGTGTTTGGAATAGTGGCTTGTGTATCAGATCACTCTGATTTTCTGTTCTAGGGTAGCTGGAGATATTTTCGGTTACAGTGGAGGGGGGAAGAAATTTCCTATTAGCTACCTTAAAGTTGAGTTTGATAATTATGTAGCCTCTATGGTTTTAGCAGTTGAGGTTAGTTGAATGTAGCTGGTGTCTTCTGCTACTCCATGTGAACTGTGGTAAATGTATTCTGACGTAAACAATACAATTACTTTTATATTTCTAGTCCACTCAGTCTCTCAGTCCAAGCAAGTCATTTTTCAAGCATGTAATTCAGTTTGCTTCTAAATCCCAAGCAATGAATCCTTTTTAAAAAATAAAATAAAATTCTTCCTATCTAGAGGACCTCTTTCTCCCTTCCATTTCTGATGTTTTCACTTAGAAATAAGGTGACCAACTGTAATGGTTAAGTTTGTGTGTTAGCTTGGCTGGGCCATGATTCTCAGTGTTTATATGTGATCACTTTCATGATGGAATCTGCTGTGAGTAGCCAATCAGTTGAAAAGGCATTTCCTTGGGGATGTGGCCTGCATCCGAATATAAGCAGACGTTCTGGCTTTTTGCTCGCTCTGGATCCTGCGGCTGCCTCCTGTTCATCTGACCTCCAGTTCTTGGACTTGAGCTATCAGCTTATCTGCCAATCTTGGGATTTGTCGATCTTCACAGCCTGTGAGGAGGAGCCCTGCTCTCTGACTTGCCAACCTTGGGTTTACCAGCCCCTGTGGCTAAGTGAATTAGGAGAAGCCTCTACCCTGATCCACAGACTTGGGACATTCCAGCCTCTACAGTTGCATGGGCCGTTTCCTTGATATAAATTTCTCTCTATATGTATTTATACGCTTTACTGGTTTTGCTTCTATAGAGAACCCAGCCTAAGACACCAACCGTCCCGGTTTGTCTGGGACTGAGAGGTTTCCAGAGATGTGGGAATTTCAGTGTTACTACTTAAGCATAGACCATCATCAAGGTAAATTCCTGTTACTTTGGTGTCATAAAACAAACAACAACAAACAGGTATGTTAGTTTCCTATTGCTGCTGTAACTAATTACCACATGCTTAGTAGGTTAAAACAACACAAGTATATTCTCTTTATAATTCTTGAGGTCAGAAGTCCAAATGAGTATTAAGGGGCTAACATCAAAGTGTCACCAGGGTTAGTTCTTTCTGGAGGCTCTGAGGAGAATCAGTTCCTTGCTTCTAACTTCAAGAGGTTGTTGGCTTCCCTTGGCTTCTGGCCTCATCTCTTAAATCTCAAATTCCATCACCACAGCACTGCCTTCTCTTCCATAGACCCTCTTACTTCTCTTGTTTAAAGAATCTTCGATTACATTTAAGGCCCACCCAGAAAATCCAGGATAATCTCCCCATCTCAAGATTCTTAATTAATCACATCAACTAAGTACTTTTTTTCCGTATAAGGTAACATATTCACAGGTTCTGGGGATTAGGATGTGGACATTTTTAGGGGGCTGTTATTCAGGTTACCTTACCAGGTTAGAATTCTGTTCTGCCATTTACTTGCTAGGCAAAGGTGTAAACATCTTTGAAGTCACACAAGAAATATTTGCTGGTATTCACTGTAAAGCTGTTTGCTTATTTTGCATGAGATGCCCTATAGTTATCTGTTTGTCAAAATTCTGTGTTTCAAATCCTGGCTCCACCTCTCGCTTTAGCTGTGAGAACTTCGCTGTGGCTAACTTAAACTTTCTTTGCCCCACTTTCCTCTTCTGTAAGGTGGCCATTATAATAAAACTCACTTCATAAGGTTGTGATGATTTAATGAAATATAAGTGAAAGGTTCAGAACAATGCCTGAAACATAGTTCGTGCTTAGCAAACTTGACTGTTCACAATTGTGACATAGTCTAACCTTTTTAGATGTCATCTTCCCTTAACTTTCACATTTTATTTGATTACTTTTGGGGGTGGGGGGAGGAATGAAATCAGTTTGTCTCTTTTAGTATGTCTCTCTTTAGCATTACAGTGAAGCAGAAGAGCTAGATAGGTTTAACAATTCCTTAATCTAGAGGTGCCCTGGTTTTGGAAGATGGTCCTGTTTAGGAAAGTCACATTGTATAATAATAATAATAATAGTAATAACTTCAACCTGTGAACAACTAATAATAGTAATAACGTTCACTCGTGTACTGCCTTACTATTTTCAAAGCATTTTTACATCCATCACCTCATTTGATGCCAACATAGACACCTGCATTATAGAAGTCATTTTTGAGGACTTCAGAATCGCCCCTCTGTGATTTCAGCAGACGCTGATGGAGGGGCCTGTGGAGTAAACAGACTGCCCGCCAGGACGGGCCACACATTCTAATGGACAAGATTCTGAGTTGTACATTGTGATTTTCTTTTTCCTGTGATTGAACAGCAGTTGGGGAGAGGGGAGAAGAAGAGTTAATTCATCCTGCCTTTGTTTGTTTGTTTCTTGATTTTGTTTCATTCCAAGGCAATCAGCTGAAGGGAAATCAACTGCTTATTAGAATGTTTATAGTTGTACTTAAAGCCTTTCTCTTTGAAGCTAGGTTTTCAAACCTTTTTCTTCTCAATGTTTCTCACTTCATTTCAAAGGTAGCAAAATACAATTGCATTCAAGGCACACAGCAGTTAGGGTGTTTATAGAGCGAGTGGAGAGAAAATCATTGTAAGCACTCCCTCCGCACACTCAAGGACGGTGGAAACATGCTAAGCAGGTGAAACTCTTAGTGCCAAGGAAGAAGACAAAGCCTAGAGATGCTGTCACATACTCCCCACCACCGCCGTTGTTTTGAACACTGGTCAGAACTGAGGGGAAGCCCATGTGTGTTTGAAGAAGTTAGAAAAATCTAGATTGAGGAATACCTGGATTTAGTGACATGAAAGAAAATATATATATACAGCAAAAAACTGAAGAAGCAACGAGAAAGGTTTTTGTCCTAGCTTCTGTTACCTGAATCACTGAAGTTTATCAGTCTCTTAAAATCTGAGCACAAATATAAACCTAATTTGATTTGAGCATCCTTAAATCCCTAACCTTTCAAGCACGAACATTTTCAAAGCTGTAAAAAAATTAATTTCTTTATAAAACTTGGTGTCTATAGTGTTGTATTTTAAATGGTAAACATATTGTCTGTTCATATACCTATGCAGTTGAGTATCTGTGTGTTTATTAGCAAATGTTCATTGTATAACTACCGTGTTGCAGGTGTGATTCCAGGGATGGTGAAGGAACTAATACATGATTCTTGCCCTCGTAGAGCTTACCCTTTTAATTCACTAAAAGAACTTCAAACCTGCTTTGTGCTACAAGCCTGTACCATTATGCTTCAAACGCTTTTTTACTGATTCTAATGGGGTGGCTGGTCTTTATCTCAGTAGGCGGGCAATGGTTTTCCTGGTTCCCACATCTTGCCATTAATATTCTGTTGACTTTTCCCTTGCTTCTTGTGCAGAGCTGTTATCATGAACAGGTGTATCTGTCTCTGTGTGCTTTTCTTTCAGTACGGCTATTTGCTAGAACAAAAGCTTCTGCTTATTTGAAAAAAATGAGGAGGACCCTAGGAAAGAAATATTCCTAATGTTAAATGTTGAATTGGGGATTTGCATAATGACCTGGGATTGGTTTAAAGCCATTAATTCACTTCCCTCCAAATTCGTGTTCAAATGTGTGTTTACACAGATGTTCAGAGGCTCTGAAATGGGCCCTTCTCAAAGACCCAGATTCTACAGAGAATTATAGAAGTTACATATTCCACACCTGTGGAAACAAGGCTAAGTGCTAAGGCAATTAAACTCAGGGAGATACTTAAAACTTCCAATGATTCCTTTGGGCTTTAATCTCAAGAGAAGTCATTTGCCTTTCTCATGTCAAGAGACTAAGATCTTTGTATTTGTAATCTCCAGTCAGAGCATTTATTAAGTGATCCTTTATATATTTCACTATATTAAGAGGTGCTATAGTAAAAGCAAAAACAAAATAGATGCTGCCCTAGACCTGATCTTGACCACATCTGATAAAGAGCACTGGCAGTACGGACAGAGAATTGAAGATTGTATAGCCAGATTAATATTCTACCACATATACTCTTATACAAATGCACAAATAGTTACAGCATGCTACTTTCTTCTCTTGAAGTGTTCTCACCACCCTCACTCTCCAATCCTTTTCATCTTTGCTTTTTTAAATCCTCTTTATCTTTCAAGGTCCAGTGAAAATCTAACACCATCCACCAATGCATTCTCTGCTTCTCATGTAAGGAACAATTTCTCTCCTCTAAAATTCCACAATAGTTTTCTTCTACCTCCCTTGTACTTATCACCATGAGATGGTTATTTTCATGTATGATTTATTTCTACCACATTTTAGGCTCCTTTAGGTCAGGGATATTATCTTTCTGGTCTTTGCTGATCCATAGCATATAAACCCCGTTGCCATCTAGTCCATTCCTACCTACGGTGACCCTAGAGGACAGACTAGAACTGCCCAATAGGGTTTCCAAGGAGCAGCTAGTGGATTTGAACTGCCAAACTTTTTAAGTTATAGTGCATACTATGTACTAGTCATAGTTCTGTGCACATTAAATATAATACCATGTTATTCCTTACACTCTATGAATTCGGTGGTAGTATCATCCCCATTTTATTGGGATGGAACAATTAAGGGAAACACAGGGAAAACAAATAGCTCTGAGTTACATCTTTAATAATAGTGTAAGTAAGTAGCCTAATGTTGTACATGTAATAAGTGGTGAGCTGGGGCTTGAACCACTGTGCTGTTAACCATTACAATTTTGTATCAGTCAAGGTAGGTGAGGCTATGTTGTAGAAATAAACAACCTTCAAAGTTCGTGGCTTAAAGTAAAAAAAAAAAAAAATTCTCACTCATGCTGCATGTCGTGATCCGCTGTGTCTTTGCTCCGTGTTGTTCTCAAGCTGGGCCCCAGACTGATAAAACACGCATCATCTGGAATATTTCCAGAGGCCATGCCAGTGGAAAAGAGAGAGTATGGTAAATCACTAACTGATTGTTAAAGCTTCTACCTGGAAGTGACAAGTTATTTTGTTCACGTTTTATTGGCCAAAGAAAGTCACATGGCTGTACTTAACTTCAAAAAGCACAGGAAGTACAGTCCTACCGTTTGCTCCAGAAAAAGGAGAGCCTTCACTATTTGGTGACCATCACTGATGACTACACCAGCAGCACTAAACCCTGCCTCTGCCCTTCACCAACTTCCTTAAGACTCCAGTCACAGCTCGCTCCTGGGTGAAGGCTTGCTAAGGAATGTTGTATCTGAGGTTTTTTTTTTTTTTTAAATAGAAATAAAGGCTTTGCTGAACTTGGTCAAGGGACTCATATCAAAGATTAGAATTACAAGCAGCGGTAGACTGATCTGATAACCTGGACAAAAGCCAGAGGTGTCAAGGTAATTGAAAGCATGTAAGGGAAGGGCTTTGGCATAGGGTCTGAATTTTGGTCCAACTCAGTAGCTGAATAGAAAGCCAGGGAAAGTTCTAAAGAATGAAAATGATGACTAAAAAATACTGAAAAATAAGGTAAACATTTTAAGGGCAGGAATGCATTCATTTATTTTTCACATATATATTAAGCACTCCCTATGTGCCTAGCAAATGAGCTAGGCACTTTTACAAGTATTTATGTGAGTGAAAGAAATATTAGTATACCTACTTCACACATGAGAAAAACAAGGCCCAAGGAAGCTTTGAGACTCATTCAATACCACACAACTATTAAGGAGTAAGTATCCAAATCAGATTGGTCTAGCTTCTGAGCCCACATGCTTAACCAAAGACTGCTGACTACCATCAAATTTACTGTCTTAAAGAAGAAGACAATAAGGATGGAAATGTAGAATTTAGGGAAATGACAGCATTTGTCAGCATGGATAGAGTGAGTTTTGTCGCTAACTGGCTCAGATGTGTTATAAAATTTAATTGATTGCTACTTCTTTACTTCTGCAATACCTTTCTCAGCACCATAACACAGCAGGTATTTATAAAAATATCAGTGAAGTCCTTACTATTTTCATATTTATTAGAACTCAGTTTTTTTTTTCTTTTCCAATTATTAAGTACCCAGTTCTACTGCATCAGTTTCTTTCAATGCTTTATTTAGTTTACGGTTGTAAGTGAATCATTCCATCTACATTTTGCCATTTTGAACTGAATAATGACAGTTGGTCAGATCCATGCCTTACAATATAGCTTCTATATCTTTTTCATAGATGTCTCAAATATTGCAAATGAGATATAGAGCTATAAGGCATAGAAGATATACTTTCTACTTTAAAAAAATAGAAAACTTGATGTGTTAGTTCTTTATGAAAACCATAATGATTTCAAATAATAAATTTTGTAATAGTCACCCATTTATGTATTCACAAAAAGTGGTTCTTACATAATCTTAAGCATATACATTTACATAAGTGTACGAGTGGCTCTACTGCAATGACACCAATAGATGAAATTTATGTAAAGCCCAAATTACAGAGCCTGGCCTGTGTAAGTGCTAGAATATCACCAACATCATCAATCTAATATTACTAATGTCATCATTATTTTATTGATACCCCACAGTTTAGCCTATTTTGAAGGTCAGGTGCCGGGGTGATTTGGGGGGGATCTGAAGTTACCAACTCCGTAGCCTCTTTCCTCCATCTCTTTCTCTCCCCCATTCTCCAATGCATGCCACCATTATTTTTTGGCATTGCAGCTTGCTGTACCTTCAGAGTAGTTGGATCTCTGGAGCAGTTGCCTTCTTCTGCAACCAGACTTGTCCATTTACTCCAGGTATTGACAAATATTAACATTTCACATGTGCCATGATGTTTAAAAAAAAAATTAAGATATACTGACTTAGATAATAACTGTCACAGTATGTCACATGTCAGCTAATCTGTTGCTTATCTATTTATCAATTTACTTTCATGTAGTAATGTTGCAAGATAATGGATTTTGTCTCAAATTCCTTTTTGAACAGTCCATGTTAAATAATTGTTATACACACTGTTAAACAGATGTGTGTTTTCCCAAAGTACATTCATTTAAAATATGACATTTCCCTGGAACTTGAAATGAAACTAGAAGATTGGATATTTTTATGGTAGGTTGGGTATCATGACATGCTGATAGCTCTTTGTCCAGCAGTCAGCATGTTTTTGTCAGTTTTTCCTACTGTGGTGGCTTGTGTGTTGCTGTGATGCTGGATGCTATGCCACCGGGATTTCAAATACCAGCAGGGTCACCCATGGTAAACAGGTTTCATTGGAGCTTCCCAACTAAGACAGACTAGGAAGAAGGACCTAACTGTCTACTTCTGAAAAACTGGACAGTAAAAACCTTATGAACAGCAGTGGAACATTGTCGGATATAGCACCAGAAGATGAGCCCTTCAGGTTGGAAGGCACTCAAAATACCACTGGGGAAGAGCTGCCTCCTCAAATTAGAGTCAATCTTAATGACATGAATGGAGTCAAGATTTTGGGACCTTCATTTGCTGATGTGGCATGACTCAAAATGAGAAGAAACAACTGTAAACATCCATTAATAATCGGAACATTGTACAAAGTATGAATCTAGGAAAAATTGGAAGTCATCAAAAATGAAAAGGAATGCATAAAATCGATATCCTAGGCATTAGTGAGCTGAAATGGACTGGTATTGGCCATTTTGAATCAGACAGTCATATGGTCTACTATGCTGGGACTGACAAATTGAAGAGGAATGGCATCACATTCATTGTCAAAAAGAACATTCCAAGATCTATCCTGAAGTACAATGATGTTATTGATAGGATAATATCCATCCACCTGCAAGGAAGACATTGCACTGAACAAAGGTGCTGCAAAAGATCTCTTTAAAGTGTTAAAAAGCAAAGATGTCTCCTTGAGGACTAAGGTGCACTTGACCAAGTCATAGTATTTTCTACACATGTTACTGTGATGCTGGAAGCTATGCCACCAGTATAGAAGACCAGCGCTGGAAGTGCTCACTCATTTATGCCAAGAAATTTGGAAGATAGCTACTTGACCAACCGACTGGAAGAGATCCGTATTTATGCTTATTCCCAAGAAAGGTGATCCAACCGAATGTGGAAATTATCAAACAATATCATTAACATCACACGCAAGTAAAATTTAGCTGAAGATCATTCAAAAGTTGCTGCAGCAATATATCGACAGGGAACTGCCAGAAATTCAAGCTGGATTCAGGAGAGGACGTGGAACAAGGAATATCATTGCTGATGTCAGATGGATCCTGGCTGAAAGTAGAGAATACCAGAAAGATGTTTACCTGTGTTTTATTGACTATGCAAAGGCATTTGACTATGTGGATCATAACAAATTATGGATAACATTGTGAAGAATGAGAATTCCAGAACACTTAATTGTGCTCATGAGGAACCTGTACATAGATCAAGAGGCAACAGAACAAGGGGATACTGCATGGTTTAAAGTGAGGAAAGGCATGTGTCAGGGTTGTATCCTTTCACCATATCTATTCAATCTGTATGCTGACCAAATAATTCCAGAAGCTGTACTATATGAAGAAGAACACAGCATCAGGATTGGAGGAAGACTCATTAACAACCTGCGTTATGCAGAAGACACAATCTTACTTGCTGAAAGTGAAGAGGACTTCAGACACTTACTGGTGAAGATCAAAGACCCCAGCCTTCAGCATGGATTACACCCCAACATAAAGAAAACAAAAATCCTCACAACTGGACCAATAAGCAACATCATGATAAACAGAGAAAAGATTGAAGTTGTCAAAGGTTTTATTTTGCTTGGATCCACAATCAAAGCCCATGGAAGCAGTAGTCAAGAAATCAAAAGACACGTTGCATTGGGCAAATCTGCTGCAAGAGACCACTTTAAAGAGTTGAAAAGCAAAGATGTCACCTTGAAGACTAAGATGCACCTGACCCAAACCATGGTGTTTTCAACCACCTCATATGCATGCAAAAGCTGAACAATGAATAAGGAAGACCGAGGAAGAATTGATGCCTTTGAATTACGGTGTTGGTGAAGAATACTGAACATACCATGGACTGCCAAAGAACAAACAAATCTGTCTTGGAAGAAGTATGACCAAAATGCTCCTTGGAAGCAAGGACGGTGAGACTACGTCTCACATACTTTGGACATGTTATCAGGAGGGATCAGTCGCTGGAGAAGGACATCGTACTGGGTAAAGTAGAGGATCAGCAAAAAAGAGGAAGACCTTCAATGAAATGGATTGACACAGTGGCTGCAACAATGGGCTCAAGCATCACAGTGTTTGTGAGGATGGTGCAGGACTGAACAGTGTTTCATTCTGTTGTACATAGGGTTGCTGTGAGTTGGAACCCACTTGATGGCACCTAACAACAACAACAACAACATGTATTGTTAGTAGGAAAATATTAAAATATTAAGGAACTGATGAGCACATAGTTGGGGCTTCCCCTTACCTTTTTCTTACTCTGACTATCCCTTATATTAGAGAAAAATTTTGGAATCTCAGATAAAATATCCCTGAAAGGCCTTCTGAATTATGTCTATGCATATATTTTGAATACATTAGAACCACAGTTAATATAATATGCCCACATTTGCCCAGTAAGGAACTCTTGCTTGGAACTCAGGTCAAGTTGTTCAGGAATGGACTGGTATAACCTGTGCTGCGGAAAATGTCTGATTTCCTGTCGCTACATTTCTGAATGAAGTCTTTCTGATCTTTCCTTTATCATATTATCATTTATATTTGAATAATTTGGTAGCATATAATAAGCATTACTTTTTAAATAAAGGTCATGATTTTTTAAAATATGTATAAGAACATAGGACCTAATATTTAGATTAAACAACATCAGCATAGTATCAGTTGAGTAAGGATATTGTTGATGTGTTGTGAGATTGTTAACCATTGTCATAGGGCAACATTTGTAGTAACTGTTAAACGAGAAACTATTTTTGTTCTGTAAGCCTTCATCTTAAGTGAGAATAACAGCACAATTGTAAGAGCGTAGTCAATGTCACTGAATTGTACATGTAGAAATTTTTGAAATGGTGTATCTTTGGCTATGTGTATTTTCACCAAAAAAAAAAAAAAAGAGGTTGAGAAGTTAGAGGGTTGATATGTTGTGGGGTTGTTAACCAATGTTATAAAACAACATGTATACTTCTGTTTCATGAGAAACTATTTGTTCTGTAAGCCTTCAACTGAAGTACAATTAAAAAAAATAAATAAATAACATCAGCATAGTATCAAAGTTTTTCAGGATTGATACTTAAATATTATCTCATTCTATGTATCACTGCCCCATCAATGTTCCATGTGTAAATTTGTATGTATTCTATTTATCTCAGAAAATAACTTAAAGGACTTACATAAAATAATTGCTGACTCACATGCTGTGTTTATCTGAAAAGACTATCAGTTTATTTGTGCTTATGAGATATATTAATTTAAAAATTCTAAATATACGGATCTGTATAATAGATTTCAGTATTAATTTAAACTTAAATCAATTAATAACTTTAGAGGTATAATTTATGTAGTATTGGAAAGTTAAATGCAATATTCTCATTTAAATAATCAAATCACAGAACATTATATACATCACATTGGACTTCATCTGATATTATATATATATACATATATATATACACACATATATATGTAATTTAAAAAGTTGTTAACATTGGGTATCTCTGAAAGAAATAAAAGAAAAGTTGTTAAACAATTGTTTTGAATATCAAAATAATTACAACTATCAGACAGGAATGATGAATTTTTTAAAGTACCTTCTATTAGTTTAAAGGTATCTTTAGCAGAAAGCTTGAAAGAAACAAATCAGATACCACAGATAAATTCAGAATTCGCTAATTGATGGTGTTTATTTCTGCCCATGAGGTATATTAATTTAAAACATCTTCACTTTTGAAAATGAAATAAAGCTTAATATTTTTCTTCTTATATGTTTAAAATACCATAAAGTTCTGACTAATTGTTCTCCAAAGAACCTGATATTAATTAAACCAACAAGTATTTGAGTACTTAGTCTGTGCATTCATTCAGTAATTACCAAAAACTTCCTTTGTGCCAGGAAGTGTACTTCGAGGTAAAATAGCAAATATGTAATAAACCATAGTGTTTTCCCTTAAGGGACGTCTTACTCACAACACTGCAGTCTAGCAGAGAGAAAATTACTCTAGAGTTCAATGATGGAGGTATATAAAGAGATGCTATGAAAAGCTACCCATTCCATTCTAGAGATTGGATTGAGAGATGGGGAAGAAATTGTATTAGAAGAGACCTATAGAAGACTGTACCCTTGAGGTCCACCTTTAAATCATTACATCACCTAAAAAGTACAAAGGAGAGGAGATCGTTCTAGGTAGAGGAATAGAATATACAAATACAGGTGTGAGACCGTGGAGTGTTTGGAGAGTTTCAAGAACTTCAACATTCCCGAAGGTTGAGACTATACTAGGTAGGTGCAGGTGGCCTGGAGAGGAAAGCAGGGCAATAGAGCAGGAAGGACTAAATAACTAGGTTTTATGTAAAAGGTATAAATAGCCATCAAACAGTTTTAAGCAGGGGAGAGATATGACCAGATGTGTATTTAATAAAAATGATCCTGAAACAGTGTGGAGAAGGGACTAAAACAGGGTAGAAGAATGGAGGAAGTGTGACCGGTTAGGTGACACAATGACAGGAGTATCAACCTAGGCCAGGACAATGGGATGGAGAAATACAGGTGAGTTTAAGAAAGCTTTAGGAAGTTAAATCAGCTGCACATGGTGAATGAATTAAATGTGGAGGGAGACTAAGGAGAAAGAACTCTAGGATAACTGCCCTGCTGCCCAGTTTGGAAGACTGGTTGAAGATGATGTTGTTGGGTGCCCTGGAGTCGGTTCCAACTCATAGTGACCCTATGTACAACAGGATGAAATACTTCTTTGTCCTGCACCATCTAATAATCATTGTTATGCTTGAGCCCATTGTTGCAGCCACTGTGTCAGTCCATCTTGTTGAGGATCTTCCTCTTTTTCATTGACCCTCTACTTTACCAAGCATGATGTCCTTCTCCAGGGACTGGTCCCTCCTGATAATGTGTACAAAGTATGTGAGATGAAGTCTCACCATCCTCCCCTCTAAGGAGCACTCTGGCTGTACTTCTTCCAAGACAGATTTTTTCATTCTTCTGGCAGTCCATAGTATATTCAATATTCTTTGCCAACACCATAATTCGAAGGCATCAATTCTTCTTTGATCTTCCTTATTTATTATCCAGCTATTGCATGCATATGAAGTGATTGAAAATACCATGGCTTGAGTGAAGTGCACCTTAGTCCTCACGATGGTATCTTTGTGGTTTAACACTTTAAAGAGATCTTTTGCAGCAGGTTTGCCCAGTGCAAAAAGTCGTTTGATTTCTTCACTGCTGCTTCTACGGGTGTTGATTGTGGGTCCAAGTAAAATGAAATCATTGACAACTTCAGTATTTTCTCTACTTATCATTATGTTGCTTATTGGTCCAGTTGTGAGGATTTTTGTTTTCTTTATTAATCATGTACTGATATTTGTGCTAGAATAAGTGAAAAACAGCATAGAATCCTAAAGTTTGAATTGTGAAGACTTGTAAAAGACATTAAGACCAAAATTCTTTGTCCTCCAAGAACTTGAGAGGAACTCAAGGTTAACAAGCACAAAACAATCTTAGTTACATATGATTAAAAAACAAAGTTTAAAGTCCAGTTTCATTTGTGTCATTTTATCCTCTGCAAATTTCCTTGAGGAAGTTTGCTCATCATTGTATACCCAGCGCCTCTGTGTACCAGCACCTAGTGGATAACTAATGCTTAATAAATGTTTGTGGAAGGGAAATAGAATGGAGAACTATGTGCGTCAGCTAAATTGTGTTGCATATTCTGCAGTGTAGGAGGTCAGAGTTTTAAAAATGAGCCCAGGTGGTACAGTGGTTAAGGGCTCAGCTTCTAATGGAAAGATTGACAGTTTGAACCCACCAGCTGCTCCACAGGAGAAAGATGTAGCAGTCTGCTTCCTTAAACATTTATAGCCTTGGAAACCCTATGGGGCAGTTCTTCTGTCCTGTAGGGTTGTTATGAGTCAGAATTGATTGGGCAGCAATGGGTTAGGCAATTCTATGATAGGCAAGGAAGATGTCGTGTAACAGGGTGGGATTTGATTAGTAAGTGTGGGAAAGCTGGCTTTCCATGAGAAAGTAACCAAAGAGAAGGTGGCAACTACTATGGTTGCGCATACAACCGTGAGGGATGTAGCCAAGTGGAATGGAGGGGAGGATGAAGCATAGAGAGGAGCAAATGGAGGTAGACATGGTCTGCTTATGGAATGCCTTGAAAGTGAGAGAAATTTAGCTTTGGTGTAAAAAGAGTACGATGTACGGTTTGTGGCAAGGAGAGATAGACTGATAGATAATGAATGAAAGAATAAATATTATCATCTCATTGAAATCTGTCCACATTCTTTTCTTTCCAACTGGAGAATCCTAAAAATATACAGCTTGGCATTCTGGGAAGCATTCTTACCCCAGTTCCTTCTATCATTACCTCCACAAGAGGGAGGTCTTCATAGATTTACAGTGTCTTGCCCATCTCCCCGTTTCCCTTGAAGGCTCTCCTTTTTGCCAACACATTCGGGGGGCCATCTACTTCAAGAAACTTTCTTTATCCATCTATATATATATCCCTTGGTCTGAACTTGTCAAACCTTTGCCCAGCTCCCTGCATAAATGACACAAACTTCCTTGAAGGTCCAGAAAGCCAAAAGCCTGTATTAAGATTTATTTAGCTCCTAGGACTATAGAACCTTAAGATAAGAATTCTGCAAAGGAAGGCAAAGATAAACTACACTCTTGCTATGTTATAATGAATACATATAATGAAGTATTTAGTTGAGTAAGAGAGGCTGGAACACTGGATAAATTTGTTTTCTAATTTTAACAGTGCTTAGGGCATTTTCCCAGGTTTGTTTTTCCAGTGAATAATTTTATTGCTCTATTCGTATCTATAATATTTATTAAGTCTTTTTCTTTTATCAACTGACTGTTTTCAAATGCTTTCAAACTAAATCTTGCAATACGAATTTCAGTCTGTGACTATTTGGATCCAGTGTAATCATTTCATTTTAGTATCAAGACATTTGATCACACATTTCTTAATGTATTTCTTTCTTTGATGATGAAAATTTACACCACCTATGCAGATCACTCTCTGAGTGACTGAAGATACTTGCTTTTCCAGTGTGTATCCGCAGGGACTGTTCTTTACTTTTCAGGTGTTGTGTGCCACCTGTGTTTACTTCTCTGCCTCTCCTGCTCCTTCTTATAAGCCTGTGTTCCTTCAGATCCCCTTTGTGCTGTCAGTCTCTCTGTGGTTGCAGTTTTCAGCCATAACAAGGAACACCACTATTGCATTATATGTATTTGGCTGTCGGTAACTTGAAATGCAATGCTTATCATAGGTCAGATTTTTGGTCATCAATTTTAACCTATTTTGGACTTTTTCTATATAACTTCTTTTTTTTTTTCCTTTTAAAATAGAAGTTATGTTCCTTTGTGACTGCTTTGTAGCCAGGGAACAGTCAGTATTCTAAACAGAATTCCTGTAAGGAAAATGGAAAGTCCCAGAAACAAAGAAACAAATGGAAGCATAGGAGATAAAAGGATAAATAAGGCCCTTGAACTCAAAGATCTTATCATCTAGCTCATCTAGTTTACCATCTTCAGCTCACCCGGAACTATGTTCTAAGGCACAGGAGAATAAGGAATTTCTTTATGAAGCCGATAACAAAATCATGTGTATATTTCTATAGTCTAACCTATACTTAATAGTGAAGAGAAAAAGGTGGAAAACACTTTATATACTTAGTAAAAATTGGTATTTTTTTTGTTATGCAAAACATAAAAATCTGGAGATGTATTGTTATGTATAAATTCCTTATAAATCTCATTATTACTGAATTTTAATTTTGAATCAAAGATATTGTTTAATTTACAGACTATTAACCAGAATGCTAGAGAGTAGAGCTGTGTTTGTGAGTTATATTGAACAGTTAAATATTACTACTTACTCTAGAAAGCAACCCTTGACGTCGTAAAAACATTTTCAATGCTTAAGAATTAGAGGGCAGTTTTTTCCCCCTTATTTCTCAGTTACCTTACAAAGAAAATCAAAGCAACATGGAAGGTTTCTTCCCTGAATAATCCAAGATAATTGATGCTTCACTGTGTTCTCATCTATACCTCCTACAACCAATCAGTTGCCAAGTTCAAAAGATGAGTCAATGAACAAATGTTTGCAATGGCCTTTGTCCTAAGGCAATACAGTTCTCACCATAAATGCTTTAACTCTGTTCCTTGCAGGGCTTTTGTAAATAGCAATGTTTGCATTGTTAAGAAATGAGGTATTTTACCTTCCCACATCAAGTGACGTGATGTGAATTGACTGACCGCTACTGTTTTTAGTGCTTGCCTAAGTCCCCTTGACCCTAGATTTTCAACGATTGTCAGGTACGAAATTTTCTCTGATAAGTCTGTTCCTCCTTGTGTTATTAGAGAATTAGTATTTAATGATTTTATGGACCCCTTTGTCTTCTTTTCTGGTTCCTTCTTTTCCTCTCACCTTCCATTTGCATGTAACATGCAAGGATTTCTCCTTCATTCTCTGCTCTCCCTTTTCTTGCTCCTCATCCTTACCTAATCCAGTTCCCTTAACTCTCTTTCTTAGTGGATGATCCTTGGCTGGGTTACTATCTTATTATTATCTCTGAGTTCTCACTCTAAACTCCTGAATTCCCAAGTATCCACATACACATGGACATATCATAGTACCTAAAACACATGTTTAAAATTGAACCCATCATTTTGTCAAATACGTTTCTCCATCCGCTCTCTTCTGTTTGTATTAGCTGTGCCAGTGTCTCCCCTCAGGTTTAAACCTGTAAGTTACCTTTTGTACCCGCTCCATCACCATCCATAGGAGCCCTGCTGGTGTAGTGGTTAAGAGCTCAGCTGTTAATCAAAAGATCGGCAGTTCAAATCCACCAACCGCTCCTTGGAAACCCTATGGGGCAGTTCTACCCTGTCTTATAGGGTCGCTATGAGTTCGAACCGACTCGACGGCACCTAACAACAAAAACAACATCACATCCATAACCCCAATTCATCAAATCAGTTTCCTAATTGATTATCTTTTTCTTCTGGATTGCCTTCCGTGTTTTTAGACCTCCTATTATTTCTCTCTTGGTCTGTTGCAGTGACCTCCTGATTTTCCTTCTTTCAGTTTCCCCTCTGATATAATCCTCTATAATTCTGTCAGATTCATATTACTACAGGGCCGTATGGTTTAGATTAATGGCTCCCTACTGCTTACAAAATGAAATATTTTTTAACCTGAATTTCAGAGTCCTCCATGCTCCACCCTTAAAGGAGTGATTTCCGTGGCATAAATACCCGCACCGTAGCCGGCTTCAAGCTACCAGTCGTTTAACATCCATCTCACGCATTTCCAGAATATTTAGCAACAGCCTCTTAGGAGCCTGCCCCAGTCTCCAGCACACCAAGGCCTGAGTGACTCTACTGCCCCAAACCACCCCCAACCCCGCCAAGCTAAACTCCAAACTGTTGTCAGTAAAATGACTTCAAATCATTTTCTCCTTTCTCTGAATCAGTAAGTTATTTTCTGTAGAACCTCTGATCTTCTGATCCTTGATTCCCTTCTCTCTGTAGTGTCTTCTTTACTAATACCAATTAGTTGAAGTTTCTGATTTCTTGAATGTCATTTCACTCAGTTTTGCTATAGTTTCTCATATTTTCTCAGTCCTCTGATCTTATATTTCATTAAGATGTCCGTTGTCTCCTTTCAGGACAGAAGTATGGTAGTGAACAAGTTTAACCAGAGGCTTACTTTCCATGTTATTCTGAGTCACAGCCCCTTAGAGTGCTGGCTTCATGGGTGTGGGACACAGGGCTGAGTGCTCAGAAAGTCCCCTCACTTGGGGTTTTTACTCTGTGGTCCTCGTCTTGAAATTTATAGTATTTTTACCTTTGAATTTGTGTTTTGTAAATGAAATCTGATGGGACAATGAAGCAACTTGGAGCCTGGCTCATGATCACACTTCCCCTTTCCTCTCTAGCTCCTCAGTACAGGTCCTCTACTCTACGCTCTTCTTGTCCCTGCCTGGCCTCCCTCTCCCCACTCCTACCCAGTGACTACTGTTTCCCTCTTCCCACAGTGGGGACTTGGGTGCAGGTGTGCAAACCCTGTGGTGTCTCAGGTGAGGCATCTTGGTGGCCATCCTGGCATTAGTCAGGCAGTGCCATGGCATGTTTGTGGGGGACTCAGTAGGGAGGAGCTGCTTGTCCACCCCTCTACCCCATCCCCATACAAGTACCTTGCGTATCCCAGTAATAAGATTGTGATACCCTTCAGGGTTACCCTTCCACAATGAGTCGGTGCCATGAACCTGTGGGAAAAAAGGGATATCTGACTTGACTTCCCCACCTCTGGCTGGGGCATGGTGTTCAGGTCTAATACCTTGTGGGAAGAGAAGTTTGAACACATGCAGAGTCATGGTGCAGAGGGTGGGTGGTATCTTCGCGGATTTGCACTTGCCTGGAGCGCTCCTCTGCTGAAAGGACAGCATTAAATAGCAAATTAAAAAAACACTATGACAGGTAGAAAGAGACAGCAAAAAGGAAAACACTTTATATTTTAGTACCATTAATGGCCCTGTCCCCTGCATATTGAGCAAGCGGCCCTGCATTTTCATTTTGCACTGGGCTCTGCAAACTATCTTGGCCCATTATTCAATTTACTTCCTTCATTCCTGGACATTCCCCCACACCCTGAGTCCAGATTCATTTTACAAATGTGGTGCCTTCCACAGAGCATTAGGAAAGCAATGAAATGAAAGCAAGACCAGCCTGCTTTGGTAAGTGGTTACGATTCTAGGTTTTTTGAGCCAGACTACCAGATTCAAACCCCAGTTAGGCAATTTATTAGCTATGTGTCTTGTAGCAATTTTTAGCATTTTTTGCCTTAGGTTCCCCATCTATAACAGTGGAATAGTATTCCTATTTTGTAGGGTTTTTGTAAAGATAAATAGAGACAGTTTAGGTTAAATGTTTAGCCCACTATCTGGTATATAGTAAATAATCAAATGCTAGCAGTTCTTACTAACATGATGACTATAAGCTTTTTGTGAAGTGATATCTTTTTGGCTCTGTGAGTTCAGTTCTATAAAGAATTTACCCTGTAGATCATTTTACATTGTGGCAAAGATAAAAATAACTACACAATTTATAATTTTTTTTTCAAATTCTTTCCTCCATGTTTGTTATGAGGCTTATCACATGCTGTAAATCCTTACATGCTGTAAATTTTTTATAAGCAAGTAACATTTTTATTTGTCTCATTAATCTTTGTATTTCCCACAGCAGCTATTATATAGCAGATGCTCAAAATACATACATGGAATGGGTAATTATTTTTCTGTACTAGTATGAACCATATGAAGTAATCATTTTTATGGGTCAAAATGGTTGAATACTAGCAATTTCATATGGTACCTATTTACTTAGGGTCACAGTCTATGTATTCCTATAATCATACACTGATTTAAAAATTAAATTGAATTGAAAAGCAAAATTTTGTATAAAATTTTATTTCACAATAATCTTTTTATGTTATCTATTTCTTAAGGGAAAGTAGTTGTTTCTGTATCATCTTATAGAATGATGAAATAAAAAATTGGTTAACTGGAATTCACATGTAATAATCTCAAATATCTGATTAATTTAATTTTTCAGTAATGAAGATTTTAATTTTAAATGATTTTAGTCTGCCTTATTAAGTACGATAGATAATATTCAATATCAGTTTAATAATTTATGATATTACAGAAGTTCAAAATTATATATATTTTTAATTTTCATTATATAGTACCATAGTTATAGGTTGAGAAAATTAATGAAATTATTTTTAATCTTTGCTTACCAAAGGCTATATCTCATCAGTGGCTTTTTCTGGTTATTACTGAATCTGAAATCAACCTCTATTCTAAAAAGTGTAGTGCAGTCAAAATTCAGTTATGTGAAAGTTCTAACTGGTTATTTTTCAAGTTAGCTGAAGTTTATTTTTATGTATCCATCTATGTCTGAATCTACATCTAATTCTTCATCTATTTACCTATTTACCTGACTAGCTATCAATCATCTATCTATATCCATAGCCAAAAGACTTCTAAATTAACTTAAAAGTAAAAAAAAAATCATTGTAACAAAAAATTTAAAAATAAAACCCTGGTGGCATAGTGGTTAAGCGTTCTGGCTGCTAACCAAAAGGTCGGCAGTTTGAATCCAACAGGCACTCCTTGGAAACCATATGGGGCAGTTCTACTCTGTCCTATAGGGTCAATATGAATTGGAATCGACTTGATGGCAATGAGTTTGGTTTGTTTTTTTTTTTTTTTTGGTTTGGTTGTTAGGTGCCATCGAGTCGGTTCTGACTCCTAGTGAGCCTATGTACAACAGAACAAAACACTGCTTGGTCCTTTGCCATCCTCACAATCATTCCTATGTTTAAGCCCATTGTTTCAGCCAGTGTGTCAATCCATCTCGTTGATGGTCTTCCTCTTTTTCACTCACCCACTACTTTACCAAGCATGATGTCCTGCTCCAGAGACTGGACTCTCCTGATAACATGTCCAAAGTACTTGAGAAGAAGTCTCACCATCCTCACTTCTAAGAAGAATTTTAGCTGTATTATTCCAAGACAGATGTGTTCATCCTTCTGGCAGTCCATGGTATACTTAATATTCTTCTCTAACACCATAATCCAAAGGCATCAATTCTTCTTCGGTCTTCCTTATTCATTGTCCAGCTTTCACATGCATATGAGGCAACTGAAATACCATGGCTTGGGTCAGGTGCACCTTAGTCCTCAAGGTGACATCTTTGCATTTTAGCACTTTAAAGAGATCTTTTGTAGCAGATTTGCCCAATGAACTAAGTCATTTGGTTTCTTTACTACTGCTTTCGTGGGCATTGATTGTAGATCCAAGTAAAATAAAATCCTTGACAACTTCAATCTTTTCTCCATTTATCATTATGTTGCTTACTGGTCCAGTTGTGAGGATTTTTGTTTTCTTTATGTTGAAGTGCAATCCATACTGAAGGGTGTAGTCTTTGATCTTCAATCAATAAGTGCTTCAAGTTCTCTTTGCTTTCAGCAAGCAAGATTGTGTCATCTGCATATTGCAGGTTGCTAATGAGTCATCCTTCAATCCTAATGCCAAATTCTTCTTCATATAATCTCACTTCTCAGATTAGTTGCTCAGCACACAGATTGAATAAGTATCATGAAAGGAATACAACCCTTACACACACCTTTCCTGACTTTAAACAACGCAGCCTCCCCTTGTTCTTTTTGAACGACTACCTCTTGGTCTATGTACAGATTCCACATGAACACAATTAAGTTCTTGAATTTCCATTCTTTGCAATGTTATCCATAATTTGTTATGATCCACACAGTCAAATGCCTCATTGACTAATGAGTGATTTTCATACCCTTTGGTTTCTCTGCGTTTTTTTTTTTTTTTTTTTTTGAAACGGGTCCACTGTCTCCTTTACACTATAAATTTGCCACTAGTTTGAAGTAAAAGTCTCCTACTTTCCTTGGGCTTTCATTCTTCTGCCCTAGCTACTTAATGGAAAGTTAAGGTCCATAGCTAGTAGATGTGAAAGTATTTGAACCAAGTTTAACAGAAAACCCAAATGCCAGGCCCATTCATTAATTCCTATTTGCTGGGCAGACCTTCTTGTTTGGAGCTGTAGAGACCATTCCCAATCTTGTGTAGCTTGTCGGGAGAATTCTGAATATGATTCTCTCTCCCTTTGTCACAATCTGTGTGCTTATGAAACAAGATAAAACTGTTGCCTTTTGCATTCTTTAGCAGACTGCTCTGTTTCATTAAAAATACATAGATGTTCAACTTTTTTGAAAATGCTTTCATAGTGAGAGTAAAAGTTAGATAATTTATACAAGAGAGCAGGAAATCCCAGAAGTAGCAGGGCAGATAACATCAAAATATCATACGGCTGTGAAATGATTTTCATATTTTCACCGTCTTTGCGTAAATTCATTATCTGCAAACTCACCATATTGTTGAAGCAAATTGTGTATTCACTTGAATCTGGAATGTTAATGCTTCAAAAAAATACTAAAATCCCAATGCCTGCCAGTATCTAAGTAGAGCTTTGCCAGTCCCTTATCCTACTTCCTAACAAAAAAAGGCATCTGATTTTAAGATATCACAGGCTATGGCGTGTTATGGTAAAATATATGAAACTTAAATTGTAGAAAACATATACAGTGAAATAGAGTTTCCCTCCACCCCTAGAAAACATGTTATAAGTACAAGCCTCTACTACTTACCAGCTGTTTAACATTGAGGGCAATTATATAATTTCTTTGCACTTCAACTTTCCCACAGTAAAATGAGGTTAGTAGTAAGTACTTCATTCCTATTGGGAGGATTCTGTGAAATTGGTTAGTCAATTAAATAATGAAACAAATTTCATTTGAGCCTCTACTGTGTGCCAGACACTTGCTGGATTCTGGGCACAGGGCAAACCCAGAGTCTCTGCCTTCATGAAGCACTGGGCCTACAGATTGAATCTCTCAAAAATGGTAATTATCGTAATAATCATCCTTTTCTTCCTCTTTTGAGTTTCACTCTGTGGGAGTCTGGTTGATTAGAGGAAAACAGCATAAAATAATGGTACCTTTTGCCATATCATATTCGACTCTATATCTCAACTGTAGTTTTAGGAATATTAGAAATGCCAGTCATCACTTGGGCTAGATTAGTGTTAAATGCATTTGTGCAATAGGAAACCCATATTTTAGAGGGGCTTAGTGCATTTTCTGAGGCCGTTCAGCTAGTAATTGGTGAATATGAAATGTTTTAAGCTTTAATGAGAAAGAAAAAAATATCCAAAATACTACAAGAATCCGAAAAAATAAAACAGATAAATTTGACTTTTGAAAGAATTATTTAAGAAAAAGAAAGACTTACCCAGATTTTGCTTAAATAGAGAGCTCACCTAATGAGTTTTTAAACATTTTTGATTGACCAGGGTTCCTTTAGCTTATATAAACCTACCTAGGAACATTTAAAATATATTATTAAAAATAATTTAATTACATTTAATTAAACTTTAAATAATACTTGAGTAAAGAAGGGAAAGTATCAGAACCATGTGTACAGACACACCGTATTTCAAAAATCTGAGATACCATTCATTTTGTATTTTGTAAAAATGATGCTACCTGGAGTTGTTCAGTTCAACATGGCCCTGCATACATATCAATAAAAATTTCCAGAATAGATAAGTTCTATTCTACTCCTCCTCCTTTATTCTTTTCATTTATTTTTTCTTTTTCAGAGCCTTTCCCCCCAGTGATCCAGCATCCCTTGCTTATTGTTTGTTATCCAAATATGCCATTGTAAGCTATGGGCTGTAGAAGATGGGATCTAGAACTTGCCTTTCTCCCCTTCCCTTTTGTTGTTGTTGGCTGCCATTAAGTTGGCTATGACTCATGGTGACCTTATGTATAACAGCAGGAAACATTGCCCGGTCCAGTAACATCTTCGAGATCATTGGTATGTTTGAGTAGTGCCTTCCAGCCTAGGAACTCACCTTCCAGAGTACTATATTAGACACTGTTCTGTTGTGATCCATAGGGTTTTCACTGGCTAATTTTCAGAAATAGATCACTATGCCTTTCTTCCTAGTCTGTGTTAGTCTGGAAGCTTCTCTGAAACCTGTCCACCATGGCTGACCCTGCTGGTATTTGAAATGCCAGTGACTTAGCCACATGCAAGCCACCACAGGACAACAAACTGACCATCTGTCCCTTCCCTTTAAATCTAGGGTTTTCTGTGTCCCTTTTCACAAAGATAGCTAATTAATAAACCAATTTTCTAGAAATTTTCACCACATTGGCCCCCCAGCCCTGGAATGTATGCACATATTTATATGCATAGATATGTTTGTATTACACACACACACACACACACACACACACACACACACACACACGCTTAGTAATTCAGGTTACCCAAAGTGGTGAATCTCAGAGGGAAGCATTTTAGATGCTAGGTGTAGCAAGGGCAGTAGAGATAATATTTTGGTTTCTCTACCTTTCTATTTCTCACATCAGACTACAGAGGCAGCTGTCTGATCTTACAAGCACAAGGATGAAACTTGTCACAGTCTCTAAGACTTAAATATGTGGCTTAGTGTCTTATACATTTCTCACTTCTCCCAGAGTAGGTCTTTGAGTATATGTGATTTCTGTATTTGTTTGTTTGTCTTTAAACTGCTCATATGCAGGCACTTATGCAAATCATTCTTACAATCAAATCATTCAGAATAGCCGGTTCCCTGGCAAATGATGTCAGTGCCCTGCCTATATCCTGTGACCTTACTACCTCAG
Source organism: Trichechus manatus latirostris (assembly GCF_000243295.1). Lineage (NCBI taxonomy): Eukaryota > Metazoa > Chordata > Mammalia > Sirenia > Trichechidae > Trichechus > Trichechus manatus. The sequence continues at coordinate 12,349,547 of NW_004443943.1, read as the reverse complement.
ACTCCTAGCTGCCAGCACGTACATTTGTTTGCTTGAAGGCATCTTTCTTGCACCAAAGCTCCAGAGCCTGATTTTCTACTCATATGGCAAGCTGAAATGTCAGGGAGTTAATGCCTCTGAGAGCAGCTTCACTGGCGACCAGCAGGAGGTGGTGTAGGAATACTCAGCTCCCTTGCTCCTGGGTGGGATAACTGAGGCACGTGTTCTTTACTGGCTCCCAGGTCACCCCAGTGAAATCAAGCCCCAGTTACCCACAGTGAAAATTTGCTTAACAGCAAAAACTCCATTGGCTGCCTTTCCTTCCCCACCAGTGGTTCTTGGGATCAGCTCACAAATAAACTACTCACACTCACATCCTTGTCTTGGGTCAGCTTCTGAGGGGAACTCCAAGTAAAATAAAACTGTTAGAAAGTACCTTTTCCTTGAATTTTGGTTCACTCTAAAGATTATCTTTCTTTTTCCTGGATATCAGTATGGTTTAAAACTCAACACTAAAATAATTAACAGTTTTGTGAGGCAGTGTAGATTCTTGCCTTTAAACTCCTTGGAAAGCTTTATTTTCTGATATTTTGGTATGAGTCCTGCACCCTCCTCTGAAATAAATACATGATGGCCTCTAAGGAACGCTTACTGCCCTGCTCATCACTGCAAACAGACACTGTACACTATTATTGACAAGAATTTATATTTCATTATACATTTTATATTTTAAATCAGTTTAGTTTTCAAACAGTCATGCTTCCAAGTGAAATAAGCATTCTTAAAAACCGCAAGATTCTCTTCTTTATTACTTCGGCACTCACTCTCTGCAGTCACTGGCCCGTGACCATCAAACATCTTTCCACAATAGCATTTGCCACAGAAATGTAGGCAATACTGAACGAATTAAAAAAAAAAAAAAATGTAGCAAGAGTATCTTTCTTCTGAAGAGTTATTTTTACTGTTCTGCAAGAGCTGCTGTTTCTTCATTCTATATTCTAAGCATTAACATTTTCATAGAGCCCTGGCAGCACAGTGGTTAAGAGTTTGACTGTTAACCAAAAGATTGGCAGTTCAAATCCACCAAGCACTCCTTGGAAACCCTATGGGGCAGTTCTACTCTGTCCTGTAGAGTTGCTATTAGTTGGAATTGACTCAATGGCAATGAGTTTTGTTTTGTTTTTCTTTTTAACATTTTCATAAAAATAATTTGAAGAGCATTCTTTTACCGCAGGCTTCCACCCATGGTGATGACATCCAGATTAGAATTACTTTGTTAAATGAAGAGTTCTCACAATTAGGCCAACTTGACACACTCAGAAGATGAGCTGGATTTTCAGAAGAAGTATGCCACCTTTCCAGTGGTTGAGGGCTCAGTTAATACTTAGGAAATAACTCATACTTATGTTCATCGATAAATTGTCCTAGAGAACTTGTTTTGTTTGTTTCAAGAAAATTTTTAAATAAGTTAACATAATTAAATTCTTTTTAAAAAATATTTTTCTAGGTAATCTGTCTTTCTATCAAGCTGCCAACTGTTTACTGTACATTTTTAACCAGTGCAGGAAAAGATAATGAAAATAAAACATTGTAGGAAAGAGTATATTTATTTATTTATTATATTTATTTTTTTATTGTACTTCAGATGAAGGTTTACAGAACAAATAGTTTCTCATTAAACAGTAGTACACATATTGTTTTATGACATTGGTTAACAACCCCACGACATGTCAACCCTCTCCCTTCTCAACATTTTTTTTTTTTTTGGTGAAAATACACATAGCCAAAGATACACCATTTCAAAAATTTCTACATGCACAGTTCAGTGACATTGACTATGCTCTTCTGATTGTGCTGCTATTCTCACTTTAGATGAAGGTTTACAGAACAAAATAGTTTCTCATTAAACAGTACACATGTTGCCCTATGACAATGGTTAACAACCCCACGACATGTCAACACTGTCTTTACTCAACCTTGGGTTCCCTATCACCAGCTTTCCTGACCCCTTCTGCCTTCTGGCCCTTGTCCCTGGATTGCTGTGCCTTGTTAGTCTCGTTTGGTTTTATGGGGCTGTTCAATCCCCGGCTGAATGGTGAACCTTGGAAGTGACTTCACCACTGAGCTAACAGGGTTTCTGGGGGCCATACCCTCGGGGTTTCTCCAGTCTCGTTTAGGCCAGTAAATCTGGTCTTTTTTTGTGTGTGTTAGAATTTTGTTCTACATCCTTCTCCAGCTCTGTCCAGACCCTCTGTTGTGATCCTGGTCAGAGCAGTCAGTGGTGGTAGCCGGGCACCATCTAGCTGTACTGGACTCAGTCTGGTGGAGGCCTTGGTAGCTGCGGTCCATTAGTCCCTTGGACTAATCTCTTCCTTGTATCCTGTTCTGTATATTCTCCCTTGCTCCCGAAGGGGTGAGACCAGTGGAGTATCTTAGATGGCTGCTCACAGGCTTTTAAGACCCCAGATGCTACTCACCGAGGTACATTGTCTTTGTAAACTGTGCTATGCCAATTGAGTTAGATGTTCCCCGAGACCATGGTCCCTACAGCCCTCTGCCCAGCAATTCATTCCCTCGGGGAGTTTGGATGTGTCTGTGGAGCTTCCGTGACCCTTCCTTGTACAAGTTGTGCTGTTTTCCCCAGTATTGTGCGCTGTCTCACCCTTCACAAAAGATATAGTATCCCCCCCACCCTCCCATCCCTGGTAACCAACAAAGATAGTTACTTTTTGTGTGTAAACTTTTTCATGGGTTTTTACAATAGAGGTCTCATACAATATTTGTCCTTTTGTGATTGACTTATGTCACTCAGCATAATGTCCTCCAGTTTCATCCATGTTATATTTATTTTTTTAATGTGTGTATATATAAGTATTAATAAATATATAAACATACACATACAAACTCACACACACACACACACACACACACATGTTGTTGTTGTTGTATGCTGTCGAGCTGATTCCGACTCACAGCGACCCTAAAGGACAGAGTAGAGTTGTCCCATAGGATTTCCTAGGCTGTAATCTTTTTTTTTTTTAAGTTTTTTTTATTGTTGTAATTAAATGAAGTTTACATTTAAAGTTAGTCTCCCATACAAAATCTTTTACATACATTGTTATGAGACCCTAATTGCTCACCCCATTCTGCGACAGCACACTCCTCCTTTCCCCCCCTGATTCCCCATGACCATTCAACCAGCTCCTAACCCTCTCTGCCTTCCCATCTCACCTCTGAAAAGAAGCTGCCCCTTTAGTCTCTTGTATCTGTTTGACTAAGAGGCACACTCTTCACGAGTATCACTTTATTTCCCACAGTCCAGTCCAATCCCTGTCTGAAGAGTTGGGCTGGGAAATTGTTTTAGTTCTGGGCAGAGAGTCCGGGGGCCATGCTTTCCGGGTCACCTAGACTGTAATCTTTATGGGAGCAGATGGCCTGGTCTTTTCAGTTGTTGCAGCCAGTGGGTTTGAACCACTGATCTTTCGGTTAGCAGCCAGGCACTTAACTGCTGTGCCACCAGGGCTCCTCCCAGTAAGGTATAGGCTAACAGATTTGATTTTGCAACTATTCCCATTGGCTGTGTATGCTGTGCTGAACAGAGAGGTTTGTTTGATGTGCCAGTAAGAAACGCTTTTGCAGTATATAAGTGGCAAATCTCACCAAATAAATTGCATGGGCCTAGAAAGTATGCAAGTGAAAATATTCAGAGAGAATTAACTGAAGGTACACCACATATCTCTCATACAAGTACTCTAAATTATTATTATTATTTGGTGACCAAAGACAAATAAAGAATTTATCTTACACCATTGTGCTATGCAGTCACCATTTTTTTAGGTTTCTAATTGGTCGAGGATCCCTAAAGCAATTGACCGTCTAATTATTTTACTTCCCAGACCATCACCAGAAAGGAAATACCCACAATTTCTATTAAAGGATTTATTCCTGTCACAAGTCATTTTCTTTTCTTCCCTTACTGAGTAGAGCTGCCTAGTTGGTAAATTCCGTATAAGCTTTAGTCCAAGTGGCTGTCTCTCATAATGAACTTTTGTCAAAGAGAAAGCAACATGTAGAGAAAATGGACACACATATTGACTTCAGTGCAGTGACAAAACAAAGTGCTTGAGTCACTTTTTTAAGAAACAGGCCTCTGCAAACAGAGTTGGGGTGTATACTAACATTAGCACAGGCTGCCCAGCACAGAGAGAGCATTACTGACCTAAGTGTAACTGTTCCATGACTCCAGAGCCCGTATTTTTGTTGTTTTTGTCGCCACACAAATACTTCAGCTGACATCAAAATGGAAAAGACAGGTGGTAGAACGAAACCAGCGTAAACGTCTGTTTGTTATCAAATAAAAAATTGCTTTTGACTATAATCTTTTTAAGTGAACTTTCATGACATTATTTGAATTTAAAAAAAAAAGACAGAAACCTGGATTATCATATATTTTAAACTTTATTCTATGATCAGTCTTCTGTTTTATTTGTGCGTTGCTGTATAACTTTGAGATTGGTCTCAAAATGGGACAGGTTGAGTGTGGGGCTGACTCAAGAAGACCCAGTTACGTCTGAGTCACCCTGAGATCAATAAGTTATTACTCTCAAGTATCTTATGTCTCTTGGGAAACAGACATATATACAGCTATGATTTATGTCTATTTTGAGAAGTCATAAACAGAGGTATAAAGTGATGTCAGAGCCCAAGGGAGAGAAGAGTGCAGTGTTTATAGACAGGAAAACAAACATGAATCACTTTCTTTGAGGTCTCTTTCTTCACTAAACTCCCATGAGTCTACCTCTCTCTCATCATGAACAACCCAATTGATCTGCTGGAGCTATGTGTCCATGACATTAAAAGTGTCTCCCTTGGGAGGAAACAAGAGTCCTATGTATGGAAGAGGTAATGGTGTTCTGCTGTGACCATCTGGAGCTTCTCTCTCTTCATGCTGGTTTGAGGGTAGGTCTCTAATGTTAGGGAAGACAGCTGTAATTCTCTTGACCAATAGTGGAGCTAAATGCCTCACGTGGACACCTGGATCATGCAGTTTGGTAAAGGTTACTGACTGCGGTTGGATTTTAAAAATATGCAACCTGCATCCTTCAAGAGGCACCAGGGCAAGCAAAGGAATTGTAGCCACTGTGTAAGGAGCTACAGGCTGTGCACCGTGCAATTCCAGCCAAACATCATTTACAACAACTGAAAAGTGAGTGACACTCTCTGCAATTGCACAGTACCAACCTGCACCACCACGTGTGGTACCCTGGGCATTTGCTTCTGGAAGTATTCTTCTCAGCCTCTATCTTTTACATCAGGAGGAGATACTTCTTTTGCACAACAAAAAATATTTACCGCATTTTATTTCATTAAAACACTATCTTGTTTGATATCATATATTTAAATTATAGGTTACGTTTTAGACTATAATCCTTATAATCATCTTAGGAAGTAGATAGGGAGTTATTAATCCATTTTTTACATGTGGAGCTGAGCTGGAAAGAGGGTAAGTAATTTGACTGAATGGCAACTCATGTTAAGTAATTGAGTCAGAGCTCAATTATTACCAAGGTTGAGAGGTTTTGTCAGCAGGGTTAGTGGGGAAAATTAGCTCTTGTGGCTGGGACCAAGGTGACTGGATCTGCTTTGTCCTACGTCCTAAGAACTCTCCATTAAAATAAAGTCTGCTCTACTGGAATTGCCAGGTCCCCATTTTTCCATTCAGTGGTTGCTCCTTTGATATAGGCTTATTAAATAAGAATTATAGAATACACTAGGGATCTTAGAGAAGGTAACTATGAAGCTGGTAACTAATATAAAAGTCCTGTATTTTTTTGGCATATGTTAATCCTTTAAAAGCTTCCTCCTCTCAAAAATGGTATTAACTATTGCCCTGAATTTAAAATGCAAAAGATACTCCAAATGAACCTTGTGCCGATCTTCCACTAAAGGAAATGAGAAAGGTGCACTAACCTATGAGTCAGGAGACATAGCTTTTACTTTTGACTCTGTTACAAACTACCTGTTGGTTCATTAATTCAAACAATAATATTGAGCATCTACTACGTGTCAGACGTTATGCTAAGTGCCTCAGTAAATGTCTTGATTAGAAGGAGAAAGACATTAAATAATTACAAAAATGATTATAACTGTGGTAAGTGCTAGAAAGAAAAATGAAAGGCTTCTATAAGATGGTTACACAACATGATTAATGTAATTGATATCACTAAATGCACACGTGAGAAACACTGAATAGGCAAATGTTATGAGGAGGTATCTTTGTAACAGTTAAAAAAATAAACAGTATACGACAAACCACTGAAATTAGTATAGGGAGTAGACTAGCCCAGGTCCCTGGCTGAGATTTCAAAGTTATTTAGGGAAAAAAGAACAGATAGTATGTGGGATGAGCGGTGGATGGGCTGTTGGGAGCATGATCCAGGCAGAGGGGGCACCATATGAAGATACTGTGCCCCATGGTGTATCTCAGATCTTGAAAAGTCGGAGTAATGGTTGTTGTTGTTGTTAGATGCCGTTGAGTCGATTCCAACTCATAGTGACCCAATGTACAACAGAACGAAACATTGCCTGGTCCTTTACCATCCTCACAGTCATTGTTGTGCTTGAGCCCATTGTTGCAGCCACTGTGCCAATCTATCTTGTTGAGGGTCTTCCTCTTTTTCGCTAACCCTCTACTTCACCAAGCATGGTATCTTTCTCCAGGGACTGGTCCCTTCTAATAACAAGTCCTAAGTACTTGAGATGAAGTCTCACCAACCTTGTTTCTAAGTAGCATTCTGGCTATACTTTTTCCAAGAGATATTTGTTCGTTCTTTTGGCAGTCCATAGTATATTCAATATTCTTCACCAACACCATAATTCAAAGGCATCAATTCTTCCTAGGTCTTCCTTATTCATTGTGCAGTTTTCCCATGCATATGAGGTGATTGAAAGTATCATGGCTTGGGTCGGGCACACCTTAGTCCTCCTAGTGACGTCTTTGCTTTACAATGCTTTAAAGAGGGCTCTTGCAACAGATTTGTCCAATGCAACACGATATTTCATTTCCTGACCAGTGTTCCCTTGGGCATTGATTGTGGATCCAAGTAAAATGATATCCTTTACAACTTCAATCTTTTCTCTGCTCATCATGATGTTCTTTATTCATCCAGTTGTGAGGATTTTTGTTTTCTTTATGTTGAGTTGCAATCCATACTGAAGGCTGTGGTCTTTGATCTTCGTCAGTAAGTGCTTCAAGTCCTCTTCACTTTCTGCAAGCAAGGTTGTGTTATCTGCATATCGCAGGTTAATGAGTCTTCCTCAAATCCTGATGCCCTGTTCTTCGTCATACAGTCCAGCTTCTCAGATTATTTGCTTAACCTACAGATTGAATAAATATGGTGAAAGAATACAGCCCTGATGCACACCTTTCCTGACCTTAAACCACACAGTGTCCCATTCTGTTTGAACAACTGGCTCCTGGTCTATGGACAGGTTCCACATGAGCACACTTAAGTGTTCTGGAATTCCCATTCTTCACAATGTTATCCATAACTTGTTATGATCCACCCAGTTGAATACCTTTCCATAGTCAATAAAATACAGGTAAACATCTTTCTGGTATTTTCTGCTTTCAGGCAAGATCCATTAGACATCAGCAATGATATCCATGGTTCCACATTGTCTTCTGAATCTGGCTTGAACTTCTGGCAGTTCTATGTTGATGTACTGCTGCAACTGCTTTTGAAAGCTCTTCAGCAAAATTTTACTTGCTTGTGATATTAATGACACTGTTCAATAATTTCCACATTCTGTTGGATCACCTTTTTTTGGAATGGGCATAAATATGGATCTCTTCCAGTCAGTTGGCCAAGTAGCTATCTTCCAAATTTCTTGACAGAGACGAGTGAGCACCTCCAGCACTGCATCTGTTTGTTGAAACATCTCAGTTGGTATTCCGTCTGATTCCTGGAGTCTTGATTTTCGGTATTCCCTTCAGTGCTGCTTGGACCTCTTCCTTCAGTACCATTGGTTCTTGATCATATGCTACCTTCTGAAATGGTTGAACATCAACCAGTTCTTTTTGGTACAGTGACTGTGTGTATTCCCTCCATATTCTTTTGATGCTTCCTGCATCATTCAGTATTTCCCCTGTAGAGTCTTTCAGTATTACAACTCGAGGACTGAATTTTTTCTTTAGTTCTTTCAGCTTGAGAAATGCTGACTGTGTTCTTCCCTTTTGGTTTTCTAATTCCAGGTCTTTGCACATGTCATCGTAATACTTTATTTTTTCTTCTTGAGCCGTCCTTTGAAATCTTCTGTTTAGCTCTTCTACTTCATCATTTCTTCCTTTCGCTTTAGCTACTCCTTGTTCAAGAGCAAGTTCAGAGTCTCTTCTGACATCCATTTTGGTCTTTTCTTTCTTTCCTGTCTTTTTAATGACTTAGCGTTCTTCATGTATGATGTCCTTGATTAGTGTTCACTGCATCAAATCTATTCTTGAAATGGTCTCTAAATTCAGGTGGGATATACTAAGGGTCATGTTTTGGCTCTTGTGGACTTGTTCTAATTTTCTTCAGCTTCAACTTGAACTTGCATATGAGCAGTTGATGGTCTGTTCTGCAGTCAGCCCCTGGCCTTGTTCTGACTGATGATATTGAGCTTCTCCATTGTCTCTTTCCACAGAAGTGGTCGACTTGATTTCTGTGTATTCCATCTGGTGAGGTCCACATGTATAGTTGTCATTTGTGTTGTTGAAAAAAGGTATTTGCAATGAAGAAGTCATTGGTCTTGCAAAATTCTATCATGCAATCTCCATCCTGGTTTCTATCACCAAGGCCATATTTTCCAACTAACAGTGCTTCTTCTTTGTTTCCAACTTTTGCATTCCAATCACTAGTAATTATAAATGCATCTTGATTGCATGTTTGATCAATTTCAGACTGCAGAAGTTGGTAAAAATCTTCAATTTCCTCATCTTTGACATTAGTCATTGATGCATAATTTGAATAATAGTCGTATTAAGTGGTCTTCCTTGTAGACGTATGGATATTAGTCTATCACTGAGAGGGTTCTACTTCAACATAGACCTTGAAATGTTCTTTTTGACGATGAATGTGACACTACTACTCTTCAATTCATCATTCCAGCATCGTAGACCATATGATTGTCCGATTCAAAATTACCAATACCAGTCCATTTTGTCTCACTAATACCTAGGATATTGATGTTTATATGTTCCATTTCATTTTTGACAATTTCCAATTTTCTTAGGTTCATACATCAGATGTTCCATGTTCCGATTATTAATGGATGTTTGCAGCTGTTTCTTCTTGTTTTGAGTCTTGCCACAGCACCCAATGAAGGTCCTGAAAGCTTGCCTCCATCCACATTATTAAGGTCGACTCTACTTTGAGGAGGCAGCTCTTCCTCTGTCGTACTTTGAGTGCCTTCCAACCTGAGGGGCTCCTCTTCTGGCCCTATACCAGATAATGTTCTGTTGCTATTCATAAGGTGTTCACTGGCCAGTTTTTTTAGAAGTAGACCACCAGGTCCTTCCTCCTAGTCTGTGCTAGTCTAGAAGCTCCACTGAAGCCTGTCCACCAAGGTTGACCCTGCTGGTATTTGAAATACCAGTGGCACAGCTTCCAGCATCACAGCAGCATGCAAGCCACTACAGTACAACAAACTGACAGACGTGTGAGGAGTAGAGCATTACAGATGAAGCTGAGAGGACTAAGAGTTAAGGTTGGATGCATAGGCAGGGGTAGATCATACATGGCCTTGTAGGTTGTTTCACCTATCTACTGCTGTATAACAAATAACCTCAAATCCTAGGGGCTTAAAATAACAAGTTTATTTCTCATGGTTATGTGTGTTGGCTGGGCTCAGCTGGGTGTTTCTTCTGTTCCACATGGCAGCTGAGTCACTTAGTTGCATTCAGCTGTGGGTCAGCTGGGCTCCACTCATGCCTGTGGTCTTAGCTGGGTGGCTGGAATAGCTGGGAGCTGACTCTTTCTATGTATTCTCTCATAATTTCATAGTCTAGCCTAAACTTCTTAAGGATTGACTGACTTCCAAGAGGGGGAAGGAGAAGGTATCAGATCCATTATGACCTAGCCTCAGGAGTGACACAACCATTCTATTTGTTAAGGCAAGTAACAAACCCATCCCAGGCTCAAGGGAATTTAGGCTTCATCTCTTTTTAGGAGTTGTGACAAGCCTGTGGAGAGAGGGAGTGGAAGAATTGTTAGGAAGCAACTTTGGAGACAGTGTACCACATAGATAATTTAAAGTATTCTAGACTCAAGATTTTTATTATTTAGTATATGCCTAGCACTCTTGAAATGCTTTATTTCCTGCTGCCCTTACAAAAACCTAATGAAATAAGCAATTATATTATCATCTCTGTCTTAAGTCAGATGGGTCACAAAGCTACTAAGTGGCAGGCCAGGTGCTGACTGATGATAGACCGGAGCTAGTCTGTGCTTTTGACCAGTATGGTGCTGTGTGAACATCCTCCTGATTCTGAGTCACAATTCTTTCATCCCTTTGGTGATGGCATGATGTTCCATGACAATGACTAAAAAGTGTTAGTGTGGTAATAATTAAAGACATCATACATGGGTTTAGACCATAAGAGTTTTCACCTTTGGAAAAGCTCGTTATTGATCTACTCCTTGATGTAGTTCAGAAAAGACATTAATAATTTATGAACAAAGGAGTTCATTAGCCTCAACTTGCTAAGCCCATCTGCTAATATTATTATAAGCTAAAATTCCCTGAAGTCCCACTAGCCAAATGGAGAAACATTATCAGGGACGTTAGAGGCTCTACCTCCAACCAGCTGCTCTTGCCAATTGCCCATTTATTTCTGGATATCTCCAAAGCATATCTCATGTGGCCTCATAAATAAATCTTATTGCTACCTACCACCAGATGTTCACAAATTTCCTTCTCTCCTACTCCAGCATTTTTTAGTGAAATTTCCTTCTATACCTTATATTGCATCTGAAGCCTCATAAAAGGCTTGGTACTGAAACAGGAAGATTTCTTCTCCTTCATTTTGTATTCTATTTCTTAGAGATACTGCCTCCTATCCCAACTCATGTCCTGACAGTGTATAAGATTTACAATGGAGAAATGATAGTCACATAGAAGACCCATACCCACTGCTATCAAGTCAGTTCCAATTCATAGCATCCCTATAGGACAGAGTAGAACTGTCCCATAGGGTTTCCAAGGCTGTGATCTGTAAGGAAGCAGACTGTCACATCTTTCTCCCATGGAGTGGCTGGTGAGTTCCAACCGCCAACCTTTCAGTTAGCAGTTGAGTGCTTAACCGCTGTGTCACCAGGGCTCCTTCACGTAGAAAAAGAGGTTTATATTCCTAGTTCCTTTCTCCTTAGGATAAATCTGAATGGCAAATACCTCATAATACTTAGTTTTTTCTTCCCTTCTGTTGACCAGAACTTTGATATTGTTTTGAGTTTTTCAGACTTCACCTTTATTTGGGATGAATTTTCTCCGAGAAGTATCCTGAGTAGACTTCAGAAAGCTACCCTACCAGTCTGTCAGATATGGTTGAACATATTTGAGCCCTGAGATCTAGGACACAATTTAAGCTTTAGCTGCTATCATCAACATGCCATTGATAATATCTTCTGTGGAATTCTAACAAATTTTATATTTCAATATCATATGATTTCACTACAGTATCAAGGTAATTATAAGTTACTCATGGATGAAGAAAGACTTTCTTTTCTAATTTTTTTTATATATTTTTATTTTTATTTTATTGTACTTCAGGTGAAGGCTTACAGA
>NW_004443943.1:12282830-12335424 GCF_000243295.1 Trichechus manatus latirostris | reverse complement strand
AGCTTAGTGTTATTGTTTCTTCTCTGTATGAGACTTCTTGTTTTTCACGAGCTGCTCTCAGGATTCTTTGTTTGTCTTTGGTTTTGCCAAGTGTGATTATGATATGCCTTGGTGATTTTCTTTTGGGGTCTGTCCTATATGGGGTTCGTTGAGCTTCTTGGATGGCTAGCTTTTCATCTCACATGATATTGGGGAAGTTTTATGTTAGCAGTTCTTCAATGATCCTCTCTGTGTTTTTTTGTTTTCTCCCCCTGTCCTGGAACTCCAACCACTCGCAAATTTTTGCTTTTAATTGTATCCCACATAACTCTCAGGGTCTCTTCATTTTCCTTTGTTCTTTTTTCTGAGTTTTCCTGTAACAGAGTTGTATCCAAGTGTTTGTCTTCATTCCACTGATCCTGTCTTCCACCATTTCAGATCTGCTTCTCAGCCCTTCTATGACACCGTCCATTTCTAAAATCTTGTTGTTGATCTTTTGGATTTCTAATTGTTGTTTTTGTATAATTTCTAGTTGTGAATTTATTTTGGCATTTTGTTCATGCATTATTTTCCTGAATTCTTCCAATTTTTTGTCTGTATTTTCCATGAATTTTTCTATTTTTTCCTTATTTTTGTCTGCTTTTTGCTTTAGCTCTTGGAGGATTCTGAGTATTAGAGATTTGAATTCCCTATCAGGTAGTTCTAGTGCCTTTTCTTCCACTGGAAAGTCATCTGGTGTTTTAGTTTGGACACCGACTGGAACCATGCTGTCCTGTTTTTGTAAATGTTTTGATCTTGTCTGCTGTCTTCGGGGCATTCAGTAGTTATTTTTCTCTTTTATTGATGGTAGATTTGTTTGTTTTGTCCCTTTTTTTAAAAAATTGGACTATGTCTGAGCAGGTGGGCTGTGTGTTCTTTGTAGTTTGCTCATCTGTGGGCACAATATTTTTCACCTCCTTCTCCAGTTGGCAGGGTCAGTCACTCAGATATGGTACGCCAGGGCAGGTCTAGCTGAAGAGGAGTTACTGGGACGGGTTGTTTGTGGCACTTATTACAGCCACCAGGGCAGGGCAGTTATCAGTGCAGGGCAGGTTCCATTAGGCCGTGCCTGTGCTGCTTGGAGGTGTGATGTTAAGCACATGGTGCAGGGAAGCAGGATGTAGCAGGGAGATTGTTATGTGTGGAGCGGTTGTCTTGTCTCCCACTGGAAGCTCCGTGAAGCTGCTTTCTCATACCCCCTGTTTGCTGGTGTCTGATAGAAGTCCAAGATGGTGGATCCGTGCTGCGTTAGCTGATATGGGACATCTGCATGAATCTCTCTTTGCTCTCCGTTCTCTGTCAGCTTTCTCACTCCATTTGGTGCTTGGCTGAGTTCTTTAGCTCTTCATTTGATGTTTTAGGGTTTCAGGTTTTTTGTTTTCTCTGTTTGGCTTAGTTTTTCGGATCTTTGCTATGGAGGGACGGCATGGTGCTTCTGCCTAGAGAGCCATTTTGCCGGAAGTCCTCAGAAAGACATTTTTTAATTATGAAAGGAAATAAATTTCTGGGGATGTTGTTGTTTGTTAGGTGCCATCAAGTTATTTCCAAGTCATAGTGACCCTACGTACAACAGAACAAAGCACTGCCTGGTCCTGTACCATCCTCAGAATGGTTGTTATGCTTGAGCCCATTGGTGCACCCACTGTGTTAGTCCGTCTTGTTGAGGGTCTTCCTTTCTTTCACTGACCCTGTATTTTACCAAGCATGATGTCCTTCTCCAGGGACTGGTCGCTCCTGATAACATGTCCAAAGTACTTGAGACAAAATCTTGCCATCCTTGCTTCTAAGGAACATTCTGGCTGTACTTCTTCCAAGACACATTTGTTCGTTCTTCTGCAGTCAATGGCATATTCAATATTATTCACTAATACCATAATTCAAAGACATCCATTCTTCTTCAGCTGGGGCTACATCTATGCAATTAAAACTATCATGTTAACTAAACAACCACTTGATGGATTAACGTTTGATTTATCTCAGGGTTGTTTTGGAGTTTTAAAGGACACAGGTATTTTCTCTGAAAGAAAATTGGTAGCATGTTCCAACTGTCTGGTCTGTGTATCCAAATGAAATTTGTTGAGATAATAAATGTGCTTCAAAAAGAACCTCTTCTGTTTATATAAGTTTTTATGTATGATTAGGGGTGTCTCCAACTTCAGTTGTTATTACCCATTTGACGTTCTAGGTGGTAGAATGCCTTAAAACTATCAGAGGAAATAACCAAGATAAGGAATTGTCTTCATCAGTTATTAAACTTCTTAGAAGAGAAGCCATTTTAAATCAGAAATAGGTTTTCTTTGAAAATAATTTCCTGAAAGTCAAGTGTTCTTTTATTTTCCAGAAAACAGCTAGCTTTTGCCGCTTCCAAATATCATTCAAGTAAATAAAAATGAGGATATTAAACAGAAAACATTAGGCCAATGGCAGTGAGGCAATGATGGTTTAATTTTAATGAGTCATACATTAATTATAGCTAAAGTTTAGTTTTAGAGAGGAGGAAACAAGTAAATATGTCATACAGAGGTTGTTTTTGTGCCATAAACTCCCCGAAATGGAGAATGAGAGAACCTGTTTCACAGAAGTGATATTATAGACATTTAATAAGGCACTGTTAAGCTTGGATTGACATTTGTTACTGTCTTTCAATTCTCTAGTATTTATAATTGTAATTTAAAAAAATACAAATTTGAATGACAGTAGGAATAAGCGAAGGCTGAGCTAAGATTGCTAAATGCTTAAAAATGATGAAACCTAATGAGACTTTAATTGCCTTTATAAAATAAGTGACAGTGACCTGATTTTTGCCCCAAATAATTGATTTTCTTTTTATGCTTAATTCTATCACCCTCTGTCCTGGCAAAGATTAATAAAGTCCTCCACTCAACACTCATTCTTACCTTTCATATTAATCTGTCCTAATTTTTGCAGTTCCAATCCTAATCACTTCTTTGGATAATGACCATTGTCTCCAGAAATCAAAATGAGAAGTTAAAAGATAATGCATTAAACATCATTTATAGATATCCTAGAATAAATTATTTTTTTAGATTATGTATAGTCAGTTGCCTGACTGCAAAATTCTTCTACATTGGATTCATTCAATTAGCCATTCATTCACTCTATGAAATTAATTGACAAGGTATGCATCAATCTGAGGCTAAGCTATGTTATTAAGATTGTCTGAAAATTAATATATATGAAAATTTAAGGGGTATACATCATTGTATAAATTTTATTAAATCCTTTTTGGTTAAGGTGAATTGTTCTGAGGATTAAATGAAATAATGAGTTTAAAGCAGTTATCAGAATGCTTGGATCATGTAAGTGCTGAGTAGATGTTAGCAATGATATTATTATTGTTAAAGTAACTAAGAAAGGTGCTTAACATACAAGTCTTCAGTAAAGTAGAGTTGATTTTATTATCACCACAAATATCAATATTTTTATAAAAGTAATCTATTTCTCACGGGATTGACTGAAGCTTTTCATAGGACTTAGAATTCCTGCTTGAGTTGAACTTACCAAAGGAAAACATTGTCTTTTTCTTATTGCTCACTGTATTGGGTTGAATAGTTCCTCCAGAAATTCATGTTTACCTAGAACCTGTAAATATGACCTTATTTGGAAATAGGATCTTTGCAGATCTAATCAAGTTAAAATGAGATCATACTAGATTAGAGCAGGCCCTAAATCCAATATATCTTGTGTCCTTAAAAGAGGGCAATTTGAACACAGATACATACAGGGGAGAAGTTACATGAAGACGGAGGCAGAAACTGGAGTTATGCAGCTACAAACCAAGAAATGCCAAGGATTGTTGGCAACCACCAGAAAACAGGAAGACTCAAAGAAGGATTGTTCCCTAGAGCCTTCAGAGAGCGAGCCTACTGACACCTTTATTTTAGACTTCTAGCCTTCAGAACTGTGAGGGAATAAATTTCTGTTGTGATAAGCCACCCAGTTTGTGGTAATTTGTTATGACAGTCCTAGGAAAGTAGCACAACCACCATTGCCAGGCATTTTGCTCTCTTTTGTACAAAGTTGTGTAATCACGGGAAATTCTTATTACTGTTTCCTGTGTTTCTTGCTTCATCTAATTCATGACTTATAATTAAGTGTGTTTAAGCCAGCACTGAGATAGACTGGATAGCCAAGGAGACTGGATGGCCAAGGCAGAGAACGTAATAATGAGACATTTCTTCAAATCATGGGGCCATGACTGTAAATCCCACTCTTGACCATGAGTGTTGATAAATAGCTCCTAATAGTAAGTCATTAGTATGTGCATTCTCTTTGCTGAGTTTTATGCTAAAAGGGTTTTAACATAGGTTATATCATCTCATTTAATCCCAGCTCTACCATCTGCTTCTAGGTAAACTTAATTTATAATTAAGGCAAAACACTTAAAAGAAAAGGATTCGATTGTTTCATTGGCTACTCTGAGTATAAATAGCAAAACTTCTTCATCAAAGGCTCCAACAAATTGCTATAGGTTTTGAGCATGAGAATTTATTTCCTGCATTCTTACGCTTTCTAAACTTTTACTGTAAAATCAGAAAAGAAAATCTCTTGGTAAATAATAGACCTAGGAATAATAGGATGAAATAAAACAAAAGACAATTTTGCTTGCATTGCAGGAAAAGGTATGTATTAGACAATTGGATTCAGAAATTATTTCCTAAGGGAAAAAGTAAAGGGTTCATATTTGAAAGATTTAGGATGATATTGGAGGAGAAGTCATATCAAGAATTAATATACAAAAGATTCTCTACAGAATAACCTTTGAATTCTTCTACAAAAGGTTTTTACTTAAGAGTTAACTTTGAGTCTGTATTTCTCAGTCTACACAGAAAAAAAAATTAAATAAAATCTTTGACTCTGTGACCTTAGTTGAATGTTCCATCCCTCACATTTTGTTAAAACAGTTACTTCAAGGTCAGATATTCTTGATTTTGAAAGATAAGTCATTTTTTTTATTCAAAAAATGAGCATCTGCCATTTTTAGGCGCTATGCTGAAGAAGTTTGGCACCATCCCTGACCTCAGGATGCTAATAGACTTAGGCTGGGATTGGCAATTTTTTTTGAAGGGTCATATAGTAAATATTTTAGTCTTCTAAGCCATACTCAGCTCTGCCATTGTAGTGTGAAATCAGCCATAGACATTATTCCTTAAACAATCCTTAAATAAGTATGACTGTGTTCCAGTAGGAGTCCTGGTAGCACAGTGGTTATGAGCTTGACTGCTAACCAAAAGGTTGGCAGTTTGAATTCACCAGCCGCTCCTTGGAAACCCTATGGGGCAGTTCTACTCGTCCTACAGAGTTTCTATGAGTCAGAATTGACTCAACGGCAATGGGTTTGGTGTTCCAATAAGACTTGATTTATAAAACTAGGCAGTGGGCCAGTTTACCTATCTAGTGTGAAATAGGTAAATAAACTGGCAATTACAAAGCAGTGATTGCTGTGACAGAGGTAGACACAGGGTTCTTAGGTGTGTAGATAAAGGGTATCTAGATTGCTTTTGTAGATGTGTCTGTGCAGTCTAGAGTGAGTGTGGAGAAGGGGAGGAAGCAGAGTAAAGAGATTATCAAGCAAGACTTCTCAGAGAAGATTATGGCTGAACTCCATCTTGAAAATATGAAGCAGTTCACAAAGAGGCCATGTTAAAATCTGTTCCAGGTTAAGCATAGGGGCTATTGTGAATTCTGTCACTTTAATATAAAGCAGTGTTTCTAAACTATGTAGCATGGAATACTAGTTCCTAAATAATTCAGTAGGTATTCTGAAATAAAAGGCTTCCTTGATGACTTTGGAAAATACTATCTTTTTCTTTTCCAGTTAGCTTTCTCAATGGTTTTTGTTTTGTTTTGTATCAATTTTTTTTAAGCAAAATAAAGACCCTGATAACTCCTGTAGTAAAAAGGTATTTAACTTTCTTTAACTCAAAATTTCCTTATTTGTCCATGAAGCCCTTTTTCAGTGTGGAACACATTAATATAATGTGTTTCAGAAGTAGTGTTTTGAGTAGTGTGGTTTTGAAAACTGGCATAAACCAAGGTTAGGGAGTTCTAGATCCCATTTGTCTGCCCATGGATAGGCAGCTAGGTCCAGAAGCACTTTAAACAGATGGTTCCTGAGCACAAAGCATCACTAGGCAACAAATGTCCAGCTACTGGGAGATGGAAGTGTGATAAAAAACTCAGTCACTATGGGCTTTGAGGTCTCAGGCAGAACAAGTAGCAAACTCACTGAGTGAATGGAGATAATTATGAAATTATACAGTGATGGTTCTAAACCTCGGACAGTATCACTCCTCGGAGGGTGTTTAGTTGTCACAATGATCAGGAATGCTGTTGGCATTTAAAGGGTGGGAACTGGAGATGCTAAGCCTTTTGCAGTACATAGGACAGACCACATAGTAAAGATGTATTCTGTCCAAATGCCAATGGGGCCTCTTGGAGAAACACTGCTGTAGAGCAAAGCTTGGCCTATGGGGATGGGGCATCTCACCTCCTAAGGTTAAGAAAAAATTGAGTCTAAAATCTGGGCAGAACCTTATAGACTGATTATCATTAGTGCAGCCATTAAATATTTAAAATGTCGTCTGTTTCTCCTTCAGTTTTAGCAATCAAATATAATTTGTTTAATCTCATAAAAATTTATCAGATATTATTTTTACTTCAGGCAGAGGCTACTGTAAGATTTGCAGAGCAAAGACCAGGTACAGTGTGATCTTCCGAATAAGCCACAGCATTAGGTGCTATTAAGCATTTCAGAAGCAATTTATTAAAGTGCGTCATTAGTGCCTCACCTCCTCATAGTCATTTTGACAGGAGCACCGGAAAAATTTTAGTTCTGATTTTGAAAGCAGCCCTTCAGTAGGTTCTAAAAAAGGCTAATGAAACAGTTTTGTAAGAATACTCAGTCAGTAAATGGCTTTCTTTTCTGAATTCTTTTTGAGTAAGTAGCCTCGAGGAAATATTTCTGTGGTTCCTGAAAAATAGCAAGCAGAAGATCCTTTGCCACAGATTAAAGGTTGCCGTAAATAAGGCCCCTTTGTATGATATGAGACATGCCCCTTCCTGTGGGCTGCAGCAGCTTTGCTGGAGTACAGAGGTTGTGCTGAGTTTTACCCCTGCTTATCTATGGTGGTGCAATGGTTAAGGCTGGCAGTTCGAATCCACCAGCCGTTCTTTGGGAACCCTAAGGGGCAGTTCTGCTGTGTCCTACAGGGTAGCAATGAGTTGCAACCGACTCCATGGCAACAGGTTTGATTTTTGGTTTGATTCTCCATGCAGATGACTTTGTACAGTGTACAAATTGCAAAACCCTACGTAATGACCCTGATTCAGAAGCACTATTCTTTATTGTATTTGGCTTTATTTTACATATCCTTCAATTTTTGTGCCTTCAATATGTACTATATGACACACTCTATATTAGATGTCACATTATGCAAGCTAAATTATATGTCCCTTTAATTGAGTGGCTACCCTATGCCAGCTCCTGTGCTAAGCACTTCACATCTATTATTACTCACAATGGCTGTGTGAGCTAAGTTTTCTAATTTTTATTTTCTGACTGAGGAAACTGTAGCTTCCTGGCTTTAAGAAACTCACCCATAGTTATATAGCTAGGAAGTAGAGGTGTTGGGATTCAAAACCTTTTTTTTTTTTTTTTTTTTTAATGTATTCCAAAGTCCCTACTATTAACTAGTACACAGTGGGGCTTTCAATGAATTTATAGATTAGTCAGGGGAGACAAATATTTCAACAGATAGTTATGACAAAAGTATGGATGTTATTAATGTGGGATGCCTGCTTAGATGTACAGAAAAATTGTCAGGGACCATTTCCCAGAAGAAGTTGTCCCTGAGATGAATCTCGAAGAATTTTCCACAAATGTGGGAATTCAAAGACTGATGAGACATAATGAGTTTTTGTAAATGTTTGGCTGCAGTTGTGATTTTTAGTGATTATTTTAAATTATTGCATGCCAACTGAAAATATTTGACTAGTAGGGCTGTTGACCTGGCTACACATTACAATCATCTGGGGGGATTTTTAAAAGCACATGGATTTCTTAGAACCTACCCCACAACCTCTTGAATCAAACTCTGTAATGACTTTAAGGTTTGGAACCAAGTGGCGTAAGACATTTTGACCAAGGATCTGGTTGAAGAGATGGGTACCTGCTCTGGAGTATTCAGTGAATCTTCAGTGTTGAATAACACTGAAATCAAATCTGAAAGTTTGTAGTTGGATATAGCATAGTTTTAGATGGTTCTTGAGACTATGCTTTTACAGCTTTTGCTGATATTTTGATTGTTGATATTGTATAGTGCTTTAATGGCAGATGTTTGAGATTGCTCAGGTCAGCATTATTATTTCCGTTTTAGAGATGAAAACACTGAGATTCAGTGAGCTAAAGTGACTTGCCTATCTGTCTATTACACATGCAACCTATGATTATGATGGTAGGAAAGATAGCTAATTAATGAGAAAGAAACTCTTGACTAAATGAGAGTTGCAGGGATACTGGGAAAGGTTTCATAGATGTTATCTTTTTAATTATTTAAAAGTTATTTGTTTGATGGCATGATTAAATCAATTATTTGAGCTGAGGTGTATGGAATGATTTATGAGGTGTGCAAAGATGTACTTCACAAAGAATTTACACAAGAAAAGCCATGAAGCTTAAGGCTTATGTAGGGAAGGGTAGTTTGACTTAGCACTCAGTAAGGGCTGGAGATGACTGGATAACTAGGGTAAGAGGACAATGGAGCTGACTGCCCCTGAACCCTTTGCTTTAGAAGGACCCTCCTTCAATTTCTTCCAGGTGTGCCCCTCCCTATGATTGCAGCCCAGGAATTTCCTGCCTAAATGGCCCTGAGCTCATTTCCAGGGTCTGCATGGGCCTCTTCCCCAGTCCTTTTTCCCTGCTGTGCCATTTTTATCCAAGCCTATGTCCAAGTGGTAAGGAAGGGTGACTGTGTCCATATGCTAGGAGGGGGTGATCGTGGTAGATGGAACTTAGTTATACTGGGAACCAGGGCCCTGGCAATGTTAGGAATGAGTCTAGAAGACAGTTTATTCAAATATTGAAATATTTTCCCTGTGTGATTCCCTTTCCCCTTTCTAGGCAGGTTGATAGGCCCTATGCATTTCTTTGTCTCAGAGTTTTGGGCCAATAACAAAAGCTTCTAGAAGATTCTTCCTATATATTTAAAAGTATAAATTCATTGGAAGTCTTACTTCCATAGGGAGACCCGAGTTCCATCTTCGGCCAGTGCACCTTGTGCACAGCCACCACCCATCTGTCATTGGAGGCTTCTGTATTGCTATGATGCTGAACAGGTTTCAGTGGAGCTTCCAGACTAAGACAGACTAGGAAGAAAGGCCTGACAATCTACTTCCAAAAATTAGTCAATGAAAAACCCTGTGGATCATAACTATCCGGTCTACAGCTGATCATGGGGATGGTACAAGACTTGACAGCATTTCATTCTGTTGTATATGTGGTCCCCATGAGTCAGAACCCACTAAGCAGCAACTAACAACAACAAATTTATTTGAGGAGTTTACCAGGAGTGTCTGGAGTCAAAAGGAGAAAGAAGAGGACCTTAGAGACATTTCCTCAATTTTGGGTTTCTCAGACACTCCAGGGAGATATAGAACCTAAGATTGGAATTGCTGCATGGAATTGCCTAGGGAGGCTGGCTAAAAGCAGCAGGATTTCAAGCTGTTTCTCTTTCTCCTCTCTGGACACGAAAGCAGGGAGCCATTGGACTTCAAGGTCCATTGTGACCATGATAGTAGGGAGATTAGAGACTTCATTTCCCACCTTCTGGGCATGACATGCTTCCTGGGTTCTGCTATGACCCTGGGGAAGAGTTGAACTATGAATATGATTAAATAGTTCACTGATAAAGAAGAACTGGTGCTCCAAATCAGATAAAATTTGATTTAAGAAAATGAAGAAATGGATATTTCCAGCACTCTTGAGTCTAGACTGAGATGCATATCAGACACATTAGAAAGTTTGTTTTGATTATGGAAGTTCTTAAACAATAACAACATTAAGGAAAAAAATATAATTGTGGGAGCTGCTCCAATTATTTACTGTGTGTCAGACACCTTTTTAATGCTTTAAATTTACTATCTTGCTTGTTTTCACCACAACCCTATGTGGCTGGTTGTATTATACTCTTGCTTTATGGTAATGAAGCTGAAATTTGGAGAGGTTAGGAAACCTGCCAGGCATAGCTAATGATTAGCGCAGAGCCTAATTTAACCTGCTTCTCTTTCACTCTGAAGCCTGTAATGCGTAACCACTATACTGTCTTCCGGGATAAGGAGTTTCGATTTATTCACATAGATGGTAAAAGTATACCTTATATCTCTATCAGCTTTATCTGAAGTATTATTATACACAAATATTCTGCTGATTCTCATAATCCAGTGAGATAATGAACAGCTTTTGGAGGGTTGGGTCCATTGTGTGATAAGGGCTAAATGATGCTAATAGAAAATGAATCTGACAGTGATGTATAAAGTACGTTGGAGTGCGATGGAGGCAAAGAGACGTGAGGAAGCAAGACCAGTTATAAGACTGTTGCATAACAGACTGAGCCAGGATCAATGTCAAATAAGGGAGAAAAGTATTTCTGGGATAGAAAACATCTTGTTGAGCTCACTGAAGGGAATGATTGGATAGCTGTAAGGTTAAGAAGGACCTTACTTTAATCCTTCATCAATAGAAATGGATTTCTTTGGTAAGTCACAGATTTCTGCTTTTATCCAAACACTATGGGCTATAGGAAGCCACTGGCACAGAAATAAACAATACCTGTCAGTAAGAGTGGCTGTAAATTTGATCTAGAGCTGATTTTTAATGACAGAATCAAAAAAGCTGCTACCATTATCCAAATGCTAGCCAAAGATAATATAACTCTGTATACCTGTTCTAGGTAGAGGCCATTATTGAAATATTTCCAGACTTCATTTTGTTCAAGAGATGTTTTATATTATAAATATGGGGCCTCATCTATGACACTCTTTGATTATATTTAAAAGCTATAACCTTTCAGTAAAATCACACCCATTTGCTACTAAATAGATTTTAAAAAAAAAAGTTGTTTAGTATTTAAAAATTTTAAACTGTTTTTATAGGTTCCTTCCACTGTAAAGCCCAAAAACGTGGAGCTCTCTTCATCTCCTCCCTTTCATCCCACATCCAGTCTATCAGGACATCATGCTGGTTCTGCTTTCAAAATATGAAAGCCCAGCTGCTTCTCACCACTTCCACTGCTTGTATTCTGTCCAAACCTCTGTCTTCTCTTATGCAGTAGACTCCTATCTGGCCTATCAGCTTCAGCTCTTGCCTTTGCCTATGAAGTTGTTTCTCCACAAAGCACAGAGAGATCTCTTTAATATGTAAGTAAGACCATGTCACGCCTGGGCAAGTGGCTCCACATTTCACTCAGATTAAAGCCAAGTCTTTATAGTGGTCTACAAGCTCCTTTATGATCTGTACCCTACTTCTTTCCTCTTGACATACACTACTCTTCAGCTTTCCCAGTAGGTCACTGAAATCTAGGCACCCTGACCCTTTGTTGCTCCTGGAATCCATAAATCACTTAAAACACTTTGCTCCTGTTTTCCCTCTGCCTGGATGTTCTTTCCTCAGATCTCCATGTAACTGTCTCTCCCACCTCTCAGATTTCTATTCAAGTCTCACCTTCTCAGTGAAGAATACTGGTTGTGCTGTTTAATCTTTCAACCTGCTCTTCCTCCCATTGTAATCCCTGCTACCTTGCTCTGTAACCCTTATTTAATGTACTATATTATATAGATGCATACATGTGATATGCATAATATATATTATTTAATATGTTTATTCTTTATTTTCTGTTTCCCTGCTGAATAGGCAGGACTCTTTGCTTTTGTCCATTGATGAATTCCAAACACCTAAAGCAATTCCTGGTACATGGTAGGCAAGCAATAAATTTTGGTGAATAAATAACTTAATTCAACAATAATATTTCATCAACACTTTGGAATTTTTTTTTAAATGGACCCATTAAGATACATCTTTTTTTTTTTTTCACATGTATAATATAATTTTATTCTTAAAATTCCCAAAGCAGGTAAGCTAGGGCTTATTATTAAGATACATCTTTTCTAGTAAAACTGTACTTGTACATTTCATGTTTTTTGACATTATAAAAATATATTTACAAAATAGAAAAATTTTAAAATAAAGACTAAAAATCACTCACCTAACACAATCCCTGTTAACTTTTGGTATTTCCCTACAAAGCTTCTCTACTCATAATTGTAAGAGGTTTTAATAAAGGCATAATTATTTTATTGTATACATAATTCTTATTATCCTTTCCTTGCAATATTATAAGTACTCCATGTTTTACACACTTGTCATCAATGCATCACATTTAATCACTGTATGCCAGTGGTTCTTCAACTTATGTTGGTTATATCTATTGATATTTACTGTATTAGGAATTAAAAATGAGAAAATTAAAAAATATTTACTAATTCACGTAAAATTCTCAATAATAAACGTATCACATGTTAACAGAAAGAGCCTATTTTTAAAAAATAAACATATTTTCAAAAAATAGTGAAGAGAAGCTTGAGTGTACATTTTTGCAAATCTTTCAATATCTTGCTTAATAGAAGGTAGTGGATTATTCACATATCTGCTTCTGCATTGAATCTTTTGAGTTTATGTTACTTTGGTTGACGTATAGGAAGAAAATCCAGTCTCAGAGATATGTAGTAGGGAAAGGGAGGTGTGTGCTAATGGTCTTTTCAGATAACTGTGGACATTCTTATTTGACATTATACGAAAATCTAACAAACTGTAGTTTCTTAAAGGTTAGTTGCAGCGTGGAATCTGAAACCATATCAGTTAACTTTCCATGCTCTATTACATTAGTATCTATTGATCCATCTTGTACTTTGAATGGCCATTTTACCCAAGCATGATTTGTATCATCATGCATTGGTCATTTGGAAAATATTGGTTCACTGAGTTATGCAAAATTTACAATATTAAAAAAAAAAAACCTTATTTGTTAATACCAACATATTGCTACTGATCTATCTCATTAGAAGAGTTTTTAAGTATTAGGAAGCTGTTAAGTGCACAGTGGTGGATAAAAGTTTTATGAAGTTTAATTTTTTATTTGGAAGTTCAATTTTTATCATTGGTAACAAACACTGTCTGTTGTTTTCCTTGAAGCGACAAGCTCACTTGGCTCCTTTTGAAGAATTGTCTGCCAGATACCCAACTCTGAGTAACCAGTTTGTTGTTCATTCTCGAGTAAAAATTATGTTCCATTAAAAAGTACCTAATTCAGCTTGTCGCTCCAAGAGCCATACAAGTGATTTTCCTTGAGACAACCATCATACTGCAATATGCAGCAGAAGTGCTTTATATGTACTTGCCGTTTTATCACGCACAGTATTAAAAAGATACATTCTGAAGGGTTGAAATTTAATTAGTAACTATTACTGTTTTATCAAGAACATTTCACAGTGAAACTGGCATTTTATTTTATTATTACTTTTTTTTTTTTCACTGTAACTGTGTGGTGATTAAGAATATAATGACAACTAGTACAGTTTGGTGTTACTACCTTGATTTGTGCAAAGGGGCTACCATTGCTTTGCACTATTGGTACAAATGTCAACACAAGATAAGCCGTAAGATTCAAAAAAGTTATTCAACACTTTGAATATTCCAGCACCACTTGTGTTTGTTGCCATGTGTGCACATAAAAGATGATCTTCCTCAATGATTAGTTTGTTCTGACATCAAAGGAATGAATTCAAACAAAATAGCAAGTCTAGCAATGTCTGTAGATTTATCCATTTATAAGGCAAAAGTACAGTTTTATAGACAAGATTTTAATTCAGTCTTTGTGATTGCAGCTAAATCTTTAATTCAGCAAGGTGCTGTATCATTGGAAAGAGGCATCACAATGATTTCTTTTACTGACTTTTTGTCCAGCAGACATTCAGCAAAGTCAACTCTTCAAGGCCTTATTGGTTTCTCAGCTATTGAGTGGGCTTTTCTGGGCAATGCAATACCATAACTCACCTTGTATGATGCTTCGCTGACTTTTTGATTTCTTATTTGAAAAGCTGTATCCAATAATTTTGGGCTTTTAAAAAGTTAACCATGTCTACATTTGAAAACTGAGATCCTTTTTCTTTAAGCTTTGAATGATTGGTCTCAAAGTAACATCACAATTTAACTAGCATAATAATACTATTAAAAATATTCTGTTGTATAAGAAAATTAAGTATTTTCGTCTATAAAGCTGAGCGGTCCCATCATGTTTTCATTTCTTATTTACACTGTTCCAAGTTTCTTTGGAGTAGATTTCTCCCATCCATGAATCAGAAAACTCTGATATGTCATTTTTTTTATCTTTTTCAGTATCTTTAGACTTAGAAGTTACACTGTGTCTCGAGAACACAAGTCTTCTAATCTTCCCTTTGAAAGTAAATGATCCATTCTTAAATATAAAAAATAACTAACTTTGTATTATTAAATTTTAACATTAATAACTAGTCTAAAATTATAACAGTTTTAGATAAAATTTTTAAATTTAGAAATATTTTTGAAAAAAATGGAAATCTATCATTGGCAAAACAAATTATTGAAATATATTTACTTCTTAGTGTTTTTACACTAAGGCGCAAGGAAAACTTTATTATTTCAAAGAAATGCCTTACTGGATTATAATAAGGTTACAGAGATTATAGTAGGTATAATGAAAAATAGCTGATAAGAGCACAGTAAAAGTACTGAAAGCATACTGAGTTAATTTCTGTAAACAACAGATTTATAGCATAAAACTTTCTTATAAAGTCCTAGAAAATATAAGAATAAGCATATATTCCATTAGCCATCAAAGCGATAATGTTATCACATGCCATGTAGCCTCTGGAAAACTCTTGTACAATTGTGAAAGAATAAGAATGAAAAGGGCAAAATCTTAGGCTTATTATGGAAACTATTTTGATTTTTAAAAGGTATTAAAAAGCAAAGATGTCCCTTTGAGGACTACGGTGTGCCTGACCCTAGCCACAGTATTTTCAGTAGCTTCATATGCATGCAAAATGTGGACAATGAATAAGGAAGACTGAAGAATTGATGCATTTGAATTATGGTGTTGATGAAGAATATTGAGTATATCATGGACCACCAGAAAAATGAACAAATCTGTCATGGAAGAAGTACAACCAGAGCTCCTTAGAAGTGAGGATGGTGAGACTTACGTACTTTGGACATGTTATCAGGAGAGGCCAGTCCCTGGAGAAGGACAGCATGTTTGGTAAAGTAGAGGGTCAGTGAAAAAGAGGAAGACACTCAAGGAGATGGATTTATACAGTGGTTACAACAATGAGCTCAAGCATAACAAGTTTGTGAGGATGGCACAGGACTGGGCAGTGTTTCCTTCTGTTGTCTAGGGTCGCTATGACTCGGAACTGGCTCAGTGGCAACAAACAACATCAATAGTTTTAACTTTGAGACCCCTATGAAAAGATCTTGGGGAATCCCAGGGCTACTAGACAACACTTTGAGAACTGCTGCTGTATGTCATTACGTTAATCTATATCTGTCCCTAGTTTTTCGTTTGCACACCACTGTAATAAAATACTTTGTATATTAGATTTTTTTACTCTTCTCTTAGTTATTCTTTTCATACAGTAGATTACCTGAAGTAAAATCACTAAGACAAATACAGAATGTGGACCATTCAATAAGACAGTTGTCCAAGTTTCTTAAAAAAAATCAATGTCATGGAAAAAAAAATGTGGGAAGATTATTATAGAATAAGAGATTAAAGAGATATAATGGCCAATAAGCATTGTATGAATTTTGACTGGATCCTAGTTTGAAAGACAAAACAACAAACTGACTAACAAAGACATTTTTGTACAAGAGGTAATATTTGAATATGCAATGGATATTAGATGATATTATAAAATTATAGTTAATCTCTCATGTAATATAATGGTATTATGGTTATTTACTTAGCAGAATGTTCTGTTTTTAGCATATGCATGTTAAAGTATTAAGGGTAAAGTTTCATCATAGCTGCAACTTATTTTCAAATGTTTCTTTAAAAAATATCTATGTAAATATATATTGACCCATACACATTGTAAGATGGTGAAAGTAGAAATAATAATAGCATCACCTGAACCTGTCTAACTTTGGGGGATAATGAGAATTACCATAAGCACAAAGCTGATTCCCATGAGGTGGAGGTCAGACATACCTCCACTGGCCACTTTTTATCAATTCTGACACCAGCCGTACCTCCCATGGCACTCTTTACTTCTCTTATGGGTTCAATAATCTGTTGCAGTGGCCACACAGAGCTCACAGACCATACTTAACGGTTAAGTGGTTTATTAAGGAACAGGGTACAACTCAGGATCAGGATCAGGATCAGGAAGCATGCAGGCAAAGCCTCCTTTCTTCAGTGCAGGACAGCTCTTTCAGCTCATTTTGGCTGTACAGGCCTCCTCTTGGCCTCCTGAGGACAAGCTCTTCTTGGCCTCATGAGCATATGCTCCTCTCAGACCCCTGAGGACAGACTCCTCTCGGTCTGTCACCACTGGCTCTGCAGCTGAGCCCCTTCCAGGCATGTCACCTTCTTCAGTGTTACAGCCCTTGATCTGTGTTACAGCTCTTTTAGGAGGTTCCTCCCTCTCAGCTTCTTCTCTCTTCTTTCTTCCTTCTGCTTCTTCCTGCTTCTTCTCTTCCTGCTTCTTTCTGTCTGACAAACCTCTGTGGGGCTGGTTGCTTAAATACACAAACTCTGTCAATTTCAAGACATGACACTCTCACCAGGGCCACAAACTGACCAATCAGCTCTCGGTAGGCCGCAGACACTTCATTTGCGTAGTAGGCACAGCTGAGCTACAACTCGCCTGATTTGCATAATCTATTCGCCAATCTTTGCAAGGTGCATACCAATCACAGGACAGGCTACAGCCCAGGACCAGATAAAAAGTGTCAAATCAAGTTGTTTACAACTTACCCAGAAAATGTCAGTCAACTTGGACAAAAGTAACAAACCCTCTGGGATAGAGAACTAGGGCAAAGGTAACTCCTCAGGGTTTAGGAGAACAACTCAAGCTGTTTTTCCAAAGAACCAAGGCAAAAGGCCACATAAAGGAACTTATTTCATCATACACACACACAGAAGATTAGAATAATTGAAAGCAGATAAAACAAATATGGCAAAACATCAAAAATTGTTCAGTCTAGGTGGTGGGAATACAGGTGATCCTTGAATAATTCTTTTAGCTTTTCTGTTGATTTGAAGTTTTTCATATTAGAAAATAGGAAAATAAGTAAAATCGCAAAATTAAATGTTATTTATCAAAACTTCTAAACCAGTATCTAAAAGAATTAAGTATTCTTTTGAAAGTTACAGAACAGCTTTTTCTAAGTACCTTTACTGGAGTGTGTGTATCTCAATGAGTCAGTTATCAGCTCCAGAGTCATTCAGATGAAAATTTTAATCCTTTCTTCATCAGTGATGAGCAATGTGACCTCAGGCAAACTCTCAAGGTCCCAGTTGTGGAAAATGGGCCACAGTAATAAAGATTATTTGATAAGGTTGTTATAAAAATGAAATTTATATTATCTATAAAACATTTTAATGCTCAGTAAATAGAAAACACTCAAATCTTATGTTACTGTCATTACAAATTCCAAATCCTTGCTTCATGAAGTTAAGAAAAACCAATGGAAAAGGACCACATATTAAGTCATCTCTGTTCTATTACATTCAAGTACATCCCGTAACTTCAGGCCTACTGCAAGTCCTTAGGGAGCCAAGGCATTTTAATAGATCTGTAAGATTATTGTAAGATTATTTGTAATTAGAATGTGAATTGTTCCTATAATTTATTTTTTTCACATAAATGAAAATATTCTTCTCTAGTGTTTAAAAATTTTAGAAAGTTGTCCTGACAATTATTTTTCCTTAAGTTTTCTAAACCATAGTCAACTTCTTCTTGAATTATCATACATCCAAATTAGTAGATTCTAAATTAATGTATTTTGATATATTTGTGAAAATGCAACTAATGTATTTCATATATATTCATATTAAAAGTAAGAATGTCCTCAATTATTTTATTCTTGGTGTTCAAGCTATTGATGGACCACTAACTCTTAGAAAGCAAATTAATTACATGAGAAATAGAGATCTTAGGATTTTAAAGATAGCTACAGAGTGCTTTGAGAGTAATTTATAAAAATGAAGACTTTTTTTATTAAATGATTTCTATTTTGTAGAGGTGCTTCAATTATTACTGATTGTTTAAAAAGTATTTCTTCTTAAAAATCATCTTTAATTTTTATTAGTAGTAAATGCTGCCGAATGTTTTAAGGCATTTTAAAAGGCACTTAAACTTGTAAAATTTCATATATTTAAAATGTCCTCCTAAAATGTAATGTTTTTGTTTTCATTTAGTGTGTCATGTAGTCAAGTAAATCTTAAAATCTTCCTCAAGCTGTGTATAAATTGTTGAATGGAAGCTAATTTACTCTGTAAAACTTTCACCTAAATAACCTAAATTTTTGAAAATTTTCCTCATGATTGAGCACTCTCGTGAAAATGAAAGTATTGTATAATTTGACATAGATACAGCATAGATTGAAGTGTAAGTACTAGCATAGAAGTAATAGGCCTGTCTAGAGAAAGAAGCCAATTACAATAAAGCAAGAAAAACTCAGTTGTAGTTTGTGTTTTCCACAAATACCCACTGGGATATGGGAGCCCTCTAGTTAGTCTTACCTCTCAGAAGAAACTGAAATATAGCTCATTAAAAGTACAAGGAAGGGCTAGATTTTTCAACCTGCGTAACTCATGGAAACAGCTTCTTCTGACTTCTTCCGTCTCTTTCTGTGATGTGTTCCATCCAGCAGCTGAAATAGACTGCCTTCTGGAATTTAAAACCCACATGCTCAGTCGGACCACAGCAGTAAATTTGGTGGAACAGATGGTCCTGTGTGTTATACCTCTGCACCAAACCTTGGGATTTTATCAATAGACTTTACCCTGTTGGGTTGCAGTAATGGGAATTGGAGTGACAAATTAACAGCAAAACTTTCATCCTTATATCAAAACAGTATCTGTGGTTTTGTTGTATTATTCTAATCAAGCCAAACTTATACTATATGTCACATGTCAGAGGGCATATAAATGTATATGAATTTATAGTATTTTCTCTATTTTAACATTGAGATATGATTAAATGAGTATTTAGTTCCACATCTCAGATTTTCCAGTGGAGTTTCAAAAACTATATGTTGATGAGTTTTTTGTTTTTTTTTCATTTAAAGCCATTTCTTTTCACATATGAAAAAAATTTTGTTGGTTCGTGCATTTAACATCATTCAGTATTTTCTATTTACTGTGCCATGGGAAGAAACAAGAAAGGGAAGAAGGGAACTAGCATTTTTAAGTGTCTTTTATGAGTCTGACTCTTGACTCTATCCTGTCTGGTCTGATCTTTATAACTGTCCTAGGAGGCATTCACACATTATGCTTTTGTAACTTTATTTAACACACGCTACTGTGTTTATGTTATTTGTAAATCAGTGAAAATACAGGGGTGAGCAAGATAAAATAAAGTTCCTATCTTTGTGAAGTTTTCATTCCAGCAGGGAAGACAAGCAGTAACAAATATTCGATTCATTATTTAATTACAGTTTTAGTAAGAGACAAAAGAGCTCATAATAGGGGGCCTTACTTAGCATTCTCTGGGTGGTGTAAAGGGTTAAGCACTTGAATCTACTTACGAAAAATTAGCCATTCAAAACTCTGTGGAGTACCATTCTACTCTGACACACAGGAGTGCCATGAGTTGGAATTGACTCTATGGCAACTGGTGTGAAACCTAGCTGGGGAGAGGTTGGGGTGAGGGTCAAGGAAGCTTCCCAGAGTTGTTGAATGAATGCTTGCAGGTTGCAGTGTATGATCAATCAAGCTTTTTCCTAAAGGATGAGTAGGAGTTGGCCTGGAGAAGGATGTGTGTATTTGAGAGGGGAGTGAATGGAGAAGATGGGGAAGCTGGAAAGAAATCTGGCAACAGCAGACTGATAAGGGAGACAATGGCTTTCTCCCTTTGATAGCTGTGGCACTCAAGGTCATGTGAGCAAATGTAAGTGGGATTTGTACTCAGTCTTACCCAGCTCCACATTCTTTCTAGTACAAACAACATGCCTTTTTCCCTGTTAGACATCAAACCATGCTTAAATAATTACTTTGATCTGCGTGTGCATATTCTTTGATATGAAATATTTTTGTATTTTCATTCAGATATTTTGCTATTTCATTTAGGAAAGTAAGTTACTTCCATGCCTTCAGAATCATTCTCTGTTTTGTTTTCCAGCGTTCCAACATTCCAGAGCCTTCCTGAAGAGATCCTCAGTAAGCTTGCTGATGTCCTTGAAGAGGTAATTGTTTTTTAGGCCTTGAACCTTTGGAGACAGGACCCAGCCTGCTCTGCGGGCTTCTTTCACAGCTGTGTGATGACGAATCACAAGCTGCGGAGAGACCATTGAGATTTTTTTTTTTTTAACTCTTGGATTAACTACACATTTGGCTTCGCATGAAAAGCAGCTCAGCGCATCCTACATTTAAACACAGTTAGAAATGTAAAAGTCCACTTAACTACAGAGGGAGAAAAACTTTTCTTCTTGGCAAATATAATGTTACTTTTGTTTCCAAGAATGGGAGATGGTGCACTTTCTCGTTTATTTCAGTCAAGGTAAAGCAAAATTATAATTACTGCCATGCTGAAAGGTCGGACTATGGAATTTACAACAGGAATTAGCAGTTGGGAACATATTTTATTAGCATACCAGTATATTTTACACATATAATTTTATGCCTGAGGGTGGAAGTGTCACTGTTACTCTTTTTCTCTGACCCTATCCAGCCATAGTTTTCCAGAAGAGGAGAAACACTGCATGTTAGGTTATTCAGTCGTGGGCCACCTCTTTGAGATTAATAACTAAGCACAAGCAGATTAAAGTGCTTCTGCTCCAACTGATGAGATCAAAGCCAAATTGAAAACACAGAAGTTTTGGTGTCTAAAATTGTTCTCCTAAAGGTATTGGGAATATGAGTTCTATTTCATGTTGAAAAGAGAAAAAATTATCTTTTTCTTCCTGCTGAGGAAGTATAGATGGATTGATGAAGTCTAAGAACAGTATCTGTGAAGACAAAGCCAACTATCAGCCCAAAGCAGGATGCCCTTGCTGAGGTGGGCAACATGAAAGATAGAATTAGTTTCAATCATATTCAGCAAACAAGAAATGAATTCAGGAATTTAGAAGGTTAGTTAGGCAGCCCAGGGATAATCACAAAACAGAGATCAGTCAGGCAAGGGAAATATTCCAGGTCAGGTTAATTCATTTTTTCATCTTTTCAGTAAATTTTTACTGAGTATCCCCTATAATCAGGCGTCCAGGGATATAAGAGTAAGTAAGATAGACACCATGCTGCCTGCATAGAGTTAACATTCTAGAAGAGGAGATTCATATTAATTAACAAATTGCATAAATGATTGATTAACTCAAATGTGATACAAGTCAAAAAGTTAAATGTGAGCTGCTCAGAGAATAAAACAGGGAAACCAACATAGTCTAGGGAGACATGGAAGGATTCTGAGAAAATACTGTGAGCCTAGCTCTGCAAAGTATGTAGCTCTATAAAATACTAAGAGCCAACTCTGAAAAGTTGGTTATACAAAGGAGAACTATTACAGAGGGAAGGAACGAATGGATTAACAAAGGCCGTAGGCCCCTGGGGCTAGTGTGCAGAATGTACCCTGAGATGGAATCTTGCAGGGTCTAGAAGGTCCATTTAGATACTTTGATTTCATTCTTCTAGAGTTGGGAAGCCTGTGGAAATTGTTAAGCCTGGGGGAAGGGAAGGAGGGGCAGGACTAAAAGATTAACATATTTTTAAAGGAGTTTTCTTAAAGGAGACTTCATTGGGTAAGTAGGAGTGAAATGAGATGCAAATGGTCAGCCTTGGGACAGACGGAAGGAGCCCTGGTAGCGAAATGGTTAAGCACTTGACTGCTAACGGAAAGGTCAGCGGTTCAAACCTACCAGCCATTCTGGAGAGAAAGATGTGGCAGTCTGCTTTTGTAAAGAATACAGCTTTGGAAACCCTATGGGGCAGTTCTACACTGTCCTATAGGGTCACTATGAGTCGGAATGGACTCGAAGGCAGTGGTTTTATGGGTGCTTAGAATCAAGACTTTATATTGATTGTTTTTACTTGCTATACAATTATTTGCCGAACATCTACTGTGTTCCACAACTCTCTTAGGCTTTGGGCATGTAGCAATGAACAAAACAAAACAAAACTCTGTCCCTTTATGGAGCTTAAATGATTGATGGGGAGGATTACAGAGATATATACAATAAATAGTAAATAATTATTTTTTAACTATATAATATATATTTATAAATAATTATCCAAATCCAAACCTGTTGCCTTCGAGTCGATTCTGACTCCTAGTAACTCTATAGGGCATAGTAGAACTGTCCCACAGGGTTTCCTAGGCTGTAAATCTTTACAGCGGCAGATTGCCAGATCTTTTCTCCCACAAAGCTGCTGGTGGGTTTAAATCACCCTTTCAGTTAACAGCCCAGTGCTTAACCATTGCAACACCAAACTGAAAACCCGTTGCTGTCAAGTGGATTGCAACTCATAGCAACTCTGTAGGACAGAGTAGAACTACCTCATAGGGTTTCCAAGGAGCGACTGGTGGATTCAAACTGCCAACCTTTTGGTAAGCAGCCAAGCTCTTAACCACAGAGCCACCACGGCCTCGTTGCACCACTGAGGCTACTTAAATGCATATTTAGGAGAAAATAGAATAAAACCTTGATGATTGGTCCTTAACATTCCCACATTAACAGGTTGGGAAATGAACAGGAGCCTGTAGAGGCCTGTGAAAGTAGGAGGAAAGTCAGGAGCATGTAGTACCTTAAAATCCAGGAAAAGAAACTCTTTTGAGGAAAAGAAAGTAAAACTTGAGTATGAGTTTTACTGAAAAGGCAAGGAGAAAAATGAAGGGAAAAGTGGGGTTAGGAGGAGATTGTTGTAGCATGGGAAATCTTGTTGACATAGGAGAGGAGAACACTGCATATACCACACCTGAGAAGCACAAGAGAATAGCTCTCTACTGCCTATAGAGACGGGGAAGGCAGAGTATCCGGGCACACATGTAGGTAGGTGCGGTGGTTGGAGCTGTGGAAATTTTGTTCTGGTTTCTTCGGTTTTCTCTGTGATACAGGAAGCAAAGTCAGTGACTGAAAGTGAGGATGAGGAGAGAGGTCTGAGCAGCTTGAGGACAGAAGAAAATATATGAAATAGTTGTTTAGAAAAAGGGAAGAGTCAGTGGAGTAGGGAAATACAGTATCATTAAGACCGCACTTGATGTTAACGATCCCAAATCTACAGCGAGACTAGCTCATTTGATTGTGTATGCCTTTTCAGCCTTACTTATTTGCCTAGGTACAGGCTCCAAATAGGCAAAGAATTTGATCCAACTAGGATTTGTGTGTTACCAAGAAGAAATGAGTGATTGCGGGAGAGACTACTGAGTTGAGGCTGCACGGGAAGAAATGCTTGTGTGATTGGCTATGAAATTTAAACTGAGCAAAGAGGAGAGGAGCACCAGAGAGTGCGAAGGCCAGTGAAAGGTTGTAGGACAGATGGATTTTAGACTTTTGAGGTGCAAGAATTTTTGGAGGTGGGCTGAAAGAGATGGTGAACTGGAACAATACTGAAAATGTTTTTGTCACTAATTACAACCTCTACCAATGATTCTATGATCAGCAGAACCTCAAAAGTTCATATGCACAAATTCTTAGCTTGGGGCTTACTGAGGTGAGCTTTTCTATGTATTTATGATCTCCCTAATCTCATATGTGACTCGAAGGTGAAGCAGAACATTGTCACATTTGACTTCTATGTTCAAGTATAAAAAATTCATGAGAAAAAGTACTAGCTGTGTTTCTCTCTGACCACAATGACCTGTATACCTATACAGTCTGTAAATAGAAAGCTGCTTTTTCACAGTTGCTCTTTTACTGTTTGTTTTCCTTGTTGAATACAATGAAAGACTCTCTGATAACCTAAAAATATATATATACATATGTATATATATAAAACTAAAGCACAAATCAAATTTCTAGCCACAATCAATCCCACTTAAAAAAAAAAAAGCTCATGAAAAGTCATTGCTTCTTTTTTTTTTCTTTTCCACAGCTGTGGAAGCATTTGCTATGTTTTGCAAAACAATAGTCATAGCGCTATAAATAATTCTGACCAAAGGAATATTTTTGTATTTATGTCAGGTTTCCTAATCAGAAGATGCCTTAATTTATGTTTGGATTGTGTGCACTACAGTACGGTTTATACCAATGCTGAACGAAAATGGAAACAGATGATTAAGTACTCACACAGTTGTTTTCAGGACATAAATGAAGTAAACAGACAAAATACAGAGTAGACATATAAATGTGCTAGGCAGTACATGAAAGTATTCAACTCAAGTTGAATAAACAAGCACAATGAGAAATTAGATTAAATTGTATATCCAATAAAATGAAGCAAATTTGGAAGAACAAAAGCCATACCAATGTCACATAACATTAAAGGAAAATGTGTTTACATAATAATTGAGCTGTCTTTCTTCAAAATATCCACATGAAGATGAAAAAAAAAGAGATTATTTTGAAAGTATAACAGTGTTATTATAGCCTTCGACGAAGATGTTTGCAGCCTGATTTGTTTATTTGACAACTATTTATGGATCACCTACCATGTGCCAGGAATTGTTCAGGCCTGGGGATTCAGGCAGAGCCCTGCTTTCACTGAGCTTGTGTTCCAGTAGGGGATATAGATAATAAGTAAGTAAGACAAACAGCATGGAGTGATAAGGCTACCCTCTATTGGTTTACTAAGGGAAGCCCTCTCTGAACAGGTGATAATTAAGATGAGATCTAAATGATAATAATGCAAATACAGGTGCCATGTGTATACCAGGCCGAGGGAAGAGCAGGTGCAAAGTCCTAAAGTGGGAGTGTTTATTGTCCTTAAGGAACAGAAAGATTTGTAGGGGTTGATAGTGGAGTGGGCTGAGATTAGAGAGAATTAGTCAAGGCCAGATCTCAGAGGGATTTGCTGGTCATGGTAAAACAAAACCAGTTGCCGTGGAATTGATTCTAACTCATGGCAACCCCATGAGTGTCAGAGTAGAACTGTGCTCCATATGGTTTTCAGTGGCTGATTTTTCAGCAGTAGATTGCCAGGCCTTTCTTTAGAGGCACCTCTGGGTGAACTCAAACCTCTAACTTCTCAGTTAGAGGCCTAGCACATTAACTGTTTGCACTACCAGGGACTCCATGATAACGAGCTTAAATTTTATTTTAAGTGCAACAGGAAAATTTGGAAGGTTGTAGATAGTCAAAAAATGTGGCATGATCTGAGTTTTGTTTTAGTAGCATAATTCTGTAACTATGAGAAGAATGGATTATCCCTTTCATTACCACATTTTCTCTCTCCCTTTTTCTTTTTTTTTTTTTTTGATGGCGTACATTTTCAGTATTGCAATGCTTGCTTACTAACTGAATGTGTTTAAAATTTTTTATTGGTAATATGGATTCTGGGAAATGTGTTCTGGTAATGTAAACCACCAATGAGGTGAGTGGTACTGTGGTGCCACCAATCTGTGGTATAACAAGATACCATGAGATCTATAGTAATTTATTGTGAGCGCCTTTCCATTAGATTACATGGGGAACCTCTGATTTTCCAAATATGACACAGAAAAATGAAAACAAACTTATCAGGGCTCCCCAACTGTCACACAGTCACACAGGAAAGCCTTAATTATGCTTGCAAGTCTTATCTTAGAGAAACAAAGAAAAAAAGAAAAAAAAAGACAAAAGTTTACAAAACTAAGGCATCCAGGAAGCATCATCTAATAGAATGCTTAACCTACACAATAATGAGGCTCTGACTCCGGTCTGCTGAGCTTCATGCATTTCAAAAGGGGCCCACCTTGATGCTAAATACATTAGAACTGGAATCCAATACTACTGGAGATGTCCAGAAACATAAAAAGTGACCGGTGTACTGTTATACCAATGATAGCAAGTTAGAGAGGGACAGACCAGTTAGAAGGCTACTGCAGAATAACCCAGCGTGGATGGGTGGTTTGTATGTGGATTTGCTTTCTTATTTGGCTATTTCATGTTTTATTCTCATTGTGCAACAATACTTCTAGCATAAGGGGGGAAAAAAAAAGAATAGGGGCAGGCGAGGCAGGGACTGAGAGAAATAAAGCATAACCAAAGAGAAAGAGGAATGAAGATAATGGTACTGATAAAGTGACTAAGAGTTTACACGTGACTGGAGAACAAATGCATAGTATTTGGGACATTCTGTTCTGAAGCTGGAAAAGAAGCTATTATGTGAGTTGTTTCTGCCATTGATCATCCCCCCCACCTTCTGTGATTTCTAGCATGCACGTACCCACTTGTATATTCCTGCTTATGAAGTTGTAAAATGGGAGCCAACCTCTTCATTCTTAGTGTAACAATTCAGTGCCCCATTCTCCTTTTCCTGGAACTAATTTACTTGCCTCTCTAATTATTCACCTTCATTGTCACTACAGTATGTTCCTCTCGTACCATGTTTGACTTCAAGCCAATAAATAGGAGAGATTGTTTTAGGAACCCAAGATGATTTGGTTTGCTAGAGAAACCCTTTTATAGTTTGTGAAATAAAATAGAAGGAAGTTTTGGGAGCATATAGGGAATAGTAAACTGTATCAGTCAACTGTATACTATCCCATATGTCACCATTGAAAGACAATTCATTTGAATTAATCAAGTATTTGAATCTATACTGAGAGCCTAGCAAGTATTTGTGGGTGAATGAGAAGAACTGTAAAATTATAAGATAGGCTCTCATCTCATCTTTCTTCCAATAACAAGATAATGTTATTATGAACACTGTGATTAGTCTCTGTAGATGAATTATATTTTCAACTGGCTTGAAAAACTCCTAGCTACAGTAATCTCCAGCTGAGAAATATCTCCCTTCAATTATCACCTACCTAAATGCAATGGAGAAATGTTACTGTGAAAAAACCCAATATTTAATATATATCCAAATGTAGGGACTTTGGTGACTTCTTTAAAGGAAATGGCAAACTAAAATAATTTCTCATCAAGAAGATGAGCAGAGATTAACCTTGTCTCATGTCACAAAGAGTGCTTAAAAATTAATTTGAACAGGGATTATGCTTTCACCAATGGGGGTATGAAAGTTTAAGTAACTTGAGGAAAGCCAGACTTTATTGAAAATGCTAGATTGAAGATCCAAATTAAATCAACAAATTCACTCTTCACCACCTGGTGTAGTGTGTACTTTTCTTTACCTCTGTGAATAGAGGTGGGATGTAGGTGCTATATTAGAACTCGTGATTTTTGGATGGAAAACAAAGCATATCAGAATGACTTGTTTGCTTATGTTAAACTCTATTTCATGCCCAGTCCTCTCTTTAAAACCTTGGATTTGATTTTCTTGGAATAAAAGCCTCTTTGTTTCACAACTTTGTAAGAGCTTTTTTCCTTTGGGTCTACATCTTTGCATGATTGGATCTTGGACACGTTTGAGCCTGAATAATGGTTTGTTCTGGTTTGTGACACTGGGTGGGTACACTTATTTATGTTTTTGTTTATTGGATATTTATACCATTATGGACCTGACAGGGTTTTGGACAAACAACATTCCTCAGTCTTCTTGAATTATTAAGAGGGACATGATGAGAAAGTAAAAATAGAGAGACAGAAAGAAAAAGAAGCAAACAGAAAAAAAAAGGAGTCATTGCTCAGTGTTACTGTAGGAAGCAAATATCAGATTATACAGTCCAGGAACCATTCTGGAACAGGATATTAGTGTAACAGAGGCATTCCCCTTGCTTCAAGGTCTAGCAGGGCTGATTAAATTTTTGGTTGTTTTAGCTGTGCAACTCTTCGTCAGTGTTACCATCTAGTGTTGACATCTTCCCAGATTACAGGGATGAAGTCCTGCATTTGGTGGAGTTATGGGAGTGCTGTGAAGCTCTCTCTTTTGTCACTCTAAATAGGTTTATACTCTTCAGGAAAGAAACTGGTGAGGAAAACAGGAACATTTTTAGTTCTCTTTGAAATCTGTGCTTTATGACTAAACTTTGTGTTCCTATCCTTCAGGTTTGACTCTTGTTATTCAAAGCCAAGCTGGAGAGAATTCAAGGAACCTGTTCTTTCTCAATTGCTTTGGCCTAAAAGACTTTGAATTTGGAAATAAAAGCTCTCTCTTTTGTTTTCCCTGGGTTCTTGTGGGAAAATGATTGCTTTCGAGGGAGAATAAGGTGAAAGGTGTGTGTGTGTGTGTTTGCGTGTGTGTGTGTTTGCGTTTTGGCAGGCTAAATGATGCAGAAGAAACAGGGAGAAGAAATTAAAAAGTGAACATATAGCTCTCAATTTAATATTAATACCATCACACCTAATTTCATTACAGAAGTAAACATGAATGGGAGAACGTTTTAGTGAATCATATGTCTGATAAGCATATGTGCAGTATCATTGCAGCAGAACGTATAAAGAATACTTATAACTCATTAATAAAAATATAAAGATTTAAAAAGGAGGAAAGGATCTGAATAGACATGGAAAGCAATGTTTTCTCTATATCCAATAAAAAAGGATGTGTCTAGATCTACAACTTGATCTATAAACATTTAAGAATTTATAGCTATAGAAGCTTTCTTCTATAAGCTTTTCTATGAGCTAGGCTTGGCTCAAAATCCTATGAATAATATTGTGATCAAGCGCCTTATTTTCATACAGTCAGTACATTTCCAGAAAATATGAGCTGCAACAACGTAGAATGGCAAAAGTTCATTTAGTATTTTGACTCCTTAACTCATTTTATGGCCACTGATTTTGACAAAATATCATAGGTATTCATTATACCGAGAAATTGCCAAATGACATTAGTCACAATGATAGCATTCTTCATAAGCAAAAGTGCAGTATCATTGCAGCATTCCATGCTTTTGTTTGTTAAACACACACACACGCACACACACACACACACAGTTAGCATGTAATATGTTTCTCTCAAAAAAATGTAACTTCGTAAGTTTCCTTAGAGTTCAAATTTTTTTTTTTTAATTAAGAAAAGGCAAATGGAAAGGAAAGGTAGTTTCACAAAATTATAGTGATGAGGATTAATCAAGGATGTCCTCTTGTGCAAATATTAAGAGAAGTTTTTTGTTTTGTTTTTTTTTTGTCTGTTTCCCTCTCCATATTTAGCCTGTGTCAAGGCTGTCAGTTTACTGTGTTGCATTTTAATTCCTTTCCTGGAGCTAGTCATTTCCCTAATAAAGGTAGAGTAACATTTGCCTAGTAGCTACAACAGTGATTGACTTGCTTTTATTCCTGCCTTCCAGAAACATTCTTTCAGCCCCTGGGTCCCTGTCTTCAAGGAGCATTCAGTCTCCAGTGGGAAACCCAGTCAGGGTGACTCACAGTTACATTATAGTCTGTTACATTCACGAGATTGTGGGAAATTCCAGCTGTCGTGAGGTCCTATAGAAGTGACACACCTAACCTTGTCTAGAGAAATCAGAGAAGCTCTCTGGATAGAGTGACATACAATCTGAGATTTAAAAGATAAGCAAGTATTAGCCAGTTGAAAGGGGAGTTGAAGGGTATGGGGAGAAAGAGGTTGTCAGTCCTGGCCCAAGGAAGGGGTATAAAGGTCCACAGTCCTAGATACTAATCTTGCTGTGACTTTCCCGGGCTCCAAAGAAGGTGTGGGTCATTGGGAAGATTGTACCATTTCCAAGTAAGCATTCTTATCAATGGCTGTAAACCAATAGGCTAATGAATAGAGGTCAGTCAGTTCTTCTAAGTTTCAGTAATGTTGTTAAGGTTTAAATTGCTTCATTTCTTCCAAGAAGACTTTCCTGACCAATTTCTTCTTATTCTGAACTTTCCACCTCTTTAAATTACATTTTTCCTTATTTATATAATCTGTTGCACATTTTACAAAACATTCACAGCTTTTCATTTTCCTTCAATGTATCTCATTTAAGTTGAATGAGTAGTACTACACCTGATACGCAAGGACCCAAAATATCTCAGCAGATTGGAATAATGGGTGAAACCCACTAAGATGAGTTAACAGAAAGAAAAATGTACAGTTTTATACACACTAAAAAGAAAAACAAATCCAGAAGTAAAGGATCGGGGAGATATCGTGGCATCTAGGCAACATTGCTGGAACAATGTAAGAAAACCATTGAAGTAACTTAGAAATTTACCCCAAAGAAGATTTTGGGAGAATATTAAAGTTCTGGAAGGGTTTTGGATTCTTTTTTAACTTAGTAGGCAGTGTTGTGTAAGTGTTAAGAACACAGGGGCCTCCATCTCTTTACAAAAATGAGACTTTGAACAAATTATTTAACCTATTTGTGTCTCATTTGTAAAATGGGAATAATAACAGTTTGTGCCTCTTGTAGTGTTGCTATGGGGATTAAATTGTATGAATAATGTAAAACTCATTAAGCATGTAAACACATAATTTCAGATGCTGATAGCAGTGTTTCTCAACCCCTTTAACATGTTGGTACATATAGAAAGTAATATTTATTCCGCATACCTACTGAGATTAATACGTGAGATTTGTTATGGCTGGAGGTAACTGCTCCAGGGTTTTGGCTACGGCAGGTCCTGCTGGGCTCTCTGCTAAAGGGCTAAGGAGACATTTGCAAATGTCTGAAGACATTTGTGGTCACAACGGTGGTGAGCAAGGGCTGCTACTGGCATCCATTGGGTAGAGGATATACTGCTGCTGAACATCCTGGAATGCATGGGATAGCCTCTATAACAAAGAATTATCCAACCCAAAATGTTAATAATGCCAAGATTAAGAAGCTCTACTATAACCCATATGTGAACCACCACTTAGTAAACTCTGCTAAAAGTATTATGGAGAAAATAAAATAGGGGAATGTGACAGAGAATGCAAGCCTTGGTGGTGCGGTGGTTAAGCACTTGGCTGCTAACCAAACGGTCGGCAGTTCGAACCCACCAGCCACTCCATGGGAGAAAGATGTAGTAGTGAGCTTCTGTAAACATTTACAGCCTTGGAAACCCTATGGGGCAGTTCTACTCTGTCCTATAGGTTCACTATAAGTTGGAATCGAGTTGACGGCAGTGGGTTTTTTTTTGATAGAGAATACCAGGGTGTAAAAAAAGGCGACGGTGGCATCTGACCTCCTCTAACTTCACGAGGGGAGAAAGAATCACCATCAGCATCAGCCCAAAGCTGACTCCTGTGAGACGGAGGTCAAACATACCTCCACCCTTCAACTGTTTTACCAATTCTAACACCAGCTGTCCCTCCCATGACACTCTCTACTTCTCTACTGGGTTCAATAATTCATTGCAGTGGTCACACAGAACTCACAGACAATCATCACTGTTATGGGGTTTATTAGGGAAGTAACAGGTTACAACTCAGGATCAGAATCAACAGACTACAAACTTGGGATCAGGATCAGGATCAGGAAGCACGTAAGCAAAAAGTCTCTCTTCTTCAGTGCAGGACAGCTCTCAGCTCCTCTTGGCCATGCAGGGGTCCTCTCAGCCCCCTCAGAACAGGCTCCTCTCAGCCCTCTCAGGACAGGCTCCTCTCAGCCCTCTCAGGACAGACTCCTCTCAGCCACCTCAGGACAGGCCTTCTCTCTCGGCCCTTGGCCCTTGGCGTCGCTCAGGCCTGGCCTCTGCCCTGCTCAGGCAAGTGTTACAAAGCTCTTTAGCTCTACCGACAAGTGCTCAGAGGCACCCTACTCCGCCAAGAAGCTCCCTGCCTGAAGGCGCTCAGCTCTCTTGCTCCATGGGTTGGCATGCCTACTGTAGCTACCTTGCTCAGTGGGCCAGGGAGCCCACTGCCATCTTGCATCAGTCTCCTGGTTCTGCTGCTACTGTTTCTCTGCGACTGGATGGCTTCTTCCCATCTCCTGTGTTACAGCTCTCTCTGTCTCCTGGGTCTAGGAGGTTCTCAGTGCAGGGATCCTGGGTCCAAAGGATGTGCTCCACTCCTGGCTCTTCCTTCTTGATGGTAGTGAGGTCCCCTTTTTGCTTTGGGATTGGCTTTCTTTTTAAGCCTAGTGGAATGGCAAAACTGACCAATCCCCTGCAAGGGTTCCATACACTTTATTTGCAAGGTCCCATCCCCCCTCAGTGATTCCATGCACCTTATTTGCATTATTAGCAGACTGTCCAATCCCCTTGGTGGGCCACAAACACCTTATTTTCATAGTCCCACACAGTCATTTTGTGGGAGTCACAAAGAATATGGCTAGAAGGGCCATGTTAAGTAATTTACTGCCCCTCACTGGATGAGAGGGACTGCTTTAGCTAGGGTGATCAGGGAAGTTTTCTCTGAGGAGGTGACATCTGAATTGAGACTTGAATGATCAGAAGAAGACATCCATGCAAATATCACGGGTGGCAAAGCATAGGACAAATTTTAGGTGTAAACAGAAACAATACATATTTGAAAAGCTGTCATTTAGAAGAGATTTGATTGGAATGTGTGGATACTTAAGGAATGATTAAACCATCTTGACTTTTAAGCTTCTAACTCTGAGATTTTGTATAATTTCATTTTTAACAAACATCTTACTAGTTCTGAGCCTTGATCATTTTCATTTCTCTCCCTGTAGCAAGCTCCCTCTTCCATATTTTTCAGATCAATTTGGCTATCATTATCTGGAAGAAATAAGTGCTTGTTCATTGTTTTAAATTGTTCTCTAGTTTCCTGCATTTTTACCCAGTTAGATTATACGTTC
The DNA here is from genome assembly GCF_000243295.1 of Trichechus manatus latirostris. NCBI lineage: Eukaryota > Metazoa > Chordata > Mammalia > Sirenia > Trichechidae > Trichechus > Trichechus manatus. The sequence continues at coordinate 12,302,394 of NW_004443943.1, read as the reverse complement.
CTTAAAGGCAAGAACTATATTGATACTTCTTTTCACTGGATGCCTGAGGGCTCAGTAAGCAGTTGATAAAAAAGAACAATAATACCTTCCATTTATTAATGCTGTCTTCATAGACTAAGGGCTTTGTATAAAATTGTATATTCAATTCCATTTGAGGTAACAGCTGTTACTATTTACAGCTACTACTACTACCACTACTACTGTTACTACCACTATTATGGTTACGACCACTACCGCCACCAGTACCGCTACCACCACCAGTACTACTACTCCTCTCAATTTACAGATGTGAGAACTGAGGCTCGGGTCACACAGCTAGTACGTAAATTGGGAGGTATTTTTACGCAGGCAGTCTGACATTGGAATTGGCACCTTTATATATACTGCATTGCTTCTTGAAAACTTGAAGAATAAATGAAAAGAAAAATTTTATATTTTCCCATTCTCCATTCTTGCTTATAAATAGGAGGTACTTTCTTAAAAAAAAATTTTTACATGTATTTTTTTTTTCTGGGAGTAATTTTTTTCTCAGCATTTTAAATATGTTATAACAGGAATCCAGTTTATACTATCCACAAGCTCCAGAACAAGGGATTTCTAGTCACTTTATTGCCAGGATATATACTCTTTGCCTCATGCTGCTTTCATTCATTAAAATGTATGTATTCTGCAAATAGGTATCCAATCTGTAATAAGTCAGCCTTCTAAAAAACGTTCATGGAAAGCACTTGAAATGGCTGCCACATAAGAATATGCAAACCTGTTTGGTACTTGGTGTGATTTGCTACCATTTATGGAGTTTTGTAAACAAACAGTGAAGTTGTGTGAAACTGTAAATTAGTGGCCTGCCTTCCTCTCGGATGTGCAATCCCGTTCACAAAATGCCTTGTGATAGATAGTCAGCATTGGAGCAGATTATGAGGAGCCTGAAGTCCTTTTACAGGGCAGAGTGATAAGCACCTGGTCTGAGTTAGGCAAACTCTCCTGCCTAAAAGAAAGTACAACCCAAGATCTCCCATTCATTTTTCTTTCTTTTTTTTTAACCCGAGGCATATTTGTTGCTGCCAAAGAGCCTAACTTAGGGGTTTGTAACATAGTAGGCATCCAAGAAATGAATCAATGAAGAATAAAAGTCTGCCTGTGCTTATAGCACACCAGTAAGACACTAAAGAAACCCAGTTGGGCTTTCAGTTTTAGCCACAAAATACAGAGGTTGTCTGTGCTGGAGACAGTTACAAAAGACCTTGGACGGGGGATCATGCAGACATTTAGCTGCAAACATTCGATGCCAGGTCTTCTCCAGTACTCCTCTGAATCCACAGCAAGCCCAACCCACCAGCCCCTGCAGAGGAGGAATCAAGCAGTTTCTTAGGCTAGTGGCTACAAAGCTGTTTCACTGTAGATAAGGCTTCTAACCAGTGTAGGCAGTATTTCAGTCATGAACGTTCATAAAATGTCAGTCAATATTAATGAGGAATGAATTGTGACCAGCCAAGGCTTTAGGGAGATTGCAGTAATAGGAGAGAGGATCCCTCCGTGTATCTCATGTCCATGTGTTCTCTTAATTATTATGAGATGCTCTCAGTGAGCTTCTCTTAGCTCTCTGAGAAGAGCGACCATTCATTTTTATTACTTACACCTAAAAATTATTATTTTAATAAAGATAATTGTCTGTCTTATAAATAGACCTGCAATGCAACATTGTACTGCCAGCCTCTTTTTGCTTTTTTTGATATTGCACAAATCAGTTTACATTTCCAAGAATCACTAATAATTGCCAAGCCATAGAGCAGTGGGCAAGAGCTATCTTTAGGCTATCCCTAAATTCTCTTTCCTCTTCCAAAAATGTTCTTTAAGACACACACACATATATGTTTAAGATTAGTCTAACTCTATCCTCTTTTTATTTGTTGTGCCCTTAATTCCTTTTACAGTTTTTACTACAAAGCCTTATGTTTGCTCCTGTATTGTCTGATAGCCTGGAACTTGTCTGTCTCCTTACTGTCTATAAGTTCCTTAATGGTAGGATATGTCTTGACTTATATCCCCAGTTTCCAGCAGAGTAAGAATTTGTAAGATAACTATTCCTGGTGCGTAGTAGATAATCAACAAATGTTTATTGAATAGTTCTCCAATAAATATGTGCGACATGAATGACCCACTAAATGAAACAAAACTGTTCAGTTTTACATGTGGATGCTTTATCACAACTAGAACACAAAGATGTTAAGGAGGGGGCATGCATTCTGAATTATAGGCCATCAGTAATCTCTGATGATAATTGTAGAGGTTCCTGGTAGAGGATCCCCAAGGATCAAGGTAGAAAATGGAGAAGGTATGGGGAGCCAAGGGCTAGATGATCATAGCAAAGGAATAAGACTTATTTTAATTTTATCAGCTCTCTCCCCTCCCTTATCTATTCCAGGGAGCTGTTAAGAAGGCCAAACCTTTGGAACGACATTATAATGAAGAGGAAACTCTTGTAAGGGATGCTGCCTTTTCAGTATAGCGTCCTTAGGGAAAGAACTAAACTGTTGTCAACCACTGCTCACTTAACAAGGAGGTGAAGCCTCTAATAGCCATTTTCCTAGTTTCCTACAATTGTGGTTTAGTACTTTGGTCTATAGCAATCCTCTAATCAACAGCTTTACAATGTGATGTGATTCTCTCTTTTTACATAGCTCATCATCTATAGAATAGAAATTTTGATCCTAAATATATGTATGTATGTATATATGCATATATATGTATATATGTACCTACATATACATACCTACATAGATATGTTTGTGTTTTTATATATCTATTTCTACATCTCTGTATAACTATAACAGTGCTCCATAGAGTTTCTAACACACATGGGGTTGCCGTGAGTTGGAATCAACTCAGTGGCAACTTTTTTGTTTCTGTGTTTTGTATAGTTATAGTGCCTGGGTTTGAATCTTGGCAGCACTCTTTCAGCCTGGTTCCACGATTCACTAGCCATGTAACCTTCAACAAGTTACCTAATTTCCCTAAGTCCTAGTTTACCTTCTGGAAAATAGAGATAATGATAGCACCCACCTCATAGGACTGTTCTTTAATATGAAATGTGAAATCCATGTAAAACACTTACACAATGCCTGGAACATAGCAAGAACATACTATTACTATTATTTCTTATGAATCCATTAAAATAACTATTTCCTCATCGTAATGAAATAACAACATGACATAATAGGCATGATAAAAGTCAACGCATCTCTCTGAGCATATTAAAAAATTCTTTCTGTAGAGAACAACAGGTTCAGGGAAGGCATTTACTGTGGTCAGAGGTCTGCAGCAATCAGAATTACAGAAAGACAATGGCGTGAAAAACAAACGTGAACTGAAAGCTGACCAGAGAACCTGTGACAGGAGAGAGCAGTGAGGAGCAGGAAGCCGAAGAGTAGAAATTAGGCTTGAGGGAATGTAAGTTTGGGAATAGAAAAGGTGATGAAGGGAGTAATAGCCTCTTCGGTGTTTGACCCATAGCAGAATTGATACAGCCAGCTTTGTCTTTTGTATTCGAAGATGGTGCTTCTGATGGGGATTGCTGTTTGTTGCAAGAGATGCTGCTGAACAGTTCATTCCAAGAAAGCCTGCCCTTTGGTTCCAAGCTGTCGCTGCTGTTTAGAGCAAAGCTGTCGTAGACATGTGGCCTGCCCAGTCCTTTGCTCTGATACAGTCTCCCCATCCCTGAATACTTCAGGTTTACTTGCGCCACGTGCCGCTGAGTTTCTCTGTGGTTCAGGGTTGTCACAGTGTTTGAAAAGCACCAACAAAGCTTTCCTTCTTTCGTGCCTGTTTGTGGTCATATCAATTTGCCATAGAATAGTTGCTGATGACCTGTTTTTCTTAAGATTTCTTGCCTAGCACAGTGTTTTGTTTATGTTTTACTGAGTATCACTTTTGATTAACTCTAGAAGCGTTACTTGCTTCCAGGACCTCATAGTGAGAGGTCCTGCCTTACCATTTAGTGTTATGATTGGTATGCAGTCCACCCTGATGATATATCACGTCAGAAGTCCAATTTTATCCTTATAAGAGAGAAAGGGTAGCCTTGTAGCCCTAAAGAAGATTGGATCCTAACTGCACTATGAACTTCCAATTTGTTCTAGACCTTGATTCCAATATTAATTTTCTAAATAGATCAGATCATATGAGTCACCTCATATGGGGAAGTTGCTTAAAATACAGATTTCTGGACACTACCTCAGAACTACTGAAACATATCAATAGGAGGAAACTTGTATTTTAACTAGCAACTGCAACATTGCAGATTAGGTTATAAATGGCAGCAGAGACCCCTTCCCCCCACTCCCCCACAAAGCACACGCTCATACACACACACAGGTGTCATAGATTCCCAATTTACTTAGTTAAGGAAACAGAAGCTAATGGAAGTGCAGTGGCTAAATACAGCAAGAGTAGGCACAATTTATTTCTGCAGCGCCTTTCCCATGCCTCTTTCTGATGGTTAGAGAAGCTCCATAGACTTCCCGGTTGTGAAATACATCGGTGCTTGGGAGAGTAATGCATCCTTAGAGACATGGAAGCTCCACATTGGGAACCTATCCAGACCTCACCCTATGTGTCTCTTCATTTGTAACCTTTTTGCTATAGTAAAACTGTAATCATAAAAAAAAAAAAAAAAAAGTGATACTTGGCTCTGTCTCTGCCTTTTTATTATGAATCTTACATTATCAAGTTACCCTAAAAATCTTGGCATTTCCATTGGGGTTAACAAAGTTTTCCCATCACCTGTTTTTATAAGACTCATAAGCTAAGGATGTTTTTGCATTTTTCAATGATTGATAAAAAATAAAAAGAAGAATATTTCTTGTCATATGAAAATTACAGCGTTGAAATGTAAGTTTATTGGAACCCAGCACACTCATTCCTTTAGTTATTGTCTATGGCTGCTTCCATGCTGCAGTGGCAGAGTTGAGTAACAACAGAAACCACATGGCCTGAAAGCCTGAAATGGTTACCACCTGGTCCTTTACAGAAAACGACTGGCAACTTCTGATTTAAGGGAATGTCGACATGTATCGGGCTTTCCTGGTTCTTGAACCAAATACAGCATCAGCAGAGTCCTGTGCTTATCTGGGGTTAAGCTGAGTCTGTGCCCAGTGGCCTTGAATACTATCCCAGTCTCCTGCACTCTATCGTCCTGGGAAATGACTTTACACATTTAACCCTGGATCTTGAATTCATTCCCTCTGACCTGGAGGTTTTGATGCTGAGTTTGGGCTGAAGACCACAGTTGTAAACCTGTTCCCCCCACAGCATCCTACATGATTCATAAAGTCTGGATCCACCAATTCTAATTTTTTCATTTCATAGATGAAATAATGTACTTGCTTGCCAAGAAGTTAAGTGACTTGCTAAAGGTCTTGCAGCTGATTTTGGTAGCAAAGGACCAGACCCCAACTCTCTAGGACATCTTTATGGTCATTATAACATGTGTCTGAAAGCAATTACTAGTTGTGACTTTCTAGGCGCATGAGTTTGTGACAACTTTCAGGGAACAGGTCACACTTTCCAAATGCAAATAGATGAGAAATTTCCCTTTTTGAATTGGAGAGGATTGTTTTAAGTGGAAACCAGGAGGCCTCCTGGGGCTTCTGTCATTTTAAATTGTCAACCTTTAAAAAAGCTCAAGGGCCAGACGGCTCAAGGTAGGGAGAAAAAAAAAAGTTAATAAAAAACGACCATGGTGCTCTCTGACTGACATTTGAATTTGTAATTTTCCTTTCTAATTAGTATTAAAGCTTTCCCTATTTGGAGAAAAAGATGAGTGGCTGAACTTTAACTTTGAAAGAGATGTTTTAACAGCTGCTTACCATTCTAAGATGAATGTCAGTAATTAGAACTATTATCATTTTCTGTTATCATTATGGCTGCTGTTATTAATCCTCAACATGGAAAACCATAACGTTAATGCTGGCTATACCAGACTATGAAATCCTAATTATCATTCCTTACTCCAGAAAAGAAGGTATTTTTAAGAGCAAAGCAGCTAATAAAAGGAGGAGGTGGGAGTTGCTTAAAATTGACATTTCCTGTCACTAGCTGAAAGAATTCTGGAGAGTGACTCCTTTTATTCTGCTTCTTAACTGATTAGAAGGGTCATCGGATTCATCCATAAGCAGCTGGGTTACACATTGTAGGCCTTGACCTCTCAGTCGTGGCTCCCCCACTGAATTTCAACCAGCTAATATCCTTGTTTGACAATAATAAAAAATACCTCGGACATAATTACTATTGACCTGCCAAAACCGATAATCAGTGGAAAAATGACTTTAACATTTTAAAAATAAAGTAAATCTGTTGCTTGAAAGAATCCACCACCATTGTGTAGAGTAATCTAAAATATTATACTGCACTATTAACTTACTTCAATCATTATTTTGGAGCTGAAGGGAGGGAGAGTATTGCCCTGGGTTATTCCCCCTTTACTTGGCTTTTACTTTATATTAAAGGAGGATAATTAAACTTTCCATGCCAAATCCAGGGATAAATACACCCAAAACCAAACCAAAGAAAAATAGCATACTTAAATTGTAGTGTATAAATCAAGAGGTCTAAAGATAAAAGAAATGAATTAATTTTACCTTTTATTTATCTAAATTTTGATTAATCAGATGTGACTCAGCCACTAATTGCTAAACATTTATCAGTGGATCAAGAAAAGACTTTATCAATAACCTTAAGGCAAAACCCTCAGGCATAACATGAGAATAATTTGTTTTTAAGTGGAAAGATATTGAAAGGCAAGCATTTCTTTTCACTCCGGCAATGTAATCTATTTCCCAGTATTACCAGGCTAAGATCTGATTTCTAATATAAGTGTAGAAAGAGAACAGGTTACGTCCTCTAAAACTGTTTCCCAAGTAAAATATGATTATGAGAAATAACTAGGCATCTGTTACGGCTTGAATTTCGTCCCCCCAAAAGATATGTTGAAGTCCTAACTCCTGTCCCTGTGAATGGGACCTTGTTTAGAAATAAGGTGACTGATAACCCCTTCTGAATGGTATCATAAAAGTGGAGAACAGACACAGAGAGACTCACCCAGAGGGAAGACAGATGCCATATAAAGATGCATCTAAAGGCCTGAGGCTACCAGAAACTGGAAGAGACAAGGAAGGATCTTCCCCTCTAGTAGACAGACAGAGCATGGCCCTGCCTATGTCCTGAATTTCAACTCCTAGCCTCCAGAAATATGAGACAATTAAATTTGTGTTCTTTAGAACAACCCACGTTGTGGTATTTCATTACAACAGCCTTAGCATACTAAAGAGAGGGTTCTACAGCCTCCTCTTGGAAATGTTAGCATATTAAAATTTAACAAGACATTTTGAATTTTGTTTCACCGTTTCCCAAACTTTGCCCAGAGCATGTTATTTTCACCTTTTACCTATTAACTTCCACACAACACCATGAAACAGGTGTTAGGTACGGGAGATAATGATCTAGGAAGGAAACTTCCTGTAATAAAGCTGGCTTGCACAGGAAGGGGTTATGGGAAATTTTTATTACTTCAGGAGATCATCAGGTATATACAGGAAGAGAAGGAAGTAGTGCAGTCTTAGGTGTCAGCATCTCTAGACAGTCAGAGCTGTCTGAGGATCACCTACCATCCTCTGGGATACCATATTCTTTTTGTGGGAGAGGAGTTTAGTGTCTGGTCATACTTTGGAAGACATTTCCTAAATTTATTTTTATATTACCAAAATCGTCTACAGTGAAGTTGGGATTCATCCTCTTAGTATGAAAGTATTGATGCATGAATGCGTTTTAATATTGCTAGACATTATGTTGATAAAGTATGTTATAAATAAAGTGGTTCCAAATGCCTGTCTGTGACCACAGTTAATCCATGATGATGTTTTTTTTTCCCTCAGGCTGTGATGATGATATGAGAAAAAACAATTTAAGTGAGTTATTTTAAACCCAAATTGACTTAATTTAAAGGAATATCTTCTAAGATTGATTTTTTAATGTTGAAAAGAACTTCATTTTCTAAAAAAAAATGAAAGTTCAGTTTTAATTAAATTTTGTTTTGCTTTTGAATATTCTTACTTGGGAAAATAAAAAAAAAATGGTGATGCTATGCAGTCCCCAAGTTGTTGATATATTTACAAAAATATAGCTGAGTTACCAGAGTCTTTAAGAATTGACAGTCTCTTGGAATTGCCCCCTCCCCAACAGCAGCAATGGTGAACCTGAGTGAACTAGTTACTCCTTAGTTTGTCTTTATAAATTTCTGTGCTAATGGAGTCTTATGGCTGTGAAGTCAGTATCCTCTCTCTGAAGTTAACTGACTCTTAATGGAACCGAATATTCATTCTTGGTGTTTCTGGCATATTTGTCTGGCACAGAACTTATTGTCCTGGACTGAACCTGATATAACATAGTTTGTTATTACCTGAAAACCAATTTACCAGGCATCAAATCAACATCTCAAAATATAATAGCGTCTGTATTAGGAAAGAAAAGTCCTAGGGTAATAATAAATAAAATGTTCAATTTGGCAGGGTCTGTGGCGATGATCTAGGACAGCTCTATCATTTTATAAATGAGGAAGTCAGATATGATGTGATAAGTAAATAAGGTTCCCTTGGCATCGGCTAATAGAATTCCATTCAATTAAATGTTTCCATCATGTGGGTAATACAAGTTCCTGTAGGATTGAAAAGGTTTTCAGTTATATTAGGATAAATGTAATTCAATAAAAAATAGTGTTCATTAATGCAAAGATCTGGAAGGAAGCAAGGAATATATCTTATATATTCTATCCTGTAATTTGATCAACTGTATTAAGTACATGCTTATAAGAAGAGTAGTAGTGAAAATAAAGAAATTGACATTCATGAAATATACTGTATTTATGGGATCATCCCATGCGAATTTACAATCCAAATAAGCTAAGATGGCATTCTGTGTTCAGCTTTGTATTAAAAAAGAACACGAATTGAGAAAAATATCACCGCTGGACATAGTAAATATGTTTGAAGATCCTAGTGTTATTATTTTTAATTTTTCTATATAGAAAGCAATTTTCTCTGCTGAATAATGCAGAATTTTAGCTTGAACACTCCTCATTGGAAAGGATAATTTTTGTTAATATAGCATTATAATTCACTTATTCTTATAAATATTCTATTTTATTTATTCACATTGGAAATTTTCTCATTTAAAATATTCAATATAATTTTCTGTTTGCAGAATCAGTTAGATTTAGATTTTTTTTTTTAGTTGAGGAAAATGTTGTTCCTTAACTCATTTAAATAAAAAAAGTTTCTAAAATTTAAGTGTAAAAATACCTAGAAAATAACTATACTATATGGAAAAGCAATGAAGAACAATATTTGAGAAAATAGCTCACTATTGACCCTAAATGTGCCTTAATAATAAATAGTTACAAATTATTAAATGCTTATTACGTGCTAGACCTCAAGGGCTTTATTTAGGTTTACTTACTGAATCCTAAGGCAAGCCTATGAAATAAGCAGTATTAGGCTGATTTTACAGATGAAGAAACTTGGCCAAAAATGCCCACTTATGAAGGTGACGCAGTGGGATCAGGATCTAGGTCTGTTGTACATCCAAGGCCAGAGTCTTAATTGTTAGGCTCTACTGACCTGACCTCTGTGTGAACAAGCAGGGGAGATGCTTTACTAGGGGCCACAGATGCAGCTTGGTTGTGCCCCTTTAACAAGGCATAACTGCAGTGGGGACCGTAATAGGCATGTGGCCAAGGCACTTCTGAAGGTAGTGATGACAGCTATTTCTGAAATATTGAAGCTTCTGGACCTTTCTGTTACTTTGTTGTTGTTGTTAGGTGTTGTCAAGTTGTTTCCAACTCATAGTGACCCTTTGTAGGACAGAACAAAACACGACTTGGTCCTGCGCCATCCTCACAATCATTGCTAATGTTTGAGCCCATGTTAATCCATCTTATTGAGGGTCTTCCTCTTTTTCACTGACCCTCTACTTTACCAAGCATGATGTCCTTCCCTAGGGACTGGTCCCTCTTGATAACATGTCCAAAATACATGAGAAGGAGTCTTCCATCCTCGCTTCTAAGGAGCATTCTGGCTGTACCTCTTCCAAGACAGATTTGTTTGTTCTTTTGGCAGTCCATGGTATATTCAATATTCTTTGCCAACAGCAAAGTTCAAAGGCATCGATTATTCTTTGGTCATCTTTATTCGTTGTCCAGCTTTTGCATGCATATGAGGCTACTGCAAATACCATGGCTTGGGTCAGGTGTACTTTAGTCTTCAAAGTGACATCTTTGCTTTTTAACACTTTAAAGAGGTCTTTTGCAGAGCAGATTTACCCAATGCGATACACCATTTGATTCTTGACTGCTGCTCCCATGGGCATTGATTGTGAATCCAAGTAAAATGAAATCCTTGATAACTTCAATATTTTCTCCATTTATCACGATGTTGCTTATTGGTCCAGTTGTGAGGATTTTTGTTTTCTTTATGTTTAGGTGTAATCCATACTGAAAGCTATAGTCTTTGATCTTCATCAGTAAATGCTTCAAGTCCTGTTTGCTTTTAGCAAGCAAGGTTGTGTCATCTTCATATCCCAAGTTGTGAATGAGTCTTCCTCCAGTCCTGATGCTGTGTTCTTCTTCATATAGTACAGCTTCTGGAATTATTTGCTCAGCATACAGATTGAATAAGTATGGTGAAAGAATAAAACTCCGACGCACACTTCCCTGATTTTGAAACACATGGTATCCCCTTGTTCTGTTCAAACGACTGCCGCTTTTTCTATGTACAGTTTCCTCATGAGCACAATTAAGTGTTCTGGAAGTCCCATTCTTCACAATGTTAACCATAATTTGTTATGATCCAGATAATCAGATGCCTTTGCATAGTCAATAAAACACAGGTAAACATCTTTATGGTATTTTCTGCTTTCAGCCAATATCTATCCAACACCAGCAATGATATTCTTTGTTTCACTTCCTCTTCTGAATCTGGCTTGAATTTCTGGCAGTTCTCTGTCAATATATTGCTACAACCATTTTTGAATTATTTTCAGCAAAATTTTACTTGCATGTGATATTAATGATATAGTTTGATAATCTCTGCATTCTGTTGGATCACCTTTCTTTGGAATGGGCACAAATATGGATCTCTTTCAGTCAATTGGCCAGGTAGTTGTCTTCCAAATTTCATGGCATAGATAAATGCGTGCTTCCAGCGTTGCATCCATTTGTTGAAACATCTCAATTGGTATTCCATCAATTCCTGGGGCCTTGTTTTTTACCAATGCCTTCAGTGCACTGTGGACTTCCTCCTCCAGTGCCATAGGTTCTTGATCATATGCTACCTCCTGAAATGGTTCAACGATGACTAATTCTTTTTGGTACAATGGCTCTGTGTATTCCTTCCATCTTCTTTTGATGCTTCCTGCGTCATTCAATATTTTGCCCATAGAGTCCTTCAATATTGCCAACTCGGGGCTTGGATTTTTTCTTCAGTTCTTTCAGCTTGAGAAATGCTGAGCATGTTCTTCCCTTTTGGTTTTCTAACTCCAGATCTTTGCGCATTTCATTATAATACTTTATCTTCTGGAGCCCTCTCTATCACTTTACCAATTCCTTTTTCAATGAGGTACTCTCAAGTTCCTCTGTTGACTGCTGACAATAAACTACCAGTGAACTTGAAAATGACACTTCCTTTGTATTTGGAAAGGAATTAAGGTGAGAGTTGGCTCAGAAGCAAAGGAAAAAAAAAATCTTATTCTTTTTATTATCAATCCGTAAAGTGTTTTCTAGAACAGTTGATATTCTTTTCAGAAATTGTGTCTGGGGAACATACCTATTTTAAAAAATTACAGTCTAGACTAACAGATATTAGCCAAAGGCTTTGGGGAGCTCCAGTTTAATGATGTGGGGTTCTGTGTATCGGAATCAACTCAAAGGCAATGGATTGTTTTGGTTTTTTCAAAACATAAGTGTCAAGTGACACAGCTGGACTAGAATGGTACCTCTTAATCACATTCCTATCTTATATTGGTCTGGTGCTTTACACATTACTAAAAACAAACATACAAAGAAAACCCTAAACCCATTGCCATTGAGTCAATTCTGACTCATAGCTACCCTGTAGGACAGGGTAGAACTTACCCATAGGGTTTCCAAGGCTGTGATCTTTAAGGGAGAAAGCTGCCACATCTTTCTCCCGTGGAGCAGCTGGTGGGCTCAAATGTCCAACCTTTCGGTTAGCAGCTGAGCACTTTAGCCACTGCACCACTAGGGCTCCTTACACTTTACTAAAGGAGGAAGCAGATGACAACAGCTATAGGGACAGAGGAGTGTGGTGGAATGAAGAGCACATGCCCATTCTCAGATGGAAAACTGCTCCTCTGGTATGACCACTTTTTGCTGTGTAGGAATGAAGGGCCAGCTTTCCACCTCTTCTGATTTTTTAAGAGAAACTGTAAGAATCAAATTTTTCATGAGAAATGTACTAATTCTATTTCTGAAATTGTAGCAAAAATTTAATATTTCCAGTATGAATTTCATTATGTGTATCCAGTACTTTCTTAATTACTTTGGTCTCTACTCATTGAGCCCATCCAGAAAAGCTGTGATATAGTTAGGGTATGTATTATTTATTCCTGTCTTTCAGGTGAGGAAACTGAGGTACACAGATCACAATCTGTAACTAAGCTGAAACTTAAATTCTCTGGAGCCAGTCTGCCTCAATTCAAATCCTATTTCTACTAGTTACAGTCAGTGTGACCTTGGAAGAGTTATACAACGTTTGTATGCCTTTGTTTTCTCTAACAGATTATAGTAGTCCTGATATGATAAGGTTGTTGTGCTGATGCAGTTAGAAATTTAGAATATATTTGGTATCAACATTTAGCTGCTTTAATAGTAATAACAGCAGTATTTCACAGTGCTATCAGTACAGGAGTAAAGAAGAGAACTGCCAGAAACACAATTTCAGCAATGACATTTTTAGCAATGATATGACACACACATAGCTAATACTTAGTTGTAGTGTCATCTTTTAAAACGGTTCAGGAACATTATTTGAATTTTTTCTTATAAAGAGTTACAAACTTTGTTTTGAGTGAGTTGGATACTTATGCTTAACAAGCCAAGGGACTCAGTAGAAATGCCCTTTCCTTAGAAATATCAATAGAACCACATAGCAATTGAAATAGAAAGAAAAACTTTGTTGTTATAATTCAGAAAGCAATCACCCAAGTCCCAAGATCAGAACAACAAATCAGATAAGAAACGCAGAGTAATCATTGCAAAAGAGAAAACGTGAGCATGTGGAGCTGTGTGTGTGCATGTGCACATGGTCTTCATTTATGGTTAATCCCTTATCATAAATCCTATTTATTTGACCTTGTCAGAATCTCACAAATCTTATCCCTTCTGTCCAACATTGTCTGGATTGGGACCCAGATGCCTCTTTCCATTTCTTGTCTTAACAACTGGTGTATATGTCTGTCATTTGTATTATAAATCCTTAATTTTACTTAACTTTTCTCCCTGTTGACATCTTTTAGGACAGGAACAGTCTGAATCTTTGGTACTTACAACATTTCTTTAATATATTGCTGTACCATAAATGAAGTAAGTTGGAAGTGTAGAAGAGGTGCTGACAAATAAAGCTATGCTGGATAATTTTGTTTTCTGAAAGCAAATGACAATGTCCTTAAATCTTCACAAGGATTGACTAGCTTTTCAGCTGACTCATAGCTACCCTATAGGTATATTTTATATAGGCCATTGTTTGTAAATCTTGGCAGAAGTGTAAGAACAAAGACGTTGGTTAGCCTGAATTTCTTTTGTTCCAGGCTGACTTTAGAAGTCTAATCCAAGAGTTGTACATGCCATCTGCATTCAAGGATTCTATGAACTGTCTTTATTAACTGTTTAATTTCATTGTAGTTTATTTAATCTCTTCAAAAATAAACTTGGGTTTTGCCTTTTTATATTGTGCTGTTGAGTTGATTTCTCATTTATAGCGAACACATGTGACGGAGTAGTACTGCCTCATAGGGTTTTCTAGGCTGTAATCTTTTGGGGAGCAGATCACCAAGGGTTTCTCTCCTGGAGTGGCTGGATGGGTTTGAATTGCCAACTTTTTGGTTAGCAGCCAAGCTCTTAGCTACCAGGGCTTCCTAGATTACTGCTGGAGATAGTGAGCAAAGCACCTGATTTTCAGGAATGGATCAGTGGTACTTGTGAGGAAGCTACTATCTCTTACATCTTAGATCTAACTAATATGTTCTTCCATGCACTATGGAAGAAAACTTATTAGTAAAGCTAGAGTTACATGTATATATATATGTATTTAACTCAAATATAATTGTTACAATGCAGGCTTAAACTATAGGCTTTTTGCTTATATAAACAGATACTTAGGCAGAATCAAAAGAAATTCATAATTCTTAGAGTGCTCATTCAAATAATAGAAGTTTATGACATTCATATTAGAAAAAACACATTTTGCCAGAATCCTTATAAACAATTTAGATGAGAGCTCTCATTTTGTTTTTGGGCTTTCTGTGTGGAGTTGATAGAGTCAGAAGAGGAAGTGTGAGAGATCTGTGGGAAAAATTTCATAATGATTCACAGAAATTCACAAAGAAATAATTATTTTGCTGTTTGGTTAGCACGAGTGGCTTCTCTTAAAATTTAACTTCTTTGACTAAAGTTGGTAAACACTTTAATTTTAAGAAAATTACAGAAATAAAGATGAGACAGTCTCAGCACTGAATGATGAATATAGTGTTCATAATACCATTTCTAAATTTTCTAGGCCATTTGATAGGTCTTCATTTACAAATATAAAACAGTGTTTCAGTTGCTAGCAGGGAGAATTGTATATTTTGTATCATTTTATTGTGGCCATATTCTAAGCCATAGTGAGCTCTTAGGTGGAGAGGCATTAGATAAACCCATGAAATAAAGAATAAATTAATATACATCTGACTCACTCTCCTCCAGTGTTGGTCTGTTTTGAATGGCTAACTTGATTTAATGTTTCCAGGGGCTTTTAGCTATTATGTGCTCTCAGAGAGAGCATATTGAAATTAGGCCATGGTTTGTAAATCTTGGCAGAAGTGTAAGAACAAAGACCTTGGTTAGCCTGAATTTCTTTTGTTCCAGGCTGACTTTAGAAGTCTAATCCAAGAGTTGTACATGCCATCTGCATTCAAGGATTCTATGAACTGTCTTTATTAACTGTTTAATTTCATTGTAGTTTATTTAATTTCTTAAAAAATAAACTTGGGTTTTTCCTTTTTATATTAACTAAAAATAGAGACTTCTGGTCAACGTGCTAAGGATAGTCTCTCCCAGGAATGTTTCACTGATTGTTTTTACCAAGGCCCAAGGATTTATTCAAATAAACTCTTCACAAATCTGAACTGAAATGTGGTTTAAAGCAAGGTGGAAAGACATTTGCATTCTTCTTTAGGAGGGCGTTAATATCATCCCCCTTGTCTTAGTCATCTAGTGCTGTTGTAACAGAAGTACCACAAGTGGATAGCTTTAACAAAGAGAAATTTATTTTCACCAGTCTAGTAGGCTAGAAGTCCAAATTCAGGGTGTCAGCTCCCGGAGAAGGCTTTCTCTCTCTGTTGTCTCTGGAGGAACGTCCTTCTCATCAATCTTCCCTTGGACTAGGAGCTTCTCCACGCAGGAACCCTGGGTCGAAAGGATGCGTTCTACTCCCAGCACTGCTTTCTTGGTGGTATGAGGTCCCCTGTGTCTCTGCTTGCTTCTCTCTTTTATATCTCAAAAGAGATTGACTCAAGACACTATCCAATCTTGTAGATTGAGTCCTGTCTCAGCAACACGACTGCCGCCTATCCCACTTCATTAACATCGTAGAGGTAGAATTTACAACACATAGGAAAATCACATCAGATGACAAAATGGTGGACAATCACACAGTACTGGGAATCATGGCCTAGCCAAATTGATATACATATTTTTGGGGGACACAATTCAATGCATGACACCCCTTCTTTAAAGCTACTGGCAAGTACATTCTCAAACATTCTTTTCTGCTGAAATAGTTTATGATTCTAAGACACAATGCCATTTTCATCTATTTCCCCTCTTTCTTACTCATCTCTTCTGCCAGTGTGAAGTCACCTACCATGTGATGTCCGCCAACGATTACATAACTTTTGGAGGTCCTCCCTTTTCACGTTATACAGTGTAGAAGTTAGAGTACTTCTCTGAAGTCAGAGCACCCAGGTTCAAATCCCAGTTGTGCTACTTCCTTTCCAGGTGTGTCACTTTGGGCAAATTGTTTAACCTTCTCTGGCTCAGTTTCTTCATCAAGTAAAATGACGGTAATATAATTTTATTTACGTTAGAGTTTTTCTTTTTTTTGGTGGAGTTTTGGAAGTATTGAGTGAATTACATTATTAATATTATTTTATTGTTCTTATTTTTGAAGTTGGAGATTGAAAGGCACAGGGTATGTGCATATGTGTTACTGCTAGGTTCTGTTTTCATTATTTTATTTCATGAATCAGATAACTCTTGTTGTTTTGAACCATTCCAGCTATTATCTTATTTTGTGTACTTCTGATTTTTATAAATTGTCACCAAACATTGATTGCCAGAATTGAACATGATTTTGTGTCATATCCTTTTTAGATTCTAAACCTATTTAATGTAATTTTGCTACACTAGCTATAGCAGAAATCTCACTACAATTTTTGTTTATTTGTTTTTGATGGGGAAAGCATATCACATACAGTCAAATTATGAATCCCACTACAATTTTTGTTTATTTGTTTTTGATGGGGAAAGCATATCACATACAGTCAAATTATGAATCCCTCTGTTCTTTTGTGATTGGTACTGATTCTTGTTTGGCTTTATTATTTTTAAACTATTATTAATAAAAAATCCACAACCAGTTACAAATAAATGCAGATACAGGCACACACACACACACACACACACACACACATACACACAAAAGCTCCAAATGATTTTAGAAAGTAGTGGCCAAGATGCACAAATATATACAATCAAGAGCAAACAGATCCATTCTCACTTCTCCAAAAACCTTATGGACTTGTAAATGCTTAGTCAGAAATTAAGGATGTTCTACTTGGTTTTGAGAAACATTGCTACCTTGGCCATACATTTAGCATGCTTTAATTTGTCTTGTGGGTCTCTGGTAAGTAATTTTTGGAGAAGAATCTTTAAATATGGCTATGAAAGAGCATTTTAATTTACTAGTGGGAGTAATGCATGTATAACAGATCAATGCAAAAGTACTACACAACTGAAGAAGAAAAATATTTAATTTCCTTTCAGATCTACTAAACTGTGGTTTGTCTTGAGAATGTGGGTTGATAAATGAGCTAGTTTATTTATATTATCTTAGTTATTCCTAAAGATGACTACTGAGAGAAACTGGGACTATTTGTTGAATTCTAGAAAAAAATGAAACCATCCGGCAAATAGAAGTCATTTTACATACTTGATTTGCTCTGCACTTCCTTTAAATTAAAAGTAAAGTTAATGGAGAATTTCTAGAATTCAATGTTTTCCTCAGTTAGTCATTCATTTTTGCCTTTAGTTCAACCCTGATCCCCATGATACTGTTTATTTCTTGTAAGCTAGATATAACTGGTATCTAGTTCTCTTCAAGTTCTTTACCAAGTTCAGGTAGCAAGAAACATGACATTTTCTCATTCATACTTGAGGCTTGGATTTAACCAGTTCCAAAGAATTTTGTAAAGTAAGTAGAATCCTGTTATTAACATGGTCAGTGTTACACAAATTCAGCCACACCTCAAGTCAGATCACATCTTCTTTAAGTTTAGCAATGGGGTGCATGGAAAGGGCTAGATATAACCCCATCAGGGCGTGAGAGTCTCACTCCCCAAGACTACTGTGTTTGCATTCTTTTGCATACATTTTTGTTGTCTGGATGAGCTTCATTTGGCAGTCCCTGGCTAGGACCAGGTTTAGATACATTATAAATTGCTCTCTGTTTAACTGTCCAAGCTAAAAATTAAATTTAAAATTCTTATGCAAATTACTGAAGAAATAGTACTGGAGATTCATTAACTGAAGGAGATTGCTTTGCAGGATCATAACAGCATGTCAGTTTCTAGACTTACTTGCTGCTGCTTATTGTCCTGTCTGCAAGTTTTAATGTGAGTCTTTTAATTTAGGTAGTCAAGGAGAGATTATAGCAGGCTATTTATATGATTCGATGTATTATTTTCTTAGTGATTAAAGAAAGCCTTTTAGATTTCATAGTTTACTAGATTTCTTATGAACTCTCAAGCTGTTGTTACTTTGGCACATCAAAGTATTTATAGAAAAAAATAAATTATTTGAAGAGCAAGCTAACCACCAAAGGGGATATGAAAAACTGACTTGTTTAGTCCATTACTTCCACAAAAATTTATTGAAGACCCTCTACGTTTCAGGCTCTACGCAGGTTACTAAGGACACAATAATTAAATCATTAATGAACACAAGGCCCCTGGACTTGAAGAGCTTAACTTTTGCAACAAACCCAAAAATCTACAAATACCTTGCAGTCTGGTCAGTGTTAGGATCCCATTTCCTTCGAGATGATTCTGACTCCTAGCGACCCTATAGGACAGAGTAGAACTGTCCCATAGGGTTTCCAAGGAGTGGCTGGTGGATTCAAACTACTGGCCTTTTCGTTAGCACCGAAGCTCTTAACTACTGCGCCACCAGGGCTTCAGTGTTAGAATAAAGCTATGTTATATTGGTAATAAATATTATTTGTTTACTCATTCTGTGCCAAGTACTGTTCTGTGCACTTTGTACATATTAACTCATTTAACCTTCACAACTATATAGTAGATGCTATTGCCATTGCCATTTTGCATATGAGGAAACTGAGGCACAGAAAATAGGTTCAAGGTATACATTTTATTTTTTGGCTGGGTCAGTAACCTTAAACACTATCGGGTTCTGCATCTGCATACACATTTTCTAGATAATTATTCTACTAGCTAGAGTCCAGACTGTTTTTGGAGCCAAGCAGGAGTGAGGACAGGAATCAGAGCAAAAGGAATCAGGGTACTATTGGACTGTCATGAGGTGTCTTTGTCTGAGCTGTTTAGTCTACTCAGCCTAGATTGTTGT
Organism: Trichechus manatus latirostris; assembly: GCF_000243295.1. NCBI lineage: Eukaryota > Metazoa > Chordata > Mammalia > Sirenia > Trichechidae > Trichechus > Trichechus manatus. Next base: position 12,283,205 of record NW_004443943.1, on the reverse strand, counting down.
TGTTAGGTGCTGTCAAGTCAATTTCAACTCATAGCGGCCCCATGTGACAGAGTAGAACTGCCCCATAGGGTTTCCTAGGCTGTAATCTTTACAGGAGCAGATCACCAGGTCTTTTCTCCCACAAAGCTGCTGATGGATTCCAACCGCTGACCTTTGGGTTAGCAGCCGAGTGTTAACCATTGTACCACCAGGACTGCTTCAACCTAGATAACTAGGAGTTTTTTCAAGAGGATTTTTGTTTGTTTGTTTGTTTATTGTTGTAGTTTAAATGAAGTTTACCTTTCAAGTTAGTCTCCCATACAAAAATTTATACATACATTGTTATGTGACCCTAATTGCTCTCCCCATACTGTGACAGCACACTCCTCCTTTCCA
>NW_004443943.1:12280992-12282681 GCF_000243295.1 Trichechus manatus latirostris | reverse complement strand
TGTCCCACAGTCCAGTCCAATCCCTGTCTGAAGAGTTGGCCTCAGAAATTGTTTTAGTTCTGAGCTGATAGAGAATCCGGGGTCTGTGCTTTCCGAGGTTCCCCCAGTCTCATTGAGACCATTAAGTATGGTATTCTTACTGGAATTTGAGTTCTGTACCCCATCTTTCTCCTGCTCCATCTGGCACTCTGGTGTGTTCCCTGTCAGGGTGGTCATTGGTGGTAGCCAGGCACCATCTAGTTCTTCTGGTCTCAGGCTGATGAAGTCCTGGTTTATGTGGCCCTTCCTGTCTCTTGGGCTAGTACTTTCCTTGTGTCTTTGGTGTTCTTCATTCTCCTTTACTCCAGGTGGTTGGGACCAACTGATGCATCTTAGATGGCCGTTTGCAAGCTTTTAAGACCCCAGCCGCCACTCACCCAAGTAGGATACAGAACATTTTCTTAATAAGCTTTGTTATGCCAATTGACCTAGATGTCCCCTGAAAGCATGGTCCTCAGATCCGTACCCCTGCTACTCTGTCCCTCAAAGTGTTTGACTGTATTCAGGAAACTTCTTAGCCTTGGTTTAGTCCAGTTGTGCTGACTTCCCCTGTAATGTGTGCTGTCCTTCCCTTCATCTAAGATAATTCTTATCTACTACCTAATTAGTAAATAACCCTCAGCCTCCCTCCCCATCCTCGTAACCATCAAAGAATGTTTTCTTCAGTGTTTAAACCTTTTCTTGAGTTCTTATAATAGTGGTCATATACAATATTTGTCCTTCTGTGACTGACTAAATTTCCTCAGCATAATGACGTCCAGATTCCTTCACGTTATAAGATTTTCACGGCTTCATCGTTGTTGTTTATCATTGTGTAGTATTCTGTTGTGTGGATATACCATAATTTGTTTATCCATTCGTCCGTTGATGGGCACCTAGGTTGTTTCCATCTTTTTGCTATTGTGAACAGTGTTGCAATGAACATGGGTGTGCATATATCTATTCTTATTTCTCTAGGATATATTCCGAGGATCAGGATAGCTGGATCGTATGGTACTTCTATTTCTAGCTCGTTAAGGAAGCACCAAATTGATTTCCAAAGTGGTTGTACCATTTTACAGTCCCACCAACAGTGTATAAGTGTTCCAGTCTTTCCACAACCTCTCCGGCATTTATTATTTTGTGCTTTTTGGATTAATACTAGCCTTGTCGGGGTGAGATGACATCTCATTGTAGTTTTGGTCTGTGTTTCTCTAATGGCTAATGATCGTGAGCATTTCTTCATGTGTCTGTTAGCTGCCTGAATATCTTCTTAGGCGAAGTGCCTGTTCATATCCTTTGCAAATTGTTTAATTGGGTTATTTGTCTTTTTGTTGTTGAGGTTTTGCAGTATCTTGTAGATTTTAGAGATTAGATGCTGATCGGATTTGTCATAGCCAAAAACTTTTTTCCCAGTCTGTAGGTTGTCTTTCTACTCTTTTGGTGAAGTATTTTGATGAGCATTAGTGTCTGATTTTTAGGAGCTCCCAGTTATTTAGTCTCTCTTCTGGTGCTTGTGCATTGTTACTTATAGTTCGTATTGTGTTACGCATGTATTAGGGCTCCTAGCGTTGTCCCTATTTTTTCTTCCATGATCTTTATCATGTCTGATTTTATATTTAAATCTTTAATCCATTTTGAGTTAGTTTTTGTGCATGGTGTGAGGTATGG
>NW_004443943.1:12279056-12280183 GCF_000243295.1 Trichechus manatus latirostris | reverse complement strand
GACTTCTTCCCTACCAATTTGGATGCCCTTTATTTCTTTTTCTAGCCTAATTGCTCTGGCTAGGACCTCCAGCACAATGTTGAATAAGAGGGGTGATAAAGGGCATCCTTGTCTGATTCCCGTTCTCAAGGGGAATGCTTTGAAAGTCTCTCCATTTAGGATGATGTTGGCTGTTGGCTTTGTGTAAATGCCCTTAATTATGTTAAGGAATTCAAGGGGATTTTTCAGGACTGCACCTTTGCATCTTGTGTATAGTTGAGTATGGTTGAACTCAGCTCAGTCTTCTTGCCTTTCCTGTTTCCAACTTTGCAAGGAATTTCAAGTTTACCCTCTAACCCCTGCTTTGGATTTGGTGTTTAGGAAAATCCCACATGCCTGGGATGAGATGCCAGACACTAGAATTCTAAGCCCGACAGAATGAAGGTGGTGTCTCAATCAAATGACTTTTTCCCTAGCTAGCTTTGATTTAAACCAGATATCCGTTTGCCTCTCTCAGTCTACAACTTGTACTTTAGGCAGTTCTGAAACGAAAGTTCTCACATGGGGCAGTGCTGGGTATAACCATTGGCCTTTTTCCCCTGATTTATTTATTTGGCCAAAAGAATTTATGTTTACTACAGAATATATAGTCATATGCATGTAAATATACTATCAGCTTTTCTGAATACATTATGTTGCAATGTCATTCACTTAAATTTGCAATATTATTCCCAAAGACCAAGTACATGAAAGTTACAAGACAAGAAATGAAACTTAAAATGAGGAAGGAAGAATTAACAGGGATGGTTAAAGATAATAATATCTGTGACAATAGTTTCTGAGCTCTCAATCACCGAAAGTGTTAAAGCAATCACTGGGTTATCCCTTGAGGAACATTTTGAGTCAAGCACAGAATGGAGAAACAGTTGGATTAAATAATTCCAAGATCCCTTCCAGCCATGAAAGTCTGTAAGAGTTCCTGAGTTTTCTAAGTGTCACACTCGTTTTAATTCACAAAATTATAGCCTAGTCTTGATAAAACTACTCATGTGTTCTAAATGTGCGTCTCTTTTCTCTTTAATGTATAATTAAACCTTGCGTAATATTTCTTCTTAGCAAATAAAAAGTGTGTCCCTTAAAAAGTAATT
>NW_004443943.1:12243585-12275207 GCF_000243295.1 Trichechus manatus latirostris | reverse complement strand
GTTCTGTAAGCCTTCATCTTAAGTGAGAATAACAGCACAATTGTAAGAGTGTAGTCAATGTCACTGAACTGTGCACGTAGAAATTTTTGAAATGGTGTATCTTTGGCTATGTGTATTTTCACCAAAAAAAAAAGGTTGAGAAGTTAGAGGGTTGATATGTTGTGGGGTTGTTAACCAATGTCATAAAACAACATGAGTACTACTATTTCATGGGAAACTATTTGTTCTGTAAGCCTTCACCTGAAGTACAATTTAAATAAATAAATAAATAAATAAAAACAAAAACAAGTAATAAACAGACGAATACTAAGTTCATGGTGAATAAAACATTTATTGACCTGGTAGTTTAAAATTGTTTGTTTTCAATTAGAGAGAAACTAAAGAGAGGCTTTCTGGAGGAGAAAAATCTATAGAGGCATCTTATTAGAAGAGAATTCAGTGGAGAGGAAATCCAAAAGGATGTGATCATGCATCGATTAAAGCCATGAGGCAAAGGTTTGCTGACATCTGGAGATGCACAGGCAATCTGAGTGTCATGAGCTTAGATGGTTGCCTGCCAAATGATCCTCTCTTGTAGTTCTTAAGCTTAATGCTTATTGATAATGATCCATCAAAATGATAAAATCCATTTATGATCCTGTGGATATTGCCTAAATAGTTTGCAAAAGCTCCTTATTCCTCATATTTATTTATAGTAAATTTGTTTTCGTTTTTTAGTTTATTTCCCCAAAGACCTCATGGTAGTGTTTACAGAATTTTTAGAAGAATACTCTTGTATCTTAGAATGTAAACTGAGACAGTATCTACACAGCAGGGTAGGAAGACAAGAGACAGGAAGAAAAAAAAAACCAATGGGGACATAACTGGAAACATCAGTAGGAGTAAGTTGGGTAAAGAATTTTCTATTGTATTAGCTACTGTTCCAGTTGAAAGTAACTCCTAAGCCCCCTTGGTCAGTAATTTCTGCCAGCGAAAAAAGGGGGCTACAGCATGAGTAGGCAAACGACAGTCTATGGGCCAAATCCAGCCCACCCGTTTGTTCTCGTACAGCCTGCAACATTTGATTGGTTTTACATTTTTAAATGGTTGCTGGGGAGGAACCATAATAGTGTTTCATGACATGGAAATATTATACAATATTCTAATTTCAAGGTCCATAAATAAAGTTTTATTTAAACACAGGCACACCCATTCATTAACAGATTGCATATGACTGCTTTTATGCTATAACAGCAGAGATGAAAATTTGTGACAGAGACTTATGGCCCGCAAAGCCTATCTGACCGTTTACAGAATAAGTTTGCCACCCACTGGGCTATGGGATAAGTTGTTGTTGTTTTTAGGTGCCATTGAGTCAGTTTCCAACTCATAGTGACCCCATGTGATAGAGTAAAACTGCTCCATAGGGTTTTCTTGGTTGTAATCTTTATAGGAGCAGATCATCAGGTCTTTCTCCTGTGGAGCTGTTGGGTGGATTTAAATTGCCAAAGTATTTTTAAGTACTATTAAAAAAAAAAAAAACAAAACGGATGCCGTCGTGTCAGGACCAACTCATAGTGACCCTATAGGACAGAGTAGAACTACCGCATAGGGTTTCCAAGGAGTGGCTGGTGGATTTAAACTGCTGACCTTTTGGTTAGCAACCAAACTCTTAACCACTGAAGCATCATAGTAACAAAGAGAGTCAGAAGATACAAATATGAGTTCCAAGTCTGTTTCTTATTAACTGTATATCATTGAACCATTTAGCCGTATTGGAATTTACTTGCTTAGTCTGTAAATTGGAAATAATTTGAAAATTAAAAAAAAAAAAAAGTATAAACCTTTGCTTCTTTTTCCCAGCGCATAACAACTAACCTGCCACTATTTGTGACTAATCAACATTTATTGTATCCAAATGAACCTGACTCATGCTTGTTGCAACCTTGGATATTTCCTATTTCCATCCTTATTTTTTTCTTTCAGAATACTCTTTGCTCCAATGCATGCGTTTTGCAAATTTCGTTAGCTTTTCGGTCAATGTTTAAGCTAAAATGTGTTTTCAATTAAGAGTCCATTTTCTCCTGCTGCTAGTTTTCCCACTGGAGTCAAAATCCTATTGGTGAGATCAGAGATGATTGCTGCAGGGATGTCACACATGCAAGATTGTAAATTTGCAAGCTGCATTTAACAAACTGTAGGATTTAAAAGAAGAGAATATGTAAAAGTAATTCCTCTGGCCAACACCCGCCCCCCCCCAAAAAAAAAGCAAAAAACAAAGTTCACATACACTCAAAGTGTTTTCCAGGCAGCAACTTGAGTGTAGGGAGTAAATGTAACATGTATAGGCTTTTAGGATGTGAGAAATGAAGTCAGTTTCTTCCAGCTTGCACTCTGTCAGTAACTGTTGTTACTGAACTCCAGAAGGTTGATCCTTGTCAGAAGTGCTCAGACTTGCCAATTATCTGGAAACGGAGTCTTTGAGAAAGAGAAAGTAACTTTATTGCAATGTGCAGAGCAGGGAGGAAGTTCCTCAGATCTGGCTACCTGAGTTACAGGGAAGCACGGTGTATATGTGATCTGGACAACAAGATGGCGGCCATGCAGGCGTACTGGAGAGGGAAAATTCTAGAAGGTGGCCAGGAAGCAGGAGGTGACGTGGTTCTTGTCAGATCTCTTGCTTCGGAATAGGGTCTGGGTGATGATTTTCCTTCTGATTAGTTCCTTCTGTTGCTGCATCCTCTGTTGAGGTCAATTAGCAGTCGTCACAGCTGGCCCTTCTGCACGTGCGAGATGGGCCAAATCTGGCTTAGGCTAGTTTAAGGTGTAGGGTCAGGTTATGCTGCCAATTTGTAGGAGTGCATCAGGGTTAGCAAAGTTTCCTTTTCAACAAATTCCTTGGCTCTGTTCTGTCCTGTTTCCACCCCCACCCCGCCCAGGCTATAAAATGGGTTGTGACTATTGGATGATAAAGAGCAATTGTTTATGACAACAGTTAGTTTGGGAGGCACAGGCTGTGGTCCTTGTACACTGCTGTACCTCCAGTGACTTGCACATTGCCTGGCACAGCGAGTAAGTGTTCAAAAACATTTGATAAATGAATGTTGAGTGAACATTCTCCATGGAAATGTCATGCTTCTTTTTCAACTGAAGTCAACAAAAGTTTAGGTGGTGTAGTACTTCTTAGTCAGCCTTAACCACAATCCATTTCAGATTCTGTGTCCTCTATACCACTGGTACTATGCATAGTCAGCAAGTAGTACAAGCTTTCTTGATTGTGGCAATCAGTAAGTCTTGATTTTGTAATAAGGAAGGTGTCCCTGCTTTTGATATGTATCCCCACAGAGCAAACGCTAGGCACCTGCGTTTATAATTATATAAGATAGGGATGAAGGAATTTTTTTTCTTTCTTGTTGTTAATAATTAAAGAATTATTATTACAACCAGACCATGTATTTACCAAGAAGTCTGTGCATTTTATTTCAGTGAGAATCATAAGTGCACGTCAGAAGATGCCAGGTTTGCCCGAACAACCATGAAAATCAGAGTACTCTCCAAGTTTTTAGAAAAAAATGAAAATTCTATAATAATTAATTGAAAATCATAGGCTCAGTTTACTGGATTGTTGGTACAGAACAGCTAGGTGTTTTGCCTACACATGAAGTGAACCAGGAGTAGAGATGAGTATAGTCTTTGCTTTTCAGACTTTCCCTAGCAACTAACAGTTAAATTAATGATATTCATTTCTAGACCAACATTGCTAGAATAAAGCTTTACTGAATTTACTAAAATTAAAGAAAAAAAAAATCCAAGTGCTTTAAAAGATGAATGTTTATAATAAAGAGTTTCAGATTTTCTTATGATAACTACATTTTCCCCACAGTGTTGTTAGATTCATTTTGTTAACGACACTTAAAATACTTTGTATTTGTATGCATTTGAGAAAATACTTAGATAACATATGACACGTTAGCTTAATGAAGTTTTCCAAACATAGACACGTTTGCTCTAAAATTTCTCTCCTTCAATTCTCGTGATTTTAGGAGGAGTAGTGTATGAGTTTTCTGGTAATAAATTTTTAAACCATAGGAATTCAGTAAACTTACCAAATGAAAAGAGAATTTCATTTATTTATTTATTTATTTATATTTCTGTAACTGTAATATTCACTCTGCTGAACAGAATTAATTGTCTTTATGGTTCCTTTTTTTTTTTTTAAACTCTGTATATGAAATTTTCAAACACACAAAAGTAGAAAGAATGTTATAACAAACTCCCCATGTACCCATCACTCAGCCTCAGTAAGTATCGACGTTTTGCTAGGCTTTTGTCATCTCTTCTTATTTTTGTGCTTTTTGGCTGGAGTGTTTTAAAACGAAGCTTAGATAACATGTCATTTCAACAATCTAATGCTTCACTACGCATCTCTAACTTACAGGCTTTTATTTTGTTTTATTTTTTAAATATCATAATCTTGTGGTTAGTTTTTTAATATTCGATCTATCGCCTTCTGTAAGACAGAATTTGCTGGGGAGTTGTTGAAAAGTAGTATCCAGGTTTCTGACAGCAAACTTAATCATGGATTGTTCTCCAGCCATCAGCTCACTAATGGGAAGTTGTTTAAGTTGGACAACCCCTTTCCAGGGGAAAAGACTCAGCAAACTTGCCCAATCCACCAATACGGACCAACCCTTTCATTCAAAGTATGGTAGCTGCAGATGCTCAGGATCACGGTTTCCTTAGAAATAGATCTATTTCTGTAGAAATAAGTCTATGATTTCATAGGATAATACAGCATATTGAAGCCCCCAAATGAACTTAAGCATTTTTCACATGTACCATACTTCTAATAGTGTACCTACTTTGTTTAGGCACTTGAAAGATCAATAATTCTAAAAATCCATTTTTTACCACGTGCATCTATTAACTATGTTGTAAGCCTCAGCATATTAAATAGCCCTTGAATGAGGATCTCGTATACAAGATGTCATTTGACTTTGTTATTATGATGAATAGCTTTTTAAAGTTGTCCATCCGTTTTAGGTTTACAAACTTCTTATGGCTGGAAATCATTAGTCCAGTACAGTCTATTCTGCTATTATGCATGTTCTCTTAATGCTAATTAGCTTACACATGGCTGATAAAGTGGGGAATGATCAGTATAACATTGAATTTATGGAGATTTATACATAATTTTCCCCAGTATTTTAATGTTTTAAAGTGACAGGAGACAAACTGTTGAGGCAAACCTAGAAAGTACCTTCCTTTAGTGCAGGAAGAGCAGGCTCAGGGGCTTTGAGAGCTGCCACTCTTTTTTTCCAGGATGTCAGGCTTCTGGGGAAGTGTTGCAGGTACAGATAAAGAAGATAAAAAGACATTTGTTCTGTGTTTAAGAGATAAAAAAAAAAGATCAATCAGGTTACTCTTGATAATGTTTTTAATTTTGATGGGAAAAAACAAACAGTTGCCGTCATTCCAACTCATGGCAACCCCATGTGTTGTAGAGTAGAACTGCCCTCCATAGGATTTCCGAGGCTGTGAACTTTCAGAAGCAGAAACTGGTATCTAAGTAAGAATTAATTTCTTCAAGGAACTACATCTGAAAGGAAGAAACATGATCTCCATGATATAAGGCTGTAAAGGATGGACTGACAGTAGGTTCTTGGTGCAAACATCAATGGAGATTTAACTGTGCTAGGTTTTTATTAGAATTATTGTTATTTTTGCTGGTGGTCTGGTTATTCTATAAGTTATGAAAGATCTGCATTTCCCACAAGCTCTGTTATTCTTAGTGTGCAATTTTGTTCGACACAAGGTTTCTCAGGGGCATATATAGGGCAATATAACAGAAATTCCTACATTAGTTATTACTTTTAAATGATAACAGTAATCAGTTATTTTGAAATAGGAACCAAAATGAGATTCTGCCCAACTGATATTTAAACTTCATAGAACTTAGGAGAGTTTTCAAGATTTCATCGTAAATCTTTTGGTTGTTATAACTTTCAGGCTAAATTTGAAGAGAAAAACTGAGGATATTTTAATTATATACCGTGGCTTTAAAGAGTTTAACCTAAAAGTAATCCAGATTTATAAATTTACTGAATTGGCACTTTTTTGCTTTGAAACTTTAATTGTATACAGTCAATATGTAAATCAATGAACTACTTCTTGTTTTAAGAATAAAACTTTCCTTTCTTCTTTTACATCCACAATAGCATTGCAAGTTTTTCACTCATATTCACTGTGTACTATCTTATACTCTATCTACATAGAATATCCACTGGTACTCTCCAGGTCCATATGTTAGAGTCAAGAAATGTGAGGATTCAGAAACATTTTGAATCTCAAGGGTAACTGGGAGGAAGAATATCTTCAGAGCATAAATTATGATTAGGTCACATGGGTCTGAATGTCTTCACTTTGTGTAATTATATATTGTTTAATTTGTTTCATAATAAGAAAGATGGTTTCTGTCTGCCTTCATAATTTACCAAATACCTGTTCAATTCTCCTCTTCTTAGAGCTGTATGGGTCTATTTCAGAACATTTCTTTTCATCTAATGAAATCACAATTTGGAACATTACTTGTAATATTATTGGGCATATAATTGTTTACACATCTATATTTCCAATAGTTTGTAAGCTACCTAGAAACTAGGACCAGATCTTAATCACTTAGCCCTCCAAAGACAGTGGCAGGCATTTAGATGCTCAGTTGACTGATGTTTTTTGAAAAGAGTGAAAATGTAGATTAAAGGGTAAAGTTCTCAAAGTAACAAAATCATTTGTGGTTTTTACCTTAGATTTTTTTTCATATAGTGAGCACTCTTTAATTTGAACAAAATGGTAGCATTTTACCAATTTCATTTCCTGGCAAAAAGAGTTTTAACCAGAACGCTTGTTCCCTTGAGTGAAAATTGACACTTATTGTGAGTGCAGAAATAATTGTTTTACCAAAAACAGTATTTGTCTGCAGATATATTTCTTCTCTGATTCATTCCCTCACATCACTCAAGCCTCCTGGGCCACTTATGGGGGGTTCCTGTGAAAAACCAAAACAAAAAGTGGGGGGAAGGGGAGGCTTAGAACCTCTAGAGAATCTGTGATTGTAGAAACTTGGGTGGGGGGGTGGATAGGATAAAAATCCAGGATATCTGAAGGAATTTGATAGGGTGGTATGGTCTTTGTGTGTGTGTGTGTGTGTTGGGGCAGGGATTGTGCAGGTTTAGGGGGATATGCATGAAAACTTTCAGTAATGTGACAGGGTTTTCTGGGATAACTTGGTTCTTTAAACCCCATGATAATCTTCGAGTATTTTAAGTAATGAGTAAACAGTTCTTTTTGTTTGTCAATTGGATGTCTCCAGAATGTCTTTCTGGAAATAAATATGTGTATATGTGTCAGGAGTCCTGGTGGTGCAGTGGTTAAGAGCTCGGCTGCTAACTGAAAGGTCAGCGGTTTGAATCCACCAGCCGCTCCTTGGAAACTCTGTGGTAGTTCTACTCTCTCCTGTAGGGTTGCTATGAGTCGGAATCCACTTGACGGCAGTGGGTTTATGGGAGTGGCAGAAGTGAACACGAGGAGGAAAGCTTACGTCAGGAGGGACGTAAATTAGTAAGGCACTTATTTATTTTATTGTTTTAATAAAGTATGTTTCCTAGCAGTTAGATTTCAATAATATAATCTGATTTAAAATCAAGGGCTACAACTTATCATGATTTACTGCTACTTCAAATCATACACAGAGCTATTTGCTTAACATTGTCAAATATTCCCTCTCTAATTAGGATACAGAGTCAAAAAAATGTTAGAGCTGGGAGGAATTACATGGATGTTTTAGTTGAAGCCCAGTATTTTACAGATGAGAATGTTAAAACCTAGACGGTGAAGTGGGTTTCCTGTGCTAAACACTGTGTTAAGTGCTTTACATGCATTTTCTCATTTGGTCCTCATAGCAGCCTCAGGGCATCTGACGTTAATAATATGTAAATAGGATTTAGAGAAAGGTAAGTGTCCCACAATCTTAGGGTTACTTAGTGGTAGAGCTAGAATTTAAACTCAGGTAGGCATTTTAGAGACAACTGTTTCAGGTACAATTCAGCATTGACTGAAGGTTGAGAAGTACAGTCTCTTCTCTCAGCATATAATCAACAGGATATGCTGAGTGTTATGTGAAAAATATTTATAAATATGTATTAGAGTTATGTATATTAATATCATACATGATTAGAAGTACATATGTGGCTTTATAAAGATATAACCCCTATTAACATTTAGAATCCATTATATATGGAGTCCTGGTGGCACAGTGGTTAAGAGCTACGACTGCCAACCAAAGTCATGGTTCAAATCCACCAGCCACTTCTTGGAAACAACCTGCGGCAGTTCTGCTCTGTCTTATTGGGTCACTATGAGTTGGAATCAACTGGACGGCAGTGGGTATAGTGTATTATAGCTGAAGGAGCTTCTAGACATCATCAAGTTGCGAAAACAAAAATCTATTCCCTAAGACTATTTTACTTTGGTTTACTGTGTTTAAAAAAAAAAAAAAAAAAGACAAAACTAAACAGAAACCAACACAAACGTTTACAATTGTATTGTTTTTGATGGGTTTCAATTAGCCTCAGTATTCTCTTGCACCAGACCCTCTGAACTGATTTAAATAAGTTGCTGGTTCTAGCAGGCACTAGAATTTCTACCCTTGAGCTGATCCAACCTTCTTATTTAATATATGTGACATTGGGTTAAATGATTAGCCTAATAATTTTGGAAGAAGTAAGGTAGTTAAGGAGAGCAAAAGTAGTAATTAAGGTAGAAGCATTTATAAAGCTATAAAAAATAGTTACAAGAGTAAGACTTTTGTAAAGATGATGGGCTATTTTTTTCCTGTCCCCCCACCAAAAAATGTTTTCTAATTTTTTGAAGTTAATAATAGCGTGTCTCATTCATTCTATATCATTGCCCACAGTGCCACCTATTGGTAAAATGAAACAAAGACGATGTAGCCAGTTTTTCTCTTATTTATACCGTGGTCTCTTCAGAAATCTGCCCACATTTTCCTAGGCAGCTGTTAGAAAGCAGATTCTGTCTGTGATCTGACTAAAACGGGAAACGAATCATGTGTTCCACGCTGGGATGCTCAACCTTGTCGTTTGCTAGTGATTCAAATAGGAGCAGGATATCCGACTTCCCCAGATCATGGCTTTGCCAAAAAAGAGGAGGCTTTTAAACTACTTAGGGATTCTAAGAATTTCTCTGTTCCTGCAGATTGAGATGCCAAGTGCTTATGTGCCTTGCTACTCCAGGGTGGTTTTTGCCCTTTAGAAAAATCAAGTGGGAATATATGAGGTCATTTAAGAAATGCTCTGCCAAAGTCTTCTTGTTATCACACAGGCTACTAAGTGTCAACAAGGCATTAGTTTCATTGAATATGTTTAGGTTTTATTAAAGTCAGTTTTATAACAGTAGTGAATATAATGAAGGATATTTTCTCTATAATGCTAGCTATAAATAAGGTGTCGTATACGGGGTTGAAAGAAGGAGTAATTGGATCTTTGGAATTTGACAAATGTCAGCACCTTTCCCATTGTTGGTGCACAAGCGCACACATATTAATACACACCCACACAAGCACAGACACACACTAGAGATGAGTGTAGTGAAATGGAAAAATTGATGAGATTTATTTCCTTCCACTATTTGAATAAAAATGCTACATTATATATTCAGAGTGTTTCTAATTTGCTTTAAGTCAAAATATTTAGTCGAATCTTCCCTCCCCCAAACTGAACTTCTCCAACTTTTTATATTACAGAATGTGTTTCTGGTTAGTTTTGCTCACTTTTGAGTTGTTATTTCTTGTGTACTCAATGCTTGATGTTTTGGGGACCAGTCTGCTAACATTGCTGAATCTATTTTTCAGATTATTTAGAGACCACGTGGTGATCACAAGTAAGCCATCAGAAGGCTGGGTCTGAAATGTCTGTGTTAAGAAAGACAAATTTGTCCCCAGTTTTTTTGATTGGGAAAATTTTAAATAAAAGATATTTGAAAGAACAGCACAACAAACATTTTACCCTTTTAAAGAAATTGAAGCATTGAACACATGTGATTCAGCCTAAAGGGCTGTGTGGGACAAAAATCAAAAACTTGTTAACTGAGCAGAGGCAAGTGAAAAGCTTGAAAGCAGAGAATAGACAACAAGGCTGGAGGATACTTGTTTAGGAGATAAGGCCAAGGAAAAAGCACAAGAACAGGGGTTCCTAAGACCTGAAGACCAGGGAACTCTGACAGCTAATAAGGCACCCAGGGTAATGGGAAAGGGTACCAGCCCAAGGGCTAATGACCTGGGTTCATATCTGGCTTCTGACTGTTATAGCTGTGGGCCCTTAGTCTTAGTTTCCTTGCCCAAAAATGGGTAGACCCAATTTAGTACAGTTGTTTTATGGATTCAACAAAATAATAAATACAAATAGGATGATCATAGGTCACGATTACACAGTTTTGCTCCAGACTTTTTTTTAATGTAGTAGTATATAAGCCACAATGGATCTGGTATACCTTCACTTTGTTCTTGCAGCTTCTGCCATGGTCTCTTGTGATCTGTGGTTAACTTTGAAGATGACCAGAGAAAATCCAGCTCTCTTTTCCTAGCCCTTTCCAGATATAACTTAACTAACTTCTACTTTTCAAGAACAGCATATAGTGTTTTGCCAATAAAACAAAGTGCATGAGGAATGAGGGCTAAGGATAGCTAGCTCCTTCTGGTCTGAGTGGCAGTGGGAGAAGTATTTAACCCTGACGTCCTGCCAATAAATTGTTTGCAAGCAAGTTGTGCCTAGACCTGTGCTTGGGTCTTCAAAATGCTAAGGTCACCAGGCAACCAATGTGTGTGATCAGTGGGGAACCACGAATTATTATGGGGTAGGTTCATATGAAATATGTGTGAGAAATAGAGGCTGTGAAGTTTTGCTAGTGGGAGTATATACAGAGTCTGAAGGCTCTTTTTTTTTAAATATTTTGTTGTGTTTTTGGTGAAGGTTTACACAGCAGTTTAGGTTCCCATTCAACAATTTCTACACAACTTTTTTGGTGACATTGATTACATTCTTTACAATGCGTGAACATTCTCATTATTTCCATCCTGTTTGTTCTATTTCCATTACTCTAATTTCTCTGCCCCCTTACAGTCTCATCTTTGTTTTAAAGTAATTGTTGGCTGTTTCGTCTCACATTGGTGATTTTTTTCTAAAGGTTCTTGATATAGTAATTTTGTCATTTCTTGTAGTGTAAATCTACAACTGATTGTTTTATTCTTTGATGTAAAGCTGTTTTTTTTTGTTTTGACAATAAACTCTTTCTGTAGCAATAAGCTCCAAAAACACAAAACTAAATTAAGTACTGAACTTCTTTTTCTCCAAAATTTGATGATGAACTTGTAACTTGTATACAGTGTTTATTAACATTTACTAGTCACTTAAGTTGTATTGGAATCACAAACTACTTGAAAATCAGAAGACCCTAATCTGCTGAAGAAGGAGCAGCATCTATTTCAAAAATTGATAGTTATTTTAAGAAGACTGTTCTTGAAGATGATGACTTAGCACGCACAGCTACGTAACGTGTATTGCATATCACTGTGAAGCATGACTTTTCATTTAGATCAAATGTCTGTTGTTTTAAATTAATTTCACTGATTTCCAATTCTAAGTTTTCTTGTGCACATAAAAAAAGTGAAGTAAAAGCTGTTAAAATAGTGCCTACATTAACAAAAGAGGAACATTGCTAATAGTCAAATTAGTCCAATTTTTTGTCAGTATCATTAGAAGTTATATTAGTTTCCTGTTGCTGCTGTAACAAATTACCAAATCTTAGTGGCTTAAAACAACACAAATATTTTATAGTTCTGAAATTTGGAAGTCCAAAATGAGTCCTGAAAAAAAAAAAAATGTTGCCATTGAGTTGATTTTGACTCACGGTGACCCCATATGCTGCAGAGCAGAACTGCTCCACAGGGTTTTCTTGGCTGTAATCTTTATGGAAGTAGATTGCCAGGCTTTTCTTCTGTGACACTGCTGGGTGGGTTTGAACATCTGACCTTTTCGATAGCAGCTGATTGCAAACTGCTCGTGCCTCCCAGAGACAGAGTTAAAATCAGTATTTGGAAGTTCTGCGTTCTTTCTGGAGAAGATTCTCTTTCTTGCCTTTTCCATTTTCTAGAAGCTAGGGGCCTCATCAAGGTATGTCACTCTAACCTCAGTTTCCATCATTGTGTCTCGTTTTCCTGACTTTGACACTTTTGCCTTCATTTAATCATGACTATTGAAATTATATTGAGATCACCCAGATAATCCAGGATAATTTGCTCATGTCGAGATCCTTAATTTCATTACCTCTTATAGTCCCTTTGCTATGTAAGGTAACATAGTCACAGGTTCTGGGGATTAGGATGTGGACATCTTTTGGGGCCCATTACTCTTCCTCCCATAGATGCTTCAAATTCATAATCAGGGATTATGTTAATTTCAATAATAGTTTGATCACTGCATAGAATTAAATAAAGATTTTGGAAGTTCTCGCAAATGAGATAAATTTGATCTTATTGAGAGTGCTATTGTAAATTCAGTTAAAAAGTACAGTATTGAATATAAATTTATTTGTTTTTGAGGTGATAATAGGAACACAAATTTTGACAGTATGGTAAAAACAATGTTCTCATAAAATTAGGAAACTTATGTAGCAGAAAAATACCTTGACTTGGTTGTGTTGCAAAAATAATTGATGTGCAATGCCGTAGGTAAGTCTCTGGAATATTCTAACAACAACGGCAAAAAAGATGCTCTAGTTATCAAATTTTACATATATATACAAACACAAACACATAAACACAAAGTAACTGAATGACAAACATTTTATGATGAAGTTGACATTGAAGTAAAAAATAATTAAAAACCCCCATGGTGGCAGTCTTCCTTTTGCTGCTTAACTTCAATTGGATTTTTAAAATA
The DNA here is from genome assembly GCF_000243295.1 of Trichechus manatus latirostris. Lineage (NCBI taxonomy): Eukaryota > Metazoa > Chordata > Mammalia > Sirenia > Trichechidae > Trichechus > Trichechus manatus. Next base: position 12,262,218 of record NW_004443943.1, on the reverse strand, counting down.
TTTAAGGCGTGGAAGACTAACTTGTAAATTAACCTGAGCAGCCTACAGTGGTGTTTAATTGATTTATAAATGAGTCATCTAAAATTTTGGTTGCAGTTTTATTAAAAATCAGTTGGAATCTTTAAGTATTTAACAAAATAAAAACCAAAAAAAAACTTCAGCTTTTGAAGTTTTTTTGAAGCTTTCAAACATTGCACTTAGTAAAAGGAAAGCTTACAAGAATGCATTGAAATGTATTCTTGTAGACTCATGGAAGAATATAAATGACTTAAAAGTTGAGGGCTCAAATTGTATGTAGCATTTAATTTTGAAAATCTGTGATTGTACTTTGGACTATCTTGACATGTGGAAAGAATCTTTTGATGAAGCTTCTGCTATTAATTTGATAAATTTATCTTTTGTATCAAAATATAATGAAATTGAGATCTTTTGTATCAAAATATAATGAAATTGAGAAGGAAGTCTATGATTTTCAAAAGAATCATAGATCAAAACTTATTTGATGAGTTTTTTCTTTCAAAAACATTGACAAAAATACCAAACCCGTTGCCATTGAGTGAATTCTGACTCATAGCGACCCTATAGGACAGAGTAGAACTGCCCATAGGGTTTCCAAAGAGCAGCTGTTGGGTTTGAACTGCAGACCTTTTGGCTAGCAGCTGAGCTCTTAACTGCTGTGCCACCAGGACTCCTCTGCAACTATAGAGAGAATATTTTCTCCCACATATTGTGACCTACAGAGAATAGCTAGTTGAAAATAATTGGAATTTTCAAATTTGGGAAACTTAAAATGTAAGTTTGAACAAATACATTTTTTGGAAAAATTATCACTGACAATATTAGAGACAGATACAAATATGAAACTGATTAAAAGTATATGGTTATATACCAAGAATAAGTATTCTGATTATGTAATGTTTTTAGTGTTCAAATTATTAAAATAAAGATGATTTTTCTTTTAACTTTAATATAGAAGGATAATTTTATGTTCACTTTAAGGACAGTGGGGCCCTGGTGGCGCAGTGGTTAAGAGCTCAGGCTCTTAACCAAAAGGTAGGCAGTTTGAATCCACTAGCTCTCCTTGGAAGCCCTGTGGGGCAGTTCTATAGGGTTACTATGAGTCAGAATTGACTACGTGGCAACAGGGTTAAGAACAATAAAAACTTTTAAATGAAACTATTTCATAGGTCTAGTATATAACCAGTAAGTTGATCAATAAATAAATCTTTTTTTATGATTAATGGTTTTAGCACACTCACTCTCTAAACGTTCTGGGTCTGGTTGGTTGATTATATAGTAATCCTATGTATAAAGCCCTCAGCACAGTGCCTGGCTCATTGTAATCTCTTATTATTACCGTAAGCATCTTACTGTGAAACCTCCTGAGCCACCTAAACTTTAATAATCCCTTTCTCTGTGGCCTGTGGATCACTTTCATCACATATAAGTGCAACAATTTTTGTGCGATTATTTTTTTAACCTCTTTCATAAGTTAATTTTCATTTCCTTGCTTTGGCATTTCCTGTCAACACTGTTTTTTTTTCCTATGCTCTTTCTTTAAAAGGCATTTCCTGTCAATTCCATTTTCTCAAAGCATTATCCAATAGATATTATACCTTCTCTGAATTCCTTTAATCCCTATTGGAAGGAGGGGCTTACTTTGCTTAGTTGTGACTGTAGTTGTGCAGGATGTGTACAGCCCAGTGCGTGGACGAGGGAGCAAGTAAGGGCTGAAATCTAGCACAGCCCTGTTCATTTAGGTGTACAAAGATGCCGTCTAGGTGCCACATAGGCTGGTAGCACCTGGTTCTGCTACTTTCGCTCTCCTTTGGAAGCCTCCGCGCTGTCTAGGCAACCTTTCCTTGTCCACATCAAGATTGTCTTCCAGATTTCAGAACAGTTTTCCTGCATCCGCAATGGCCTCAACACCTGGCTCTTGACCTTGCATTCTAGCTCAGCCTTGACATTATTTTCAAAATTGTTGACTTCAAAGGCTTTTTACTTCTTCAACTCCGGGATATCGTTATAGTTTCTTAGCTGGAATCTCATTGTTACCCCCTCTAATATCATGGAATTTTACATTGCTTTGTGGCCCAATTACCTTCACCTCCCCTTCTCTCTTATCCGTATAGAATCCCCTTTTCACAATGCCTCAATGCTTTGATACTTCTCAGTCTTATCTCCTTCTTTAGGCCTTATTTGTTTTTCTTTGTAATTAAGGCCATAGCATCCATTTTCAGTTATTCTTTGTACTAATTCCTCAGAAATCTTTTATTTTGCCCTATATAAAAGCTTTGGGAGTTAAGATGATTTAGCCATTTCATTCTTGTTGTTAGTTGCCCTTGAGTCGATTCCAACTCATGGCAACTCCATGTGTGCAGAGTAGAACTGCTCCATATAGGGTTTTCAAGGCGATGGCCTTTTGGAAGAAGATCACCAGGCCTATCTTCTGAGGCAAAGTTTGAACCACCAACCTTTTGGCTAGTAATCAAGTGCCTAATGATTTGCACCACCCAATCTGGAAATCTTTACTATTTGTTTGGTTAATTATTGTCTTCTAGATCTTTGTTACTCAAAATGGGGTCTGTGGACCAGCGCACTGGCAAAATCTGGAACATGCTACAGATGCAGAATCTCAGGCCTTACTCCAGACCTACTGAATCAGAGTTTACCTTTTACCATTTTAGCACATTAGAGAAGCACTGTTCTGGGGCACCAGGAATCCAAAGCCAGCTGTACAGCGTGTTCTATGCCTCTTCTCTAACAAGGCAGATAAACTCTAAGGGTGACTCGTTGGTTCCAGATAATCTGGGCACAGAAGGAATGGCAAATTATAGGGGTGCCGTGCCTTGGAGGAATGGGTAGAGAAGAAGAAATATAGACAAAAAGGCTGCAGAATTGATCATCAGATACCCTAAATTACACTGGCATGTATATGCCCTTAATTTATGTCTGTGCTGGGTGGTAAGAAACCAAAAACACACTCATTGCCATCGAGTCTATTCTGACTCATAGTGGTACTGGTGATCAATATTTGTTGGTAGAATTAATAACAGTAATGATTCACAATATCCTATCAAAACAGGTTCTACATTTTAACAAGAATCCTAAATAATTCATATACATAATTGTCTTAGGCTGGGTTCTCTAGAGAAGCAAAATCAGTAAAGTGTATAAATATATATGTCATGAGAGATTTATATCAAGGAAACAGCTCACGCGATTGTAGAGGCTAGAACATCTCAAGTCCGTGGATCCGGGTAGAGGCCTCTCCCAAGTCATGCTGCTGCAGAAGCTGGCAAGCCCAAGATCAGCAGGTCGGAGAGCAGGGCTCCCGCTCATAGGCTGTGTAGATTGATGAATCCCAAGTATGGCAGATAAGCTGACAGCTCAAGTCCCAAGAACCGGGGATAAGATGACAGGAGGCAGCCGCAGGATCCAGAGAGAGCAAAAAGCCAGAACATCTGCTTATATTCAGACACGGGCCACACCCCCAAGGAGACTCCCTTTCATCTGATTGGCTAGTCACAGTATATTCAATCATGGGAGTGATCACATTAAAACACTGAGAATCATGGCCCAGCCAAGTAGACACACAGTCTTAACCATCATAATAATGAAATTTGAGAAGCATGTTTCAGAATCAGTGTTTTTCCAAAGAGCTGTCATGTGAAATCAGTTTAGTGAATTGCAGCCAACTTTAAGGAAAATAAAACGAAAAACAATGAAATGGAATAAAATACAATATATAGAAAACAAGCATGTACTAAAGGTAAATATTGGTTTGGGAAAGTTTTTTTAGTCATATTTGTGTGTTCTGGTTCATGATATAAGATATATTTCTTACTATGGGTAGAAAAGTTTGCGAAAACTTTTCTGTAGCAGTTACAAAACCAGAATGAGTCCACTCAATTTCTGACATCTGATCTCTACCCTGTCCTCATGTCTGCCTGGAAATCCTTTTAGTCATCCTTATGCCCTGTGATTCTGTGAGGAAGAAAAAGCAGAAGTGTGATTACTCTGGAATCAGTTGCTCAAATGAGAGTCAAACAAAACCCAGCGGGATATAGATAAAGTTCTGCTGATTGGTTTAAAGTGGAGCTTCTAAAACTTTTACAAACTACTCCTCAAAGCCTGGGGACATAACCCAAGTCTTTTCCCATGTAATTTTTAAATTTCTTTGAAACTACTTTTTTTTCTTTATAATTTATGTGAAATCATGTGAAAGAACTTCTACAAATCAGTAAGAAAAAGACAGACAATCCAATAGAAAAATAGGAGAAATACTCAAATAGGCACTTCACAAAAGAGGGTCTACAGATAGCCAAATAAGATATGAAAAGGAGCTCAACACCATTAGTTTACAGCACATGAAAAATGCAAATTAAAACCACAATGAGATAGCACTTCATTCCCACCAGAATGAATAAAATTATAAAGATTCACAACACCCAGTTAATGATGAGGACTGAGCAGCAGGAGCCCTTAAAATTTGCTGGTAGAATATAAATTGGCGCAGCCATTTTTATTTTGGAAAATTTTATTTGGAAATAATTTCAAATTTATAGGAAAGTTGAAAAAATAAAAATAGTCTAAAATAGTGCAAGAACACCTATATACTATGTATACTTCTTATCCAGATTCACTGATTGTTAACATTTTACTCCATTTTCTTTATCTTGACTACACTGTTTTTACACACACACACTCACACGCTAACATATTTATGTATTTTTCTGTTTATTTTTTGAACTACTTTAGTAGATTTTAACATTGGTACAGTAGTTTGTCCTATCTACCATTTGCTTTACAGTTAATCAAGTGAACTACTATAACAATGTCCTTTACAACACTTTCCCTCTCCATCAGGATCCATTCTAGGAACAGGTATTGCATTTAGTTGTCATGTTTCTTTAGCCTTCTTTAATCGGGAACATTTCCACAACTTTTCTTTGACATTTGGGACACAGATGTATTTAAATAATACAATATCCCTCTTTTTATAAAAATTCAAATACATAAGAAGTAAATAAAAGGGTATCATGAACCCTCATGTAGCAATCACTCATCTTCAACAATTGTCAACTTTTTATCATTCTTGTCTCATTTATACTTCCATCCACTGGGACAACTATTTTTGAAAACGTTAAAGCTGAATAGCTTGCACACATTAAGATTCAGCAATTTTACTCGTATATGTGTACCCAATAGAAATGCATGTATCTATACTTCAAAATATATGGACTAGAATGTTCATAGCAGCCTTAATCATAAATGTCAAAAACTCAGAACAATCTTTCTCGGTAGAATGGATAGACACTTTGTGGTTTATTAATACAATGGAATATTATGTGGCAGTGAAAATGAATAAACTAATGCTGCATGCAAAACATTGATGAATCTCACAAATAAAATGCTGATCCTAAGAAGCTAGAATAGATGATTTGGGTTTAAAAACAGGCAAAACCAATCTATGATACTGGAAGTCATACAGTGACTACTTCTTTGGGGGGGTTAGTAGTGATGAAAAGAATCATGGTAAAGGCTTCTAGGGTGCTCGTAGTGTCTTATTTCTTTACATGAGTGGTGTTCTATTAACATTATTTTTGCATCCATTTTTTGAAAATTCATATTGTTTGTGCACTTCTCTGTGTTGATTATAGTTCAAAACAAATTATTATTAAAGATTTGTGTATTTATTTCCCATTCCTTAATATATATGTTTCTTTTACTATAAGGATGATGTTTCAAATTTGTCTTAGTTATCTAGTGCTGCTATAACAGAAATACCAGAAATGGATGACTTTAACAAGCGTAAGTTTATTCTCTCACAGTTTAGTAGGCTAGAAGTCCAAATTCACGGTGCCAGCTCCGGGGGAAGGCTTTCTCTCTCTGTTGACTCTAGAGGAAGGTTCTTGTTATCAGTCTTCCCCAGGTCTAGAAACTTCTCAGTGCAAGGACCTGGGTCCAAAAAACGTGCTCTTCTTCTGGCTTTTCTTTCTTGGTGGTGTGAGGTCTCCACGTCTCTCTGCTCACTTCTCTCTTTTATATCTCAAAAGAGATTGACTGAAGATACAACCTAATCTTGTAGATTGAGTCCTGCCTCATTAACATAACTGCCTCTAATCCTGCCTCATTAACATCATAGAGATAGGATTTACACCATATAGGAAAATCACATCAGATGACAAAATGGTGGACAATCACACAATACTGGGAATCGTGGCCTAGCCAAACTGACACACATTTTTGGGGGACACGCTTCAATTATTAACAAAATTTTAAATAAATAAAAAAATCATAAAACATTTTACCTCTTATTGAATGGTTAAGATGCTGTTGCATTAAATTTGAAAATTCAGAAAATTGATTTGAAATGATGAGGGGCAATACTTGTTATTGGGCTTTGCATTCAGGCAGTTTCTCTTTTCTGACTTATTGTCAAAATATTTTAAATACTCCAGCATTTATCAGTGTAAAGGTATAAATGTAAGAGTTTTTTCACTGCTTCCCCAGCTATATGAATAATTGCTTCAGCCTATTGTTGGTGAAAATATTGATACATCTATCTTCTGCTAATGGGTCAAGTTGCTTGTGTCATATGGTGCCTAAATGGGTCTTTGTATCTTTTACAATCTCAGTGAAATACTTCATCCTAATGTACACTTCATTTTTTATTACAACGACCTTATAATGTACAGTAAAAATGTTCAGTTTTGTCATAGAGTAGCTGACTGAGAGTGTTTAGCCTTGAAAAAATATTTGCTATTAAAATGAACCATGTAAGATGTGCTTAAAAAATTATGTAATATTTCAAACATGCAGTAATACGGTTTTGTAGGCATCTATGAATCTACCATCTAGATATAAAATATTTTAACATTTTACCACATTGCTGCGGTTATTTTTAAAATCAAACAAACTTTAAAATACAGACTTATTTGAAGTCTTCGCTTATCTGTTCCATTCCCAATAATCTCTCCCTCTTTTCTTCCCTCACTCCCAAATAATACTCTCCTGAAGTTAGTGCATATTTTTACAGTTACTGCTTTTATTCTCTTGTGACATATGTCTGTATAACAATGTTTTAATTTTTATTTAAATGATTGTATATTATGTACACCACTTTGCATTTATTTTTTGCACACATTATATTTGAGATTTATACATGATATATGAATTTAGGAGCCCTGGTGGTACAGTGGTTAAGAGCTCGGCTGCTAACCAAAATGTCAGCAGTTCGAATCCACCAGTTGCTCCTTGGAAAACCTATGAGGCTGTTCCACTGTCCTATAGGGTTGCTATGAGTCGAAATCGACTCAATGGCAATAGGTATATGCATATGAAAACCATAATTTAATTGTGATAAGGTATTCCATTTAATTAATTGTTACCTGTCTTAATTATCAAGTGCTGCTATAACAGGAATGGAGCCTTGGTGGGACAGTGGTTTACAGCTCAGCTGATGTCTTAGTCATCTAGTGCTGCTATAACAAAAATACCACAAGTGGATAGCTTTAACAGGAGTTTATTTTCTCACAGTTTAGGAGGCTACAAGTCTGAATTCAGGGTGCCAGCTCTAGGGGAATGCTTTCTCCCTCCGTCAGTTCTGGGGAAAGGTCCTTGTCTTCAATCTTCCCCTAATCTAGGAGCTTCTCATTGCAGGGACCACAGGTCCAAAGGATGCGCTCCCCTCCTAGTTCTTCATTCTTGGTGGCATGAGGTCCCCCGGTCTCTCTGTTTGGTTCTCTCTTTTGTATCTGAGAAGAGATTGACTGAAGATACAGCCTAATCTTGTAGACTGAGTCCTGCCTCATTAATATAACTGCCTCTAATCCTGCCTCATTAACATCATAGAGATAGGATTTGCAATGCATAGGAAAATCACATCAGATGACAAAATGGTGGACAATCACACAATACTGGGAATCACGGCCTAGCCAAGTTGACGCACATTTTTGGGGGACACAGTTCAATCCATAACAACTGATAACCAAAAGGTCGGCAGTTCGAATCCACCAGGCGCCCCTTGGAAACCCTATGGGGCAGTTCTACTCTGTTCTGAGGGTCGCTATGAGTCAATTTCTACTTGACAGCAGCAGGTTTTGGTTTATAACAGGAATATGACAAGTGGGTGGCTTTCACAAACAAATTTATTTTCTCACAGTTTAGGAGGCTAGAAGTCCAAATTCAGGGTGCCAGCTCTAGGGGAAAGCTTTCTCTCTCTGTGGGCTCTGGAGGAAGGTCCTTGTCTTTTCTGAGCTTCTACTCTTGGGTAGTCTTTATGTGATTTGGCATCTCTCTTCCCCAGTCTTTGCTTGCCTACTTGCTTGTTTAATCTTTTATATATGAAAAGAGATTGACTCAAGGTATATCCTACACTAATCCTGCTTCATTAACGTAACAAAGAACCCATTCCCAAATGGGCGTAGAGGTTAGGATTTACAACACATATTTTTGAGGGACACAATTCAATTCATAACATTACCAATTGTGTGCTAATGCAAACCACTCCGCAGAACTTGGTCCTGGACTGGTCTTCTTTGCATTCAGGTAGTATACCTAGCTCGGATGCCGGAAGGGGAGATTGCTAGGCTGAGTCATAACCAAGAAAAACAAACCCGTTGCCGTTGAATCAATTCTGAGTCATAGCGACCCTGTAGACAGAGTAGAACTGCCGCATAGGATTTCCAAGGCTGTAAATCTTTACAGAAGCCGACTGCCAGATCTTTCTCCTTAGGAGCGGCTGACGGGTTCAAACCACCAATCTTGGTTAGCAGCTGAGCACTTAACCATTGTGCTACCAGGGTTAGAGGGAATTCGTATCATTACCTTTACTAGCTATTGCTAAATTACTTTTCAAAGGAGGCATACTAGTTTGCATTCTTACCTTGTTATGGTTTGCAGTCAACTACTAACCTAAAGGTTGATTGTTTAAACCCACCCAGCTGTGCTGTGAAAAAAAGGGCCTGGCATCTGCTTCCATAAAGATGGAAGCCAAGAGAACTGTCTGAAGCAGTTCTAGGCTGTAACACATGGAGTCTCTCTGAGATGTAACCAACTCGATGGCAATGAGTTTGTTTGTTGGCTTTGGTGTTTACCAGCAGTAAATTAGAATTCTCATTTTCCTGCATGCCCTCCAACATTTGGTTATTAGACATTTAAACTTTAGTCATAAATTAATCTTTATTATTAAACAGTGGACTAAATTTGCCTTATTTATATTTGTATTTGTTCTTGCGAAATACTCTTTCTTTATGAAGAAAAATAGAGTTTATCCACAAGTGTAAAAACTCTGATCTGTCCCTTATCTCTAGCTATACAAGCATATACTTATGTGGTGGATCAAACTTTTAAAGCTATTCCCCATTTTGTTAATTGTCTGTCTCTTTAAAATAAGTACTGCAATCACATTTTCTGTTGCTTTTGTTGTTTTGATTTATAGTGTTATTGCTGTTTTTACAACAATGTATGTTTTTCTCCCTCTGTTGGAAGCATCATTGCTGCCCATAGTGGTTTCTAGTGCACCATTGAACCCTAAGACTCCCAGGGGCACAGACTGAAAGCTGCTGATCTGATCAGACTAAAGCAAGTGAAACAGAGGGACACAACTGCCTCTTGCTAGGGGCTCCCTAGTGTGACACCCACATGAGGCAGCAGCACTTGGAGCAGCAGGATCAGCCCAAAACCCCGCCATACCAGTTTCTGGTAATGCAACTTTGCTTGGGGGAATATGCAAACTGATCCTGTCATAGGGAATGTGTAACCACTGCCTGTAGTGGTTTCATTAGTACTTTCAAGAACTGGAAAGAACTCTTGCTGTGAACCAAGGTGAAATGATCTGCTGCACATTCCAGCAAGGTATACAGCAGAGCCCTTGCTGGTACTCAGCAGTCTTTTTATTAATCTCTTGCTGCCCCCTGAGGTTCCAGACTACACTCATTTTCCATCCAAGCCACTCCTTCTTCCTTTAAAAGGTAACACCGTTCTCTTCATTCAGGCTCAAATGCCTGAGACATAACTAGTTTATCACGTTCTCTGGTGTGTCTCCTAGCCAAGAAGCCTCTGGGACACCAATTCAACCTCAACAGCTTCTGTTGAAACAACTATTTTCTGCCTCATTCATCCTGTGACCATTCTGCTTTATTCCTACTTGTGTCTTTCACTGGGTACATCAGTTAATATGCTTCTCTGTGATTCTCTTTGCTTTCCTGTCACAGATGTAAAAATAGTTAATTCAACTCTGAACATTCCATCTTCAGAGTCTTCATTTTTATTGCATATCTGTCTTTATTAGATAGGGAAATCTCTTCTAGAAATTCTCTAGCCAACTTCCTTTTACATCTCATTGATCAGAACCACATCACATACCCACTGTTCCCTGAACAATACATGACAAGGGGTAATGGAGTAGCCACGACTGGTTTAAATGAAGGGTTAGCAAACTATACCCCACGGATCGAAGATAGTTTGCTGACCAGCTTTGTATGACTCATGAGATAAGAATAGTTTTTACATTTTAATGGTTGAAAAAATCAAAAGAAGAATAATATTTTATGACACATTAAAATTATATGAAATTAAAGTTTCAGAGTCCATAAATGAATTTTTATTAGAGCCCAATTATATTCATTCATTTACATATTGTGCCATTACTTTCATCTACAGTGGCAGAGTTGAGCAGTTGTGACTGAGACTACATGGCCCGCAAAGCCTAAAATATTTACTGTCTGGCTTTTTACAGAAAGAGTTCACTCACCCCCTAGCTTATACTAATCTTTCATCCCGTGGGGGAATGGTCTGCTTTCTCTGAGCATATTTCTGACTGCATGATTTTGGAACAAAATCAGGGTCTCTTAGTAGAGTATAAGGAGATGAAGGCTATTGGGAGGCAGACAGCAGTGTCTGCCTTATAAGTATTGTGGTAGTTAACTTGCTTCTCTACTGCTTGTCGGCCCACTCTCTTCCCCACCCAGATCATCTTGTATATTGCAACAGAACAATCTTCATAGGAAATCCTTCTTAACATGTTATTATTCTGCTTAGCACTCCATAACCTGTCAAATAATATCCAACTTGATGTGCCATTCAATGCCTTTTATGCTCTGGATCCAACCTACTCCTCACGTTGATGGTCAATTGATTTTCAACAAGGTGTCAAAACCATTCAGTAGGAAAGAATAGTCTTTTTAACAAATTGTGTTGGAACTACTGGGTATCTACATGGAAATGAATGAATTTGGACTCCTACATCACACTATACACAAACTTTAACTCAGAATGAACCAAAGACCTAAATGTAATGCTAAAACTATAAAACTCGTCAAAGAAAGTGTAAGTATAAATCTTCATGATCTTAGATCAGGTAATGGTTTCTTAGATAAGACTCTAAAAGCACAAGTGGGAAAAAATAAAATCGACTTCATCAAAATGAAAATATTTTGTGTTCTAAATAGTAACATAATTAAAGCTGGCAAAACCCCACAGAATGGCAGAAAATATTTGCAAATCATTTATCTGATAAGGGGATTTGAATTCAGAATACATGTCTTAGAAGTCAATAATACAAAGATACATAACTCAGTTAAAAACTGGACAAAGGATTTGAAGAGACATTTCTCCAAAGAAGAATTAAAAGTAGCCAATAGACACATGAAAAGATTCATAACATCATTAGTCATCAGGGAAATGCAAATCAAAACCACAATGAGATACCACTTCACACCCATTAAGATAGCTATAATAAAAAAGATAGCCAATAAAAAGTGTTGGCGAGGATGTAGAGAAATTGAGACCCCAAACATTGCTGACTGGAATGAAAAGATTGCTGCCACTTTAGAAAAGAGTTACTTAGTTCCTCAAAATGTTAAACATGGATTTGCTTATGACCCAGCAATTCCACACTTAGGTAAAATTTCTCAAGAGAAATGAAAACTTATACACACACAAAAACTCGTACATGAATGTCCATAGCAACATTATTCATAACAGCCAAAAAAGTGGAAACTACCCAAATGTCCATCAACTGGACAAGCAAAACATGATCTGTCTATACAATTGAATATTATTCAGCCATAAAGAGGAATGAAGTACTGATATATGCTCCAACGTGGATGAATCTTGAAAACATTATGCTAAGTGAAAGAAACCAGGTACAAAAGACCACATATTGTATGATTCCATTTAAAAGAATTGTCCTGATTAGGCAAATTTATAGAAATAGAAAGTAGATTAGTGGTTGTCAGGGACAGATTGGCAAGTGTGAGTTGCAATGAGAAGCAACTGCTAATAGGTACAGAGATTCTTTTGGGAGTGATGAAAATTTCTAAAATTAGATTGTAGTGCTGGTTGTACAACTCTTTGAATATACTAAAACTCATTGAATTAGACCCTTTAAAAGGCAAAATTTTATGATATAATATGTGAATTATATCTCAATAAATCTATGAATAAAAAAGTATTCAATGTACAATTCTTATACCAGACAACATCTGTATTTTTAATGAAGTTCTTGACGTGTGTTGCAGCCACCTTATTTGATTGATGATTGTACTCAAAGCAGTAATCAAGCTTAATCATTTTTTCTGCACACAGTGAATGTTTCCAAAAACAAACATTAATAAAAGCAGTGCATTTAAATGGTAAACAGATAAAATTGGCAACAGTTAGGCCCACCTACTTGCAGTGTGATTGGCCACGTATATGGCGCCCAGGGAGGATGAGGAAGCCCATAGTCACTTCAAGAAACACAGATACATTAACCACTAAGTGTGGTGTGAGAGGATATATGTGATACTGGGTGTTGGAATGAAGTTTCTGTACAGCCGAGAGAAAGGAACCTTGTTTCTTTGTGAGGTATCTTACAAAAGGTGATACAACACATAACCTGGGAGAAGTGCGTGGTAGTCAAATTTTATAAGAGGAATGCATTCCCAAGGACTTGACCTAATTCAAAACTTGCATAATCTAAGACCAATGTGTAAAGGTTGACAGGTAGTACTGTTACAAGCTAAAGTAACATTGGCAAGTGGCAATAGTATAAACAGAGTTTATTATTCACTTCTGCTGCTAGTTTTGAAATCATGTAACGGTTGATGAATATTTTCTTTTGACATATTTGCATTATTTTAAATTTTAGGTGTGAAGTGATAGTTTTAGTAATTTTTCATATTGTGCTCTGTTAAATGTGCACAATTATAATTAGCTAAGTTGTGACTGTGTTTTAGCATTTTACCAGGTACAGCAGGGTAGGAGAAGATTCTGTGAGACCTTTGTAATACTTATATACACAGTATTGCTAAGTTTAAGTCAAAGAACTATTAGGAAATACTGTAGTCAACAATCTTCAGGTTTCTAACTACAGAGTGTTAAAATGTAGCTCCGGGTAACGTGAGAGGAGTCATTTTTGTGTCTATAAAAATGGTTTCTGTCAGGTGGAAATCAAAGCTGAATGCTGCTTAGATCTCTTAGTTGGGGCTAAGTGTTAATCACTCTAAATGATCTTAACTGCCTCAAAACTAAATTATGAAGATTTAATAGAAAAAATAACGTATCAAGAGGCCTAGTCCTTTCAGATATAGGACAAGGGCATGACATTAAGGTCAAATTCTGTTCATGAACGTTTTGTTTCCTGTGTGCAGTGTCATTGATACTTCACTGAAGAGCATATGTCTGAAAGGAAGGAAAGTCCTATATTGGAATGCATGTCAACTAAATTAATTTACTCTCTCTTGCTAACATTTTATCAATCCCATAGCACATACACTTAGTACATTTTGAATTAGAATGATATCGGAGAACTGATTATTCATGGAGCATGTCTTGAATTTTGATATCATGTGTTTTATTAAACTGGTTCTCTCTTGGTTCACAGTAGATTAGTCAAAACCCTTATTGTAAAGTCACAAGAAATGAGGTTAGCCCATTAGCAAAAATGCTCATGGACTATTTGGAGAAAATAGTTCAGGCTTATTTCCCATGAATGACAGAAGCAAAACAAAGTTAATTTTTATCAGCTGCACAAAATTTAGAGCATCTGAGAGAGAGTAAAATCCTTGGATGTGCTATCCATATCACGGTTGAAAGGTTTTATTAATCATATGATTTAAATGACTGTGATCGTTGAAATATTTTGCAATGCTAAAAATGTAAACCCATGGAAAGAACATGGGAATTGTATCACTTGTTCTTTTTTTAAGATTGTTTCTTTCCGTTCTTGGAACATCAGCTGGGGAAAAAAATAATTTCCTCAGTTTTGATTGTGAGCTTGGAGAAGTTACAAAGTTGTGCATCTAGTAATACCTTTTGTAACCACTTGTTCTCTATTTGTAGTCTTCTGTCATTTTAAAAAAATTGAGTGTGTATATTTTAAATTTATATATAAAATTATTTAGTAACATAAATAAAGAAGAGTTAGGGTACCTAAGTTTGCTTAGTGTCCTATGGTCACTTTACTTCATATACATTTTTAGGGAAAAGAGGGCCGAAGATTAGAATGAATAAGGAAAGTTTCCAAGACTGAGGCCTGACTGCTCATCATTTTTTATTTTATGTGAGTGGCTTCTGTAGTGATTTCCTTCAAGCAAAATGTCCTCCAAATCTGTAGGGTCCAGAAGGATTTCTTATTTCAATATAGTCACATAAAACAAGACAGTCACTTCAAAGGGAATGTTTTCTAAGTGGATGAAGAATAAAAGAACTGTAAATTTTTGATGAGTATTGTCTCAGAGATTTGGGCCAAGTGGGAAGAAGTCAAACATATCAAGTTCTATGTATTTTAAATTGTAGTTGTGCTGTCAGAGACAAGGTCCACAGTGGACAAAACCCTGTGAAAATACCTGCTCCAAAGTGAACTTTGGACCCTAGACTTGTGTTGATTCTTCAGAACAGCCTCCACCTTGATAACAGATGTCCAGGATTAGAAGTGAAACCTTAGCTACAGGGGTGTCTAATGCACGTGCAGCACAGAGCATGTATGAGATGCTAGGACTTGCCTGTTTATGAAAGAGTAATGAGATGCCTCTAAGAGCAGCTGGCATTGTGGACGTTCTTCTATGGAAGGAAAAGATAAATATGCTTCTATCTTAAGCAGACACACCTTGTTAATGCCAAGAGCTCTTCAGGGAATTCTGTCAAGTTAGTTTCCTCATTACTCTCTTATTCTTCTGACCATTGTTGTTAGCTTCTGTAGAGACTGTACTCGACTCATAACAACTCCATGCACAGCTTAAGTAAACATTGTCCTTCCCTGCTCCATTCTCATGATCAGTGGTGGATTAGACTGCTGTCATCCATAGGGCTTTCATTGGATTTTTTGAAGTAGATCACCAGGAGTTTCTTCCAAGTACATTTTAGTCTGGGAACTCTGCTGAAGCCTGTTCAGCATCATAGCAACACACAAGCCTCTGCTGACAAGTGGTGGGTGTGCATGAGGTGCCCTGGCTGGGAATTGCATCCCTACTGACCATTAGATAGCTTAAAAAAAAAAAAAAAAAAAAAAAAAGCTTACTATGGAAATGATTAAAGAACAATTAGTTCTAATATTTTTGCTCTCCAAATATTTTTCATGGATAAATAGTTATGCATTCTATCTAAAACTAGAATTAAGAATAAAAACCAAGAAACTTATCCTGTTGGAAATTCCAGATTTTGTGAAAAGCTTCAAATGAAAAAAAAATCTAAAAATTAGATGATTGACCTTTAAAGTTGAGGTTAATAAAACATATTTATTAGTTTTGTTAGACTCTTAATGTAAATGATGTCCAGGAAAGGCAGGGAAAAGTGTCTGGATACATATGTTCAATAATCCATGCACTTTTGTGAAACCATTACAAGTTTTTCAGTTTTATTTTAAAAAAATATTTCGAAGGTTTGAATAGAGTAAGACAAGGAAAGAAAACAAAACTTGGCAGTCATCTGGGAGAGAAGGTTTAAGAGGTAAAAACAAGCTAATGTTCTGTACATGGTAGAAGCTTTGTTAAATGTTGACCAATAAGTGTGTTAGTATTCATGATTCTTTGAAGTTCACCAGTAGAAAGAACTTTACAGATAATCTAGTCCAAACCACTCATCATGTGACAGGCCTGGAGATGCTAAATGACTAGTTATGTGAATTGGAAGTGGCTTCTTAGTTACTGTGGACTTCCGTTTCCCACACTATAAATAAAAGTATTGCATAAGATTATTTCCTGCCATAAAATTCTAAGATATTTCTTAAGTTCATTTAGTACAATATTTATAACTCTTTGCTCCAAAGAGATTCTGCTGCTTGTACTTGATATCCTCCATTACTTGTGTGTGTGTGTATGTTTGTGTTTCTGTACATTTATTCATGATTATAGTTACGAAGGTACATTTAGTAAAGAACAAATACAAGTTGAAGAACAGGGCCACAGAGAACATTTATTTATTAAATGAAATATTTGAAAGTTACCGAAGAGTACAAAGCAACATATTACAAGCACTTATTAGACCCACCAATCAGATCTAACAGGCGTTAACCTTATGCCACAGTTGCTTCAGCAATATAAATAAATTTTAGAAATAACATGATATAATTAGGTCCTACTTTGAATCCCTCTTTTATCTCATTTACCTCCCTACTTTTTCACAGGTAACTACTATACTAAACTTATATGTGTACTTCCCATCCATGTTTTTAAACTTTTACCACTTACAGGGACTATTCTGGTGTGTTTTAAAAGTTTACATAAATAGTACTTTATTGTATATATTTCTTCATAATTTACTTTTTATTGATCAATATGTTTTTGAGATTTATCTATGTAGATATTCTTAGATTTTAACAATTCATTCCATTGTAAAATTTGTTGATTCTTCCATAGATGGTCAGTTAGATTGGTTCTTACACTTCACTAAGATAAATAATGTTGCAGTAAGCACATATGTATATTTATATATGTAATTGAGAGTAAGATTACTAGAAATTGTTAGAAATTCCCCAGTCTTCTATGTGATAGTACCAAAATTAGTGTCCTCAGCAAAAGCAGTATGTGTGTGAGGGGGTCAGTTTTCTCACATCACCACCAATATTTGGTTTTTAATGATTTTTAAGGTGTTTGCTGGGTTTGAGAGATCTCATTTTTTAAATTTTCATTTCCTTGATAACTGTGAAGTTAAGGATTTTCCCATGACTATTGGCTATTTAGGTTTTCTCTTCTGTGAACTGCCTATGTGTGTATCCTTTATACCTTTTTCTTTTAGGTTTTTGTTTGGGGTGTTTTTTTGTTGCTGTTGATTAGGAAGAATTTCTTTTTTTTTGTAAATGCTAATCCTTTTTTGGAGCCCTAGTAGTTCACTGGTTAAGAACTCAGGCTGCTAACAAAAGGTCAGCAGTTAGAATCCACTAGCCACTCCTTGGAAACCCTATGGGACAGTTCTACTCTGTCCTGTGGGGTCACTATGAGTTGGAATCGAAATTTACAAAGTTTGGAATTGAACATTTCACTTAGGACACATCCTTACTTCTAGAGATGACTCATGGTTCATTTAGCGATATAAATGTCATAAGCATAGGAAGAATTTAGAGAATCCAGGAGGTCAGCAGGGAAGAAAATAATCTACAAAAAATCCAGTGCCGTCCTTAAAGAGTAACCTTTCCAAAGGATTGGATTCCCAGGCACATATTGCCTGCCCTTGTACTCTTCTTCCATGATCCAATAACATTTTTCCTGTCTTCCAAAAATGTCACCATGGCACATTATCTGACTTTCTACCAGTTAGATATTCAAGGGATTAACAAATTGCTTAACAATTCAAATACTGCAGCATCTTGAAGTGTAATCACATGTTAGTGTGAATTTGTTTAATCAGATTGCTGGCTGACATCAGCTGCACTGAGGTAGTAGGGAGTATTTATTGACAGAAAGGGAAAGGAAGAGAAGTCACTTTGGAGACATAGACTAAGACAAACATGTGAATATATTAATTGTGTAAATATATTTATTATATAAGTCATCTTGACACTATTTCTCAAGGGATAAAAGGAGATGAAATTCTGCATTTTAAGAGGTTTTCAACTTAAAAAAAATTTTTTAACCCCAAAAGTAGAAAAACAGCTTCTTCTGTATTTTTCTATTCTCCTTTTTATCCCTCTCTCATCTCCATTCTTTATTTCTGTGTAATTCTATCATTATTTTCCTGGACTTGATATTTTGTTGGTCTTACCAGCATAAAGGCTTAACTATTAAATGGGTAAAACTGGATGTAGGGAATAGGTCTGGGACTAAAAGTACTATGTAAGCAATTGCTTACAGGAAAGTCTACTTTCTAAGTTCCAAAACACCAACTCAAAAGTAAAAATTTGAACATACTCGAGTATTTGACAAATCTATTTTTGATTCTTTCCTGTAGAGAAGTAGTTCTAAACCTGCGATGCATGAAATTGTAGCATGATTTTGTGAGCAGGTGTGTGAGTGTGGAAGATGTACACATAGAAAAGGAACATAAGTTTTATGACCTTTGCTTCCTGGACACCAGTATACTGATCTAGACTAAATATTTCCCACATTCTTTAATATTTTCAGTTTTTCTCCTTCTTTGGAAATACTTTGAAAGTATGGAGGAGGGGGAGATAATTTTTTTTTTTTTTTTTAGTAGTACACATATTGTTTT
>NW_004443943.1:12198397-12237481 GCF_000243295.1 Trichechus manatus latirostris | reverse complement strand
TGACTATGTCTGAGCAGGTGGACTGTGTGTTCTTTGTTGTTTGCTCATCTGTGGGCACAATGCTTTTCACCTCCTTCTCCAATTGGCAGGGTCAGTCACTCAGATATGGTATGGCAGGGCAGGTCTAGCTGAAGAGGAGTTACTGGGATGGGTTGTTTGTGGCACTTACTACTGCCAGCAGGGTGGGGAGGTAATCAGTGTAGGGTAGGTTCCAGTATGCTGTGCCTGTGCTGCTTGGTGGTGTGATGTCAAGCACACGGTGCAGGTAGGCTTGATGTAGCGGGGAGATTGTTATGTGTGGAGCTAAGATGGATATGGGAGAGAGGAGAGAGGAACAGGAGACAAAAACATACAAACAAACAAAAAAGAATGCTAGGGGAGCTGCCGTTGGAGAGGAGAGATGAGAGACTATGAAATGAAGAAAAACAGAAAGGGAAAGAGGAAGAAAAGAATGAATAAATAAAAATCGGAAAGATTAAAGAACCGCAAAGTTTCCAGGGATCCCACCAGTGCAGCTATGGGGTCTGGGGAAGTCGCTCTCAGGTGTTGTAGTACAGCCTGGCTAGAATGCGTAGAGGTATACAATGCCAGGTATTCAGGGAACAGAAAGAGAAGGAAGATATAGAGAGATGAGAATCTGAGTAATGAAGAAAGACAAAAAGTGAAAAAGAGGGAAAAGAAAGCAAAAGAAATTAAAAAAAAAAAAAGAACAAGAAAATCCCCCAAAAAAACAGGAAGGAAAAAAAACAAAAAAAGAAATGCCCTCAGGGATCCCTCTGCACATCTGTGGAAGCCAAGGGGGTAGTTTCCTTTCCATGCAGCACCGCCTGCCCAGAAAGGGCTCCGAACTCAACAAAAGGAAAAGAAAACAAACGAACAATTCAAAACAAACAAATGAACAAAAGCCCTGGGATCCCACCAGTTCGGCAGCCTAGACTGGGAAGCAGCTCCACACTCAAACAGAGCTCCACAACCCCTCAGGAAGAAGATGGCGCAGGGAGCCAGGTAGTTGAGCAAAAGGAGGGGGAAGTGGTGAGAGGTAAGGAAGAAATCAAAAGAAGCAGGAAAAAAGCAACACCAGCAGCCAACAAATGGCACTCAGAGAGCCAGCTAGTGCAGGCTGGTGGAATCCAAGTAGCCGGTGTTTCTCGGACAAGAGACTGTGTCCGCGGGAAGCAGAGGGAGCCGAGTGTGGGTAAAGAAGGGTAGGGAGTGGGAAAGCGTATATCACAAATTACCGGAGCTCTGCAGCCCCTCAGGAAGAAGCAAAGATGGCGCACGGAGCCAGGTATTTGAGAGAAAGGAGGGGGAGGTGGTGAGAGGTAAGGAAGAAATCAAAAGAAGCAGAGAAAAGCAACACCAGCATCCAACAAGTGGCACTCAGAGAGCCGGCCCGTTCGAGTATGTGGAACCCAGGTAGCTGGTGTTTCCTGGACAAGAGATTGTCGCCACGGGAAACAGAGGAGGCTGAGTCAGGATGAAGAAGGGTGGGGGGTGGGAAAGCATATATCGCAAATTACTGGTTGTTTTGTCTCCCACTGGAAGCTCCGTGAAGCTGCTTTCTCGTACCCCATTTGCTGGTCTCTGATAGGAGTCCAAGTTGGTGGATCCGCGCTGCGTTAGCTGGTAGGGGACCTCTGCATGAATCTCTCCTCACTCTCCGTTCTCTGTCAGTTTTCTCACTCCATTTGGTGCTTGGCTGAGTTCTTTATCTCTTCATTTGATGTTTTAGGGTTTCAGGATTGTTTTCTCTGTTCAGCTTAGTTTTTCGGATCTTTGCTGTGGAGGGACAGTGTGGTGCTTCTGCCTAGAGCACCATTTTGCCGGAAGTCTCCAGGGGAGATTATTTTTATTGGCACTGTTTAAAGAAGGCACTGGTAGGACTTCTACAAGAAGTATGGCTGTTTTTTTTTTCCTATTCCCACTTTTCCTTGATCTGGGCTGACCTCTAGATTGTCCCCCGTCTTTGCTCACCCTCTCACCCCCTCACCCTCAATAACCCTATCATTTCTCTCTGATTGCAGCAATCCAGAACAATGCAGTCTTCTCTTGTGAATTAATCAGATATTTAGGTCTAAAACTGTGCAGAATGTGGCTCTGTGCACATATGTATAGTGTGTGTATATGTATATATTTTCTTCTCAAGTGCTTCAACTGAAATTGAAAATTGTGTTTTTAAACATAGCCTAGAAAAAATTTTCATACCTCCTGTGAATTTGAATCAGTAAAAGAAAGTAGATGTCTAGAGTGATGAGTTAGTTTTAAATTGATCTTGCCAGTTTGATTAAAAAATCTGCTGCTATCTTGATAATGTGCAAAACTGGGGCCAGGGTTTATGCCTAATCCTTTCTTCTCACCCACTGAAGGGGAGAATCAAGTTGAAGGGATTCTTTCATATTACTGTCTGAATGAGGTATAATCTGTAATTCACAAACTATTCTTATAATTACCTTTTCTGAGAAGAAAATGTTAGCCAATAGTTTGTAGAATTTACCTCCTTATTATATAACTAGCACACATACAAGCTTTAAGATAGTTGAATCCCAGAACAATTAAAAAATTTTTTTCTCCTCTCGTTATCCCTGGGTCTTTATTTCATCTTAAGCAGGTCCGTCTCAGTAGTACAGGCTATAATACATCTATACTGTGCCTTATAAATCTTCTCACTTAAAAAAAAAATACAGCCTACATGTCTGTCTTCACAGCCGTGTGTGAGTAACAAAAGGAATAGGAAGTTTGAACAGGATACTTGGACCTGGGGAGCAAATCTAGAGGGAATATTGATAAAAGCTTCCATTTACTAAGCTCTTGTGCTTGTATTACATAATGCTTATTACAACCCAATGAGTAGGATTATTATCCTCTGTGTATTACACATGATGAGACAGAGGCTTAGAGAATTTGAATAACTTGCTTTACGTTACAGAGCTAGCAAATGGCAATGCCAGAATTCCAGCCCTCATAGGGTTATTGCTGGCCCCTGACTCATAGTGACCTCATACACAACAGAATGCACCATCCCCTTGATTGGTTGTGGATCTGACTGTTGTGATTCATAGCGTTTTCATTGTGATCTATAGGTTTTTCACTGGCTAATTTTCAGAAGTAAATCTCCAGGCATTTCTTCCTAGTCCGTCTTGGTCTGGAAGCTGCACTGAAACCTATTCAGCATCACAGCAACATGCTAACTTCCAATGACAGATGGGTAGTGGCCACACATGAGGTGTACTGGCCAGGAATCAAACCCAGGTCTCCTGCATGAAGGCAAGAATTCTACCACTGACCAGCAATGCCCCATCATATGGTTATAAAAACAAAAACAAAAACATTACTGTCGCGTCAATTCCACCTCATAAAGACCCTATATAGGGACAAAGTAGAATTGCCCCATAAGGATTCCAACGAGCGGCTGGTGGATTCAAACTGCCAGCCTTTTGGTTAGCAGCCAACCTCTTAACCACTGAGCCATCAGGGCTACAGAGATAACAATTCCAGTTAAAGAAAAATTCTTCATAGTATAAATGGAGACATGCTGAATTTTTATTATGTATTATTCACAAAGAATTGGAAATAATCTGTTTATTTGTAGATAAATGGAAAGATAAATCATATATAGACAGCAACTAAAATAACTGAATGAGGTTTATATGTATCAATTAATGAATTTTGGGATCCTAATTTCATGTGGAAACTCCGTTCAACCATCCAAATATAAACTTATGGACTATAGGATTTGGCATATGCCCAGAAGGTGGAACACCCTGAATGTTTGCTCACCTCTACATTACTGTTGTCATTTCATTTTTGTCCTTGGAGTATCCCTTACTTTCTTGCCAACTCATCGTGCATTTCAAGAGATGTTTTAAAATATTTTATCTACAGCTTTTTGTTGTTTTCAGCAGCCTGGATCTTCATGGCCTCTGTCATACCTACTTTTGGAAACAAAAGTCTAATATGTTATTTATATATTTAAAAAAAATCTGAAATAATTATGGTAAACTTTCAACTCATGTTAAATCTGAGTAGAGCACACATAGGTGTTTGTTGTATTATTTTCTGTAATTTTTATATCTTTTTTTTAATGATTAAAAAAAATTAGTTTTTTTTTTGAAAATAGTCTGCTAACCAGGAAAGCATTCAGCACATTTTAAAAATCTTTGACTTTTCCTTTCCTTTAAATTACTTACATTACCCTTCAGTGTCAAAGTCATTTTCCCTAGGGCACTTCTGGGAGGGACTTTTCACCCTTTTTATCACGTTTGATGATGGGAAACCCCAGAACAATACGCAGAAACCTAAAGATATTTCTGCTGGTTTTTTCTATGAAGAATGGTAACTAGTATATCTTTATGCTCATTTGTACCATTTTTTATTTCTTTGTGAAAGTCACCTGCCTCTCACCCCTACCTTGGAGGTGAGGGACTTATCTCTAAAACTCTAAATTAGAAATTAAACTAGCTGTAACCCAAAGCAGCAGATGTTGGGCTAAAAAAAAAAAAGTTGCTGTCAAGTCGATTCTGACTCATAGCAACTCTATACGACAGAGCAGAACTGCCCCCATAGGGTTTCCAAGGAGCGCCTGATGGAATCAAACTGCTGACCTTTTGGTTAACAAACTCGTAACCACCGTGCCACCGGGGCTCCACGTAAGTTACATGCAAGTGATTAAAAAGCTAAGGCTACTGCATATATACTCTGCCGCAAGCTAGATCTCAATTATGAATGCAGTTTTCTACCCTTTACTCTCTTATTTCTGCTTCCAAATATGGGTTGAAAGCATTACATTATTCTGGACAGAACTACGATTTGTGTCCACAGGACATGCCCGGGTGTCATCTGTTAAATGGCTCACTATAAGGAAAAGGACCTGCATGATGGTCTTTTAGGAGCTGAACTTTGTAAAGCTAAGCACAAATAAAAGGAACCCTGCCAGCTTCACAGAGACCTGTTAGGGTTAGAACTGCCACCAGACTGGAACATCAAATCTGATTACCTTTAAAATTTCAAATATACTTTCACTGTTACTACTTTTCAAATATTGCTAGATAGATATAGATATGGATTCTTACAGATATTCTCTATATCCATATCTGTTTCTATCTATTGGAAGAATGGATAGGTTATTATTTTTCTAACTACACATACTGCACTAAATGTGCTTTTCCTTTAGGAAATTTCTATAAACATTGGTACACGATTTTTTCTTCAGAATACTATATGTAGGATTCTGTATGTATCTACTTTGGTTCTGCTTTCTTGGAAGGGCCTTTGAAAGTTTAATAAAGCAAATTCATAAAAATCAGCTACAGCTGTATTTTTAGTATCCAGGATAATTTGAGTAGCCTCCTGAATTTTAAAAAGTCAAGAGAGCTATAGGTTAATTTTCTTTTTCAACTATATATTCAATTTGTTTAAATAAAAGTAAACAATAATAACAAAACTAAAGAATAATGAAATTAGGTAGCATGGGGCATCACATGCTTGACAGCAGGAAACATTTTTCAATTTCTATTAGTCCAATAAAAGGCTTCAATTTGGCTTTTTAATATCCTAGGAATACAGTAACTATTTCTTTTTTTAAATGCATTTTCATCTTTTACGTTGTTCCATAAAATTCATTCATTCCCTTGCTATTATATTTTTTTCAAATAAAATTCCAGGTAAGTACAGCTCCACATTTATGGGAGATAATAAAAAGCAGAGCTCAGGATGATGCATATGTGACTTATGTTTAGCTGCAATGTTTTATGATAGGCCCTTAAGAAGGCAGGAGAGGGTAAGTCTCATAAAAAAGGAAAATGCGTGATTATTTTTAGAAGCCTACAGGCAAACATTGGAGGATCAAAAATAAATAAGATAGTCTTAGCCATATGTGCATAATTTCAGAAGATAATAGTTTTTTTCTGTAAATTAAAAATGCATTTTAATACTTCAAGGTGATAAGTTTACTTATTGCATATTACCACCTCTGCCTGTGCATTTCCTTGAGCTACTCAAGAGAAGTCTAAACATAGAAGGTGGGAAAGAAAAACTGACTCTTATACAATCCTGGTTTATATGTTACTGAAAAACCATGGTCCTCTTGGGTAATACAAAATTGATTCCACATGAATACATCTTTTCAGGGATATTTGAAGGGTTGGGCTTCTTGTAACTCAACAACTTCTACCTGCTTCTCCTCTTCCTCCTCTTCTACCTCCTTTTGTTTAACAGTACCATGTTGTTGTTGTTTTCCTTTTCTTTTGCTTTAAAATATGTATTCACATATAAGCATATATATGCTCATACATTTAATTAGTAAGGCAAATGGTTCAAGAAAATACTTTAGTGGCCAGAATATAAAAATAAATTCACCTTCTAACTACTAATCCTTTGGATATACTAAAGTATCTTTATAGCCAGGAAATCAAAAGCCCTAGTAACGTAGCAGATAAAGAGTTTTTGGGAGAATCTGAAGTTTGAACAACTCATAACTTAAACCAGGAGTTTTGTGTTTTTGCCTTATTTTAAGGAATTTACAGATAAGTTTTTTGCTTTAATTTTTTTTCTTAGTAATCTGTTAAATGATGTTTAAATATAGTCGTCTCCACCTAATCTTAAAAAAACTCAGAATATCAAAATTAAATACTCAAAAATACATTTTAAAAAAAAAGTGAATAAAAATGACCACTACCACTGCTAGGGAAATGGTTTAAATACATAGAATTGTCATCTCAGTTAAACGTATTTATTTAGAATGAACAGTTGTTTATTATTAAAACCCTTGAATCTTTTTGTACTTGTGTTTCCTTCTCTTATATTTTCGTTATCAATAACAAATCCTATTTTGTTAGTAGAACTGTTAGGACCATTATCTTGTTTAGGATATGTGTTCAACAGTCATAGCTAATGACCATTTATAATAACAGAACGTTCTTCATTCATGCGTTCTTAGTATTTCTGCAGGGCAAGGATCTTTTAAACTGTTTAGGTTCAGATTAATGGTTACATAAAACAAATCTGAAGCTGCCTCTGGATGTCTTCCTCTGCTAAGGAAGAGGAACAGCGATCTTGAGACAAGAGTCTAACATGATCAGTGCAAAGGAAGGGAGAAGAAGGTAAGCTTGTAACTATTAGTGAGACCCATAAGACACTTCCTATCTTTTCACAAGAATTCCCAAAGAATTATTATTTTTTCTGAATGTGTGTTATTTCAAGTACAGTTTTAATCTGATGGATTAAAATCTATTTTTATCCAACTGTGGCAAAAGACAACTTCAGATTTACATGTTTTAATACTGCCCCCTTCCTTTTTAAAGACTGTTAACATTAACAAGTTTTTTGAAAATTCTATTAATTACTAGGCACATTTCTGTTTTTTGAAAATTTTAATGTTTTTGCTTTTTTAGTAATTTCTGAGGCTTTATACTTTATTCAATTTGGTGAATAATTTTTGTCTCCATTTAGGGTTTAGTTCCTGAGTTTTTTAATTACATTTTTTATATGTGATCATATGTCTTGATATGACACACTGGTACCTCCCTCCATATGTTCCTCCCTTTTTCCCTCCCTTCCTCCCTCCCTCCCTCCCTTCCTTCCTTTTAGAGAAACTTTGATAGAAATCCACTCAAATAAAATAACATTTTATTCTTGACTGACTCATCTGGCAGAAACAACAAAATAATGTGCTTTTGTAGAGGCTAACTAACGCTTGATATTGCTCCAGTGGAGGATAGAATCTATCCCTGAGTTTTTAAATTACTAATCATTGAGTAGTGATTTTTCTTTTCTTTGGTTTTCACAGTACGTTCCATTGCCCTACAAATGGCATTCTGTGTAATATGCCTGTGCTAGCGAGTACAGGTTCCATAGACAAAGTGAGAATGGACACAGAACCAGGGAAGCTATGGAAGATGCATTTTTAAAATTTATCAAGATACAAATATTAAAACTGTACTTTCCCACTTAAATATTAAAAATATTGTGTAAGATCATTAACAACATTTTTTTCTTGTACTTTTTTCAGACCTTTTGACACATATGATACTACTTGGAAGCATCTTTACTAATGTAGTTTTGTTTTTTATTTTAAACATAATTCAGCTAAAGACATATCAAGCTAAAGTATGAGAATAAAACATAATAGGGCTTTGAGTTGCTTAATGTCAGATGACATGTGAAGTTGTGGTTTTTAGGCATAGTTGTTTTTTGTTCATGGATCTTATTCTGCCTATGTCTGACTTCCCACCCTCAACTCTACACTTCTTCATTTCCCCCACCAAGCCCCTCTTTAAATTCTGTATGTTGTTTAAGCCTGTGGATTCAAATCATTCTACAAAGAACACATTGGAGGAGGCAGAGGAACATAATTTTTACTGATAAAAGAACATCCAAACCATTTTATAATTTCCTTTTGGAGTTACCTGAGACACTGTACAGCCTTTCTTGCACTCTCAGAGATTCTCTCCAGAGTGTTCTGTGAGAGTGAGTGTGACTTTTGGTGGAAAGATTTCTCACATTCATTGTATTTAAAAGCTGGTGAACGTACTGTTCTGGCTGAACTTTCAGCTGCATGTGAAAAGAATAAAGTCTGAGATGAACCCTGAGTCACCATCATGTAAGAACAATACTCAAAATATTAAAAAGTGGAAGAGGCCAGCCAGTGACTGTCCCTGACTTCCCCAGGTATGTAAAAAGGGGTCAGCAAACGTTTTAAAAAGACCAGTTAGTAAATATTTTTGGGTTTGTGACCATACAAACCTCTGTTGTAATTTACTCAGCTGTGCCATTGTAGCACCACAGCAGCCACAGCCAATACACAAAGGAATAGGTGTGGCTGTATCCCACTAAAACTTTACAAAAACCTGACCTAAAACATCTGCTGGGTAAAAGGACACAGCTGAAGTCATAATTATAAACGCATCAGGATCAGGTAGACTAAAGATAGCTCTCACTCAAGGAACCTATTAGAACACAACTGCTTTTTTTTCTTTTTTTGCTTTCAAACCATACATGGCTGTTCCCCACTTACCCCAGGGCATATAAGAATCTATAGAAGCAGATGGGAGACCTCCGTTAATCCATATAAGCTCACAATCTGGGTTTGTGCTCAAGATTGTTGTAAACTGCTAGTATAAAGAAAAATAAATTCCAATTCTTTATGCTGAAGACTGCTCCCCATTATCCATTAAGACATGCAAACAAGATTAGCCTGGTTGTAGGGACAAACTCCAGAGTACTTATAGAGGCACTGCAATAATGACTGCTCCGGAAATAAAAAAGTCAAACTGTGATTGTGATGCTGGAATGACCCTCTCTGACTTCCAGAGATTTCCAGGCTTTGACTTCCAGAGATTTCCAGGCTTTGCCCTTCTGTTCAGTCCCTTTTAGGAGGTATTTAATAACCCAAATGTTACACATCTTTCATACTTGGTTCAAGCATGAAAATCTGTTCTGTCAGTGTTGGACAGTTTTCTGGCTCTATCTTATGTAGCAAGTAGCAGCCAGCACTTAATTTTAGAATGCTGACTGACCAGAGCAAAATGTGACATGATTAGTTTGTGTTCATTAAGTGTTGGTGGATAGACTGGTGTCTGCGAAGATTTGCCAAAGAGCCTCAAGTAAAAATTTCACAAAGAGCTTTTTCCTTTAAGTTGGTGCCTGTGGGGAGACATCCAGGCATTATTTTTAGAGTTCATTTTTCATGCTACATAGTTCTGGGCTGGATAGATCAGCTGGTGTTAATGAGCCTGTGGGTGTTTTGCCAAAAACCTACATGTGCTTTTATTGTCCCCCTCTAACTATTTTGCTTCTCAAAAATATGTGTCAGTGGTCAGAAGGAGGTCTGGAAAAGCAGACATGAATAATTCAGTAAAAAGTTTCTCCTTCTAATGGAGAAATAGTTTCCTTTTCTGCTCATTTTTTAAAAAACCATCTGGAATCTGGAGGCCACAATAATTCTCCCTTGCCCCCTACTTCCCAAGATATACAGTCATGTGGTGCTTAACCTGCACTATATATTCGGAGAAATAGGACTTACGTGATTCGATCGTTGTGAGAATACCATATTATGAACACGAGCTGCGCCCACCGGCCAGAGTCTGACCAAGATCGAGACCTTATGTCTGGCCATCCACTACATCGGCCATCTATCTGCCTTCCCGGGCGTCAGTGAGAAGAGCCTGCAGTGTAGGTGCCAGCAGATGTGGCGCCCCCTCCGGGCTGCCAGCTCTGTCCCGTCGGCGGCCCAGTGCAGGCGCAGATGCTGGGCCTGTGCTCATCCGCAGGCACCGCCACTTTCTGGGAGTCCCCTCAGGCCTGTTACGAAGCCCTGGCAGCGGCCCAGCCGCGCAAACCGCTGGTCTCTACGCTGAGACGGTATGCCCTGAAAGGCCGGCGATGGAGCCGAGCTCCTCATCTCCACTCTTCCTGGTGACGCGCTGGCCCTGCTGAAGACCTGGATGGCCTGTCGTGCCTGGGTTGGCCGCCAGCCTGAGGACAATGAACAACTGGCGCCCTGTCTGTGAGCGCCCTTTTGGCCTGAGCACCTTCGAAGCAGCCCCTCTCCAGCCTCCCTGTCCTGAAAGAGAGCACCAGCGATACTGGAATGGCCATTACTGGGGATGAGAGCTGTCCTCACCAGGACAGCCCCAGCCTGGAGGGACCCGTAGACCCATAGGGTGGGCAGGCAGAAGGCCCTGCTTAGTGTGTATTTATTTATTTGCGAAGAAACTTTTTTTCTGTGTCCCGGAAAAAAAAAAAAAATCTTATGGGACCACAGACGTATATTGCTGTAGGACTTGGCCCAAATAGACATTATGCAGCACATGACTTGACTTTGCTTATATTATCACCAAGCTCATTCGTTTCAGGTAATCCTTTGCTTCTCCTAGTAACATACCAGGTCTTTTAAAACATAAAAAACATAGACTCCTTATTTGACCTGCTACCGCTTGTAATTCTGAGTCTTACTCTTTCCTATCAAAGCCAAACTGGTTGATAGAATATATTTCAAGCAGTGCCTCTATTCCTAACTGCCTCTCTCTATAACTCCTCACTGTTCTCCCCATTCTCTAAAATTCCACATACTGGTCCAGTTCAGGAGCATTTTTATCCCATTGTCTAAAATTCCACATACTTGTCCAGTTCAGGGGCAATTTTATCATTTCTCGGCCTTTTCACATTTTGTGTCTTCTGGCATGTGTGTAATCACCCCTTTTTCTTCTAGAAATATTCTTTTTCAGGGAATTCCTTGCCTTTTAAAAATCAATGTTGAGCACTAGCTAATCTTAGATATTGAGAGAAACCTGTTGCAGTCGTGTCGATTCAGACTCATAGAGACCCTATAGAACGGAGTAGAACTGCCCCATAGGGTTTCCAAGGAGCGGCTGATGGATTTCAACTGCTGACTTTTTGGGTATCAGCCATAGCTCTTAATCACTGTGCCACCAGGGCTCCAGATATTGAGATGGGGAGGTACAATTAATGATCATGATGATAATGTAATAATAACTTACGGGGTATATACTGTGGGTCAGGTACTGTTCTAAATGCTCTAGACAAATGAAATCATTTTATTCTCACAGAACTACCACGTGGGTATTACTAGTATTACTACTCCCGTTTTTATAATAAAGAAACTAGGTGCAGAAAAATTAAGTTCTTCAAGGTCCCATTCAGTTTTAGAGCCACCAATGAGATATGGTCCTGCCCTTAATGATCTTATAGCCTAATAGGATAGTGGAGTCAGGGAGGCTTATAAGTCCTTTTTTTTTTTTTTCTCAGTTACTTTATCTTTCTTTTTTTAATTTAATTTTATTTTTTTATATGATGAAGGTTTACAGAACAAATAGTTTCTCATTAAACAGTACACATATTGTTTTATGACAATGGTTAACCACCCCATGACCTGTCAACACTGTCCCTTCTCAACCTTGGGTTCCCTATTACCAGCTTTTCTGTCCCCTTATGCCTTCTAGTCCTTGTCCCTGGACTATTGTGCCTCATTAGTCTCTTCTTCTTTTATGGGGCTGTCTAATCTTTTACAAATACTGTTAATGTGAAACGGAGTGCAATAAATGCTAACCAGTGGTTCCAGAAAGATGGTTGGGAGGTGGTTGGGAATTAATTGGGACTAGGGGAATCAGTTGAGTCTTCAAGGGGGAGGTAGTATTTGCATTGTCTCTTGAATAGGTGGAACTCTTTCATGTAGGTATTAGGAGAGATTGGGCTTCCTAGGCTAAAGGTACAGAGTAGGCAAATAGAGGCATAAACCTGTGTTGGAGAAAAGTGGGGAGTTTGGTTTACTTAGAGCTTAGGGGGAATACCGGGAGGCAGTGAGAAATGTAGTAAGCTAGCGCTGGCAGCAGTGTGAAGGACACTATATGTTCTTAATTCTGCTCTTGATAATCACCTACTTTCTGCTTCCTTCCTCTTTATCCTTAATTCTGAGTACCTTGCAAGACTCTGTCTTAATCCGCTAGATTCTATCTTGGGAACTTTTTCCTGGACTCAACTGCCCTTGTTATGTAGCTGATTGCCAGTTTCACAATTTCCTCCTTACATTCTCCTGTCTTCTAAGGGACGGAGGAAACCAGGTAGGATGCTCTTGCTTTACATAGTTCTGAAATGATAAGCTACTAAATTTGGTGGCAGGAGTGGGAAGGGAGGAAGAAAAGATGAATCAGAGATGGACCAAAAGAGGGGGAAGGATTGGCGTATAGAAGTCTACAAGCAAAAGCGACACTTCAAGAATGACTCTAAAATCTTTGGAAGAATAACTGACAAAAGCTGGTCATTGGAAGAAATAGCTGGTTTGTAGAGGAAGGTGATGTTTCTTTTAGGATCTGTGAAGTGTGAAAGTCATATAGTCATTCTACAAATATTTCTTAAATGCATTATTATATACCAAACGCTGTGCTCGGGCCCGAGGATACACCAGTGAATGAAAGAGATAACACCACTGCTTTAACAGAGCTTAGATTTTAGTGAGATGCGATGGCTAATAAACATATGTATGTAATATAAGTGCTACATAATAAACATTAAAAACAAAAAGGGATAAAATAGAGAAAAAGGGATGAAGAGAGGGAAGAAAAGGGGAGGAGAGGATATTAGGGTGGTCAGTCCTTCCTAAAAGCGTGACCTGAACTAAGTACCAGAGCAAACCAGGTGAGAAATTCTAGGGAGAAAGCATTCCAGGCAAAGGAAAGATGTAAGGGCCCTAAAGGGGAGAATGAACTTGGTTTGTCCGAGGAACCAAAAAGGTCACTGTGACTGGAGAGGAGACAGCAAGCCTGGGAGTGGTAAAAATGAGGGTGGAGAAGGAAGTATGCTAAGGGTTTTGTTTTTTCATTCCGAGTGTTCTGGGAAGACAAAGATTTGACCAGGGAAATACAGTGTTCTAATATGCATTTTAAATATTCTTTCTGATGGAACTGTGAAGATTTGAATATAGGACTGCTTGAGAGGAAGCACAGAGGAAGTAAGATTATTGCAGAAGTCTAGCTGGAGATGGTGGTGGCTTGAGGAGGTGGGTGATGATGAAGAGTGGTTTGATTAGAGAAATGTTATAAAACTGATGCTGACAGATCTTGCTAATGGGGTGCCAGGTAAACAGGATTCAAGGATGATTCTAAGGTTTGGTATCAGAGGTGAATGGTAGGAACCATCTCGTGAGGATGGAAGGATAGGGGCAGGAATAGATTTAGGTGGGATGTAAATAAAGAGTTCAGGTTTAGATCTGTTAATCGTGAAATGACCAAACCGAAAACAACCCCAAACCTGTTGTCAAGTCATTTCCAACTCATAGACTAGGAATTATCAAATGGAGCTATTAATTAGGTGATTGAATATACGTCTGGCTCCCAGAGCTTCAGAGGAGTGGAGATATAAATGGGGGATATGGTCACACAACACCTAACTAACCTGGGCTTCTGGACAAAAGAAACTGTAGCACAATTTAAAGTGTCCTTATGCTAGTGCTGTTGTAATGTATCTGTTGCTATAATTCCAGTAAATCAAAACTTCTCAGTTTGATAAAGATCTTATACATTCTTTTTATATCAGCTCTTTGCATTAAGAAACCTAAGGAAATATCTTTTGGCAACCGTATAAACTACAATTGCAATTCCCTGCCATCTTCTGGGCAAGATTCCACTCGTGTTAATGTTGTAGTATGAGCATCGACTTGTTTAGTTACAAATCACCCACATTTGTCATTTCAAATTCAATAGAGATCAACTGGGGTGTAGTCTACAACATGCTTTCTAAAAGATATAGTATTTTCCAGGGTGGAATTAGTAAATCATGAACTCCAGAGGATTCTTAATACCTCATTCAGTGCCGTACTGGGCCAAATTTTACTCTTCACCTTGATAGGAATATCCCAGTGAATGGGCAAGAAACTATCCTTATTTATTTTGTGTTTTGAAAACATTTTTAAAAATAAAATCATGTACCTTTAACATTTAAGGAATAGGCATTTTCATGGAAAACATGACTATTTATATAATGAATTTAGAGTTACTTGAACAGATTTTTCTTTATAGTGATAATATGTCCATTTTTCCTACAGCAATAGAGAAACCAATTTCCTGTTCTACACCATGAAAATAGAATGAATTGTATCTTAAAAGAAAGCAGACTCTATACTGCCTCTTCTAAGGAGTCATGAGATCCTCATGCCAAATTAACCCTGTAGCCAAAAGCAAAATTTAGGTTCCTTTTAATTTTGTGACTGTAACCTACTTCTTCCATATTCTCCAGGGAATGAGGTGGCTAATGTCCTTGTTTATGATTTTGTGTTTGACAACTTATATACTATGTACTCATGCGATGCAGATACTCTCAGTCATATATAATGAAGGCAAATTCAAACCCCACAGAAGTATTCAACTCTGGAGAAAGAACAGAAAGAGTTGTTTTAGCTGATAATCATGGCAATATAATTTACCTAAATGGGTTTATGTTCCTCAGATTGCATAAAACCATTTGGTGGGTTGGAGCTCTTCTTGCCCAGAACTGACAGCCTTTAGATCTGAAGAATTCTTTAGACACCCTCTAGAGAGTTGGGCAAGATAAAATCCTGAGCTTAATGGCCTCTGGCAGTGGCTCAGCTCTAAATTCCTAAGAAGCTCTGGAGTTCAAAGAGGCCTCACAAAGGCAAACAATAGAGGAAAGTCACAAATTTTAAAAAATAATATTAACATACTGTATTTACTAGCTGAAATATATTTTAAGATATTGTATCAATAGTGGATTGCTTGACTTTTTGCCTCAGCTTCTAAACTTTATTTTCTTGAACTCCTGTAAAATTGGGATAATAATAATAGAATACACTTTTTATTGTTATTGTGATGATGAATGAGATCATACATGCAAAAAATAGTTTGCCTGGTTTATAATAAAAGCTCCAGAACTGTAAGCTATTGTTATTATTGTTTGGTGTTTAGCATCTATCCCCCCACTAGATTTAATCTCCTTTAAAAGTAGGAACCAAGTCTTTTTATCTTTGGATCTCTAATGCTGGGTCCAGTGCCTCATATGCATTTGTTCACTGAATGACCAAATGACACTTGGGCAACTCTAGCACTCCTCAGAACACATTTTGTAGGTGAGCAGCTCCCAAACCAGGCTGTTTATCAGGACCATGTACAGATTTCCAACTGGCCAGACATAAGATATAAAACTGCAGGGTTTTCAGGGAAGAACATTATTCATTGTTACTAGAGCAAAGGTTCAAGGCAGGGAATGATAGACCTGAGGCTTGAGAATGATAAAGTTGGCCTTGTATGATATGCTCTTTGGGACTTTAGTTTCTTGGTGATGGAGCTACAGATGCCTTTTAAGCAGAGAAGCCATATGCGGTACAAGGCAGAGTCTAGGGTCACCTAGGTATCCAGCTTGGTGCCAGCCACATGGTGGTTTCTCAGAAGACATAATTGGAATGAATGGAATAGTGTTTATCTTTAAAAACAATGAGGAATAAGGTAGATCTCTATGTGATGATATGGAAAGATGTCCAAGATCATTCTTAAGTGGAGAGAGCAATTACCAATCAGTATCTATGAGTTGGAATTGACTAGACAGGAGTGGGTTTGGGTTTTTGGTATGTATAGTATACTTCCATTTGTGTTAGAAAAAAATTATGTGTGTGTTTGTGTGGGAAAGGGGGGCCTGAAAACAAAACAAAAACCCAAAAACTCTCTGTCGAGTTGATGCCGATTCATAGCGACCCTATAGGACAGAGTAGAACTTCCCCGTAGGATTTCCAAGGCTGTAGTCTTTATGGAAGCAGGCTGCCACATCTTTCTCCCATGGAGCAGCTGGTGGGTTCGAACTGACAACCTTTCAGTTAGTAGCCAAGCGCTTGATGTATAAATAGCTAAAATAATTCAAAACAAACTCTTAATAGTCGTTACCTCTTGGGAGTGGAATCAGTGAGTTGGGTCATTTATACTTTATGTTTCCTATAATCTGCTTTTTAAAATTACTTACCACAGTAGGTGTATCACTTTTGTGATGATTATTATGATGATGATGACCAGTGACAACAGTGACAGGATAAAGAAATTATGAAGGTAATTCAGATGTATAGCCAGGTTTGAGAAATTCTAGAGAGTAGCCTACTTATTTATGGTTAAAGTTTTCATCCTGATTATGACAGTACTGGCACTAAAAGAGAGTCCTGGTGTGCAGTGGTTAAGAACTTGGCTGCTAACTAAAAGTTCAGCAGTTAGAATCCACCAGCCACTCCTTGGAAACCCTATAGAACAGTTACAGGGTCGCTATGAGTTGGAATCAACTCGACAATGATGGACTTGGTTTGGTTTGGAGAGAGCTAAAAATAGGAGAGCGTGGGAAAGTGACACAACTTTTTTCTTATTGCCCATATCCATATTGTTTCTTATATTCCCTGCTTTATTTGTAGTTAATACTTCACGGAGTATCATATAACTTATCATATACCTTGTTTATTATAATATGAATTTGAAAAAAAATATAGTTCTATTACTGAGCGATAAGAAGTATTTCAGATATTTATATTTACAGATCTTCAGACCTGGTACCCTAACTTCTGATAAAAATTTACATTATTTGAAATTAAATTTTAACATTAGATATGGCTAGATGCGAAATCCAGTCTTCATGTCCTGCTTGTATACTATTGCATGGTCATCTTTATTGTTCTTTAAATATTCAAATGTTCAAGTTGTGGTTCCCACTACAGATTAATATCAGGACCAGGCGGATTAGTATCAGAGAATCTAGAGAATAGCAGATTCTAAGGAATCATTCATTCCACAGATTCATTCCACATGCCTTTGGTACTAGACTGTGCTAACTACTTGCTATAACAACAACAAAAGGCATAGTTCCTTCCCTAAAGAATTTGTGATCTAGAAAGAAACCATGTAAACAAATCATATAGTTATAGAGGACAGAAATGGTAGAGGAGCACAGAGGAAAAGAGATTGGAACTGAACATTGTAGAACATAGTAGGATTTTATAAAACAAGTACAACTGAGAAACGACATTCCACAGAGTTGGTACAGTGTATACAGACTCAGAGATATTTACAAAAAAAAAAAGTGTGGTATGTTTGGTAAACCACAAGCAGTTTGATATGGCTGATACTTAGGATATTGGTTGGGGAAGAACAAGAGATGAGGTAAGCCCAGGGGTCAAATTTTTATTTTGGGAAGTTATTGGAGGATTTTAATCAGTTAATATATATGATTAGATTTGTGTTTCAGAAAGATTGCTCCTAAAGTATTGATGATACATTAAAAGGGAGGAAGATTGGAGAGATGAAAGAGCCAGTTGTAACATTGTACATAAGAAACTATGAAGGTCCTTAGTCAGTCGCTATGGAGCAAAAGAAGAAGAAACATATTAAAGAGATATTCAAAAGTGTGAAATGACAGAATTTGGTACCTGATTAAATAAGAAAGTAAGAAAAGGGAGAAGTCAAAGATGACTGAGATATTGGCTCAGATGACTGAATAGATCAAAGACGCCAAGTGACGGGAAGAGAGCTGAAGATATTAGTTAGGTTTCCATAGTATATGGTTGGAACAGGGAAGAAAAAGGAGATGAGCAGAGGTGGTTAATGTGAGTTAGGAGTATGGGAAGCAGTTGCTAAAGCAAACTTTAATAGTTCCTGGAAATGTTTGTTGGCTGAAGAAGGCAGGGATCTAGTTTGAAGGAACTTGTAGAGAATCTCTTTAACAGTCTCCCATTGGAATGACACAGCTCCAAAATCAATCAGCTATTGTTCTTGAATCAATTGGCAAAACGTTCATATTCCCTAGATCCTAACTGGAATCACACACGTGTGAAGTTAGTAATTAAGTAATAGTGGGGATTGGAGTGACGATTTGGCATCTTGATTTACAATCCCATCAAGATAATTTGGAAGATGCCCAGTTAAATGTAATGGATTGAATATGCGTGTTTACTGTTGCTACTTCCTGAAACTCCACTAAACAAAGAGAAAAGCTATATAGAGGGAAAAGGGGCAAAAAGAATGAGAGGGAAGACACTAGAGACAAAATTTTGGAAGCTGGAAAACACGTTGTTGTTAGGTGCCATTGAGTCAGTTTCGACTCAGTGACCATGTGTACAACAGAATGAAACACTGCCCGGTCCTGCGCCATTCTCATGATCATTGTTATGCTTGAGCCCATTGTTGCAGCCACTGTATCACTCTATCTCATTGAGGGTCTTCCTCTTTTTTGCTGACCCTTCACTTTACCAAACATGATGTCTTTCTTCAGGGACCGATCCCTCCTAATAATAAAAACAAAAGATTTAGAAGGAGAAAGATTTCACTAAGAGAATTGTCAAAGATAATTCATGAACGTTTCCTAGAGATGAAGAATATGTTTCTAGATTTAAGAGCACCTAGTGGTGCAGTGGTTAATTTCTTGGCTTCTAGCCAAAAGGTCTCCTAATGCCACAGATGAAGAAATTGAAGATTTTTACCAACTTCTGCAGTCTGAAGTTCATCAAACATGCAATCAAGATGCATTGATAATTACTAGTGATTAGAATGTGAAAGTTGGAAACAAAGAAGGATTCAAACCAAAACCTGTTACCGTCAATTCTGACTCACACCAACCCTATAGGATCTGTAGTTGTAAAATTTTGTGATAGAAATGACGCTGGAGATCGTGTGATAGAATTTTGCAAGACTTATGACTTATTCATTGCAAATACCTTTTTTCAACAACATGAACAGCGATTATAGAAATGGACCTCGCTGGATGGAATACACAGGAATCAAATTGACTACGTTTGTGCAAACATACAATGGAGAAGCTCAATATCATCAGTCAGAACAATGCCGGGGGCTGACTGCGGAACAGACCTTCAGTTGCTCTCGTGTAAGTTCAAGTTGAAGCTGAAGGAAATTAAAACAATCCAAGAGAGCCAAAATACGAACTTGAGTATATCCTACCTGAATTTGGAGACCGTTTCTTGAATAGATTTGATGCATTGAACACTAATGACTGAACACCAGACAAGTTGTGGGATAGTATCAAGGACATCATACATGAAGAAAGCAAAAGGTCTTTAAAAAGAAAAGAAGGAGAGAAAAGACCAAAATGGATGTCAGAAGAGTCTCTGAAACTTGCTCTTGAATGTAGAGCAGCTAAAGCAAATGGAATAAATGAAATAAAAGAGATGAACAGAATATTTCAAAAGGTGGCTTGACAAAACAAAGTATTATAATGAAATGTGCAAAGACCTGGAATTAATAAACCAAAAGGGAAGAACATGCTTGACATTTCTCAAGCTGAAAGAACTGAAGAAAAAATTCAAGCCTTGAGTTGCAATACTGAAGGATTTTATGGGCAAAATATTGAATGATGCAGGAATACACAGAGTCACTCCACCGAAAAGAAGTGGTCAACGATCAGCCATTTCAGGAGGTGGCATATGATCAAAACGGATGGCATTGAAGGAAGAAATCATTGGTGAAAAAAAAAAAAAAAGAAAGAAAAGGCTCCAGGAATTGAAGGAATACCAACTGAGATGTTTCAACAAGCAGATGCAGTGCTAGAAGCACTCACTCGTCTATGCCTAGAAATAGGGAAGACAGCTACTTGGCTGACCGACTAGAAGAGATCCATATTTGTGCCCATTGCAAAAAAGGTGATCCAACAGAATGCGGACATTATTGAACAGTATCATTAATATCATAAACAAGTAAAATTTTGCTGAAAAATAATTCAAAAGCAGTTGCAGCAGTACACTGACAGGGAACTGCCAGAAACTCAAGCCGGAATCCGAAGAGGACTTGGAACAAGGGATATCATTGCTAATGTCAGATGGATCTTGGCTGAAACCAGAGAATACCAGAAAGATGTTTACTTGTGTTTTACTGACTGTGAAAAGGCATTCAGCTGTGTGGATCATATCAAATTATGGTTAACATTACAAAGAATGGGAATTCCAGAACATTTAATTGTGCTGATGTGGAACCTATACATATATCAAGAGGCAGTCGTTCTAACAGAACAAGGGGATACTGTGTGGTTTAAAATCAAGAAAGGTGTGTATCAGGGTTGTATCCTTTCATCATACTTATCCAATCGGTGTGCTGAACAAATAATCCAAGAAACTGGACTATATAAAGAAGAACGGGGCATCAGGATTGAAGGATGACTCATTAACAACCTGCATTATGCAGATGACACAACCTTGCTTGCTGAAAATGAAGAGCACTTCAAGCACTTCCTGATGAAGTTCAAAGACTATGGCCTTCAGTATGGATTACACCTAAACATAGAGAAAACAAAAATCCTCACAACTGAACCAATAAACAACAACATGATAAACAGAGAAAATATTGACGTTGTCAAGGATTTCTTTACTTGGGTCATCAGTCAACTCCTGTCTTAGTCATCTAGTGCAGCTATAACAGAAATACCACAAGTGAATGGCTTTAACAAAGAGAAATTTATTCTCTCACAGCCTAGTAGGCTACAAGTCCAAATTCAGGGCATCAGCTCCAGGAGGCTTTCTCTCCCTGTTGGCTCTGGAGGAAGGTCCTTGTGATGCATCAGTCTTCCCTTGGACTGGGAGCATCTCAGCACAGGAACCTCAGGTCCAAAGGACACACTCTGCTCCCAGCACTGCTTTCTTGGTGATATGAGGTCCCCATGTCTCTCTGCTTGCTTCTCTCTTTCATATCTCAAAGGAGATTGGCTTAAGACACTATTTTATTACATCATAGTGATAGGATTTACAATGTATAGGGAAATCACATCAGATGATAAAATGGTAGACAGTCATACAATACTGGGAATCATGACCTAGCCAAGTTGACAGATATTTTGCGGCAGGGGGTGGGGGGCACAATTCAATCCATGACAACGCCCATGCAAGCACTGGTCAAGAAATCAAACGACATATTGCAGTGGACAAATCTGCTGCAAAAGACCTCTTTAATGTGCTAAAAAGCGAATATGTCACTTGGAGGATTAAGGTGCACCTGATCCTAGCCATGGTGTTTTCAGTCACCTCATACGCGTACAAAAGCTGGACAGTGAATAAGGAAGACCGAAGAAGAATTGATGCCTTTGAATTATGGTGTTGACAAATATTGAATATACCATGGACCGCCAAAAGAACAAATGACTCTGTCTTGGAAAAGTACAGACAGAATCCTCCTTAGAAGCAAGGATGGCGAGACTTCATCTCAGGTACTTTGGATATACTATCAGGAGGGACCAGTCCCTGGAGAACATCATATGTGGTAAAGTAGGGGGTCAGAGAAAGAGAAGAAGACCCCCAATGAGATGGATTGACACAGTGGCTGCTATGATGGACTCAGGAATAGCAACAACTGTGAGGATGACACAGGACCAGTCAGTGTTTTGTTCTGTTGTACATAGGGTGGCTCTGAGTCAGAACTGACCTGACAGCACCTAACAAAAACAACAACAACCAAAAGTTCAGCACTTCAAACCCAGCAGCCACTCAGCTGAGAAAGATGTGGTAGTCTGCTTCCATAAAAATTACAGCCTTGGAAGCCCTGCAGGGCAGGTCTACTGTGTCCCACTGTAGGGTGGCTGTGGGTCAGAATCGACTTAGTGGCAACAAATTTGTTTTTTTGTTGTTGTTGTTCATGTCTATTAAATAAATTGAGTTTTTGATTAAAAACATTCCCCCACAAAAAACCTCTAGGTCATCACTGGTGAATTATACCAAATACTTAAGAAGGGAATAATATCAATTCTACACATGCTCTTGCAGAAAATTGAAGAGAAAGGAAGATTTCTCAACTCATCTGTGAGGTCACTATTAACCCACATCGATACAAAACCAGAAAAGACATCACAAGAAAAGAAAACTACAGACCAATATCCCTCCTGAATATAACCCATTGCCATTGAGTCAATTCCAACTCATGAACATAGATGCAAAAATTCTTAACAAAATTTTAAGGAAAACTGAATCCAACAATACATAACAAGAATAATACATTATGACTAAGTGGGATTTATCCCTGAAATGCATGATTGGTTTAAAATCTGGAAACCAATCAATTTAATTCATCATATTAATAGAATAAAAATGAAAGACCATATGATCATCTCAATAGGTGCAGATAAAACATTTGAAATAATTATGTCATTTTTGGGATTTACCCCTAGATACTTCACATTTTGATGATGTGCAAGATATACACTGAAAACTACAAAATATTACTGAGAGAAATGAAAGAGAACCTAAACAAATGGTTGGATGACTCACTATGATTGAGATGTCAGTTCCCCCCAAATTGGCATATAAATAAAATGAATCTCAATAAAAATGTCAACTGGATATTTTGTGGAAGTTGATAATCTGATTCTTAAATTTTTATGAAAATGTAGAGCACCTACAGTAGCCAAAAAGTTGAAAAAGAACACATTTAGAGGATTTAGGTACCTGCTTTTGTGACTTAAACTAATTAAGGCAATGCAGTATTGGGCATAAAGATAGTTATATAGATCAACATAGTGGAAGAGAGAGACTAGAAGTAAAAATAGACCCAGATATAGATGCTCAAATGAGTTTGGCAAGGATACCAAAGCAATTCGATGGGAAAAGGATTGTATTTTCAACAAATGATGCTGGAACAATTGGATAGTGATATGTAATAGATGAACTTTGAGTCTTATGTCTTAGACATCTAAGCAAATAAAAAAGAAAACAAGTGTTAATGTCAGTAAAAACAAAAAGTTGCACAAGGTAGGAAATATATTCACAGGCATGAAGTAGCTTACCTGAAAATAGTATTTATATGGTCATGTTGTTGTTAGGTATCTTGGAGTCACTTCTGACTCATAGTGACCCTATGTACAACAGAATGAAACACTGTCCAGTCCTGTGCCGTCCTCACAATCATTGCTATATTTGAGCTCATTGTTGCAGCTACTGTGTCAGTCCATCTCATTGAGGGTTTTCCTCTTTTTCCCTGACCTTCTACTTTACCAAACATGATTTCCTTCTCCAGGGACTGGTCCCTCCTGATAACATGTCCAAAGTATGTGAGATGAAGTCTTGCCATCCTCGCTTCTAAGGAGCATTCTGGCTGTATTTCTTCCAAGACAGATTTGGTCATTCTTCTGGAAGTCGATGATATATTCAATATTCTTCGCCTACACCATAATTCAAAGGCATCAACTCTTTTTCAGTCTTCTTTATTCGTTGTCCAGCTTTTGCATGTGTATGAGGCTGAAAACACCATGGCTTAGTTCAGGAGCACCTTTGTCCTTAAAGTGACATCTTTGCTTTTTAACACTTTAAGGAGATCTTTTGCAGTAGATTTGCCCAATGCAATGTGTCATTTGATTTCTTGACTGCTGCTTCCCTGGGCATTGATTGTGGATCCAAGTAAAATGGAAACCTTGAGAACTTCAAGCTTTTCTCCATTTATCATGATGTTGCTTATTGGTCCAGTTGTGAGGATTTTTGTTTTCTTTATGTTGAAGTGTAATCCATACTGAAGGCTGTAGTCTTTGATCTTCTCAGTAACTGCTTCAAGTACTCTTGGATTTCAGCAAGCAAGGTTGTGTCATCTGCATATGACAAGCTGTTAATGAGTCTTCCTCCAATCCTGATGTCCCGTTCTTCTTTGCATAATCCAGCTTCTCGGATTATTTGCTCAGCATACAGACTGAATAAGTATGGTGAATAGATATAGTCATAAAATTATAAAAATTAAATATTAATTTAATTCAAAATATTGATGGGGTGAGAGGAACAGAATGGTGTTTGTATGCATGAGAATGAGGCATAATACAAAGCTCATAAATATCTAAATGTAAAAATAAAAAAAATAGCAGAAAACTATGTTCCTGAGGAATATAGAAGTGCATTATCAGATGAACAGCAGAAAGAGTTGATAGGTATTACTTTAAGGGTGCAGAAATTTTAGGTGGTGAGAGACGAAGTGTTTTTAGACTTTATTTAAACTATGAAAAATTACGATTTTGATTTATTGAAGCATATTACCTGCAGTGTGTGAGGGATAGTGTTCCAAACGGAAAAAAAAAGGTAAAAAGAAGTTTAAAAATTTGATAATTGGGAAGCAAGTTAGATCAAATAAAAATAAAATGGTGTTAGTTGCTGTTGAGTCGATTCCAACTCACGGTGACCCCATGTGTGCAGCCTAGAACTACTGCACAGGGTATTCAAGGCTGTGACCTTGTGAAAGCAGATTGCCAGTCCTGTCTTACAGGATGCCTCTGGGTAGGTTCAAACCACCAAGCTTTTGGCTGGTAGTCAAGCTCTTAACCATTTGTGCCACCCAAGGACTTCTAAAAATAAAATTGACACCAGTATTTCTTTAATGACTAATTTTCAGTGGCATGGAGATAATAAACTAAATTACACTTTCAACACCCTTCTGTCCACCTGACATAAAAAAGAATGAAGTATGGATTCATGTTACAACAAAGATGAACCTTGAAAACATTATGTTAAGTGAAAAAAGCCAGGCATGAAAGACCATATATTGTGTGATTCCATTTATATGAAATGTCCAGAATAGGCAAATCTAGAGAAAGAGAAAGTGCATTATTGGGTGCAAAGAGCTGTGGGGGATAGGGGAGAGGTAGGGAAGTAGTTGCAAGTGACTGCTAGGTGTGGGGTTTCATTTGGGGTGATGAAAATTTCTGGAATTAGAGAGTGGGGATAGTTTTACAATTTTGTGAATATAATAAAAGACCACTGAATTATAAACTTTTAATTTTGAATTTTATGGTATATGAATTATATATCAATTAAAAAAAGTTTTGTGCCTGTGTCTGTCTTGGTGAGGTGACAAAAGAGAGGACATTAAACCGTTGAAACTGTGCTTGAAAAAAAGCAGTTTATGTGGTCTGAATTTTTCCAGTTGCTGGTTGTATGCCTCTAGGTCAGGAGGTAATTGCAAAAGTGTTCAGTTCACCTAATCTGGGCACACATATTGCTTTAGAAAGAGTCTGTCTGATGGATGGTGGTGACTGCAGCCACAAAGACCCAGTGAAAGGGTTTTGCGAAACTCGGTACAGAGGGGCATGGCGTGTGTGTGTGCACTCATGTGCACACACACTTTCTTTTTCAACGAATTGGCACAGATCTTGTATTTTAGAAATCTTGCTTCCTAGTAAGTGAATATACAGATAGTAGATGCTGGTACTGGAGACCTGGTGGCACATTGGTTAAGAGCTCAGGCTGCTAACCAAAAGAGCAGCAGTTCGAATCCACCAGCCGCTCCCTGGAAACCCTATGGGGCAGTTCTAGTCTGTCCTATAGAGTCACTTTGAGTCGGGGTCACCTCGACAGCAATGGGTTTGGTTTTTTGTTTGTTTGTTTGAGATGCTGCTACTGCATCAGAATCTCTCAAGATAAGGCTTTGGATTTGTATTTTTATAAACACCACATTTTATTTCTAATACACAACCCAGGATGAGAACAACTTTCCTAAACAGTCTGGGAAATTGCACCTATTTTCTACTTCATTTTGTCCAAGTGGATATATACAAAAAATTGGTGGGAACGGGGTGAGGAGAAGGCAGTAATTCAGTCCATCTTTGCCTTGAAAGTCTGTGATAATAACTTGCTGCTTTGGAAAATTTGGCCCTTAATTGGTTTGTTAAACTAGTTCATCACATACACACACACAGAGTAAAGCAATGGTTTGACTCAACTGGAACTTCTCAAGCCAAGA
Organism: Trichechus manatus latirostris; assembly: GCF_000243295.1. NCBI lineage: Eukaryota > Metazoa > Chordata > Mammalia > Sirenia > Trichechidae > Trichechus > Trichechus manatus. Next base: position 12,211,289 of record NW_004443943.1, on the reverse strand, counting down.
ATGTTACATTTACATTTTGTTACAGAAAAAGGACACGTGGGTTGCTGTTTCTTTCCTAATATGGTAATGGGAGACTGTTCACAGAGCCCCCAGGTCAAACAGACCACGGTTAAGTTTTCTTGTTATTATCCTTAGAATCCGGTATGCTTCTTACTCCCTTACTCTTCAGATGTGCATGATTCCTGTCTGTATATTTCATTATGTTCACTGCATATGTTGTGAGAACGCTATAAGCCAGACAAACCAAAAAAACCAAGCCCATTGCCGTTGAGTCGATTCCGACTCATAGCGACGCTGTAGGACAGAGTAGAATTGCCCCATAAAGTTTCCAAGGAGTGGCTGGTGGATTCAAACTGCCAACCTTTTGGTTAGCAGCTGTAGCTCTTAACCTCTGTGCCACTAGGGTTCCCCAGAAGCTGGAGAACCTTTAATTTCTGACAAGATTTATGTGTATATCTCTTTCTCGTGTACTATGTGCAAAATTAAGTCAGTCAATTACCTTTCTGTTGGTCTTTTTTCCTTGGTCTTTCTCCTCTGTGGATATAGCATTTCTGGAAAACACTCATTTATTGTCCTTTCCACTTCAGTGCACCCCCTTAAGCATAACTTCTTGGAGGGAAGGAAGAGGTTATACCTCATTGTTCTGTGTCACTTGTCCCCGAGGTTTACTTTGGGCTGCTTGTAGCCTCATGGCTGTGTGAAATAGATCCCAGGTGTACTGTTCTGAAGCTTAGTTTATTTTTGCCCCAAGGTGTGTTTGCTTCAGCAAAGTTTAAATGGCTGCTTAGAATTGGTTTTGATATTTTGTACAGTACAGTCACCTTTTTTTTTTTTTTTTAACTACACCTAAGTCCTCACCAGTGTCTACGATTCTGGACTAGTAGTGCGATATAACTTTCCTGGGCTTTGTAAGGGCCTCTTATAAATGATCAATAGTGTTGAAGTATGGCCTAAATGCTTGAAAATTTTCCAGACTAATGTGCCTTTTTTTAAGTTTCTCTATAGAGTGAAATTTCCAGGTTAAAAAAATATTACTGTGAAAAAGACCCTTGCTATTTATAAGGGCTGTGAGTTGAAACATTCGGGAATCCTCCAAATTGTGAATGCCATTAAGATTGGAATACTTATGGGGCCCATCAAAGAGTGTTGTGCTGTGACCCAAGGTGGTATTTCTGTTTTTTTTACCCAATGCTGATATACAGACCAGAAGTTGTTAACCTTGGCTATTATGTCCTGCTCTTCCCAGTGAAATCAGGAAGCTCGGTACATGATTATCTCAAAGTAGAAGATTCATTCCATCCTTTGCCATCTACACACTGCGTCTTTTTTCACCTTGGATTTCAATGTTCACAAATGAATCTCCTTCCAGTATAGTCTGGTTTCATCTTATTTGACCCCTTGTTTGGAGCCATACACATTCTTCGCTCCAAGCACACAGTAAATACAAAAGTACTGTTTAAGAGGAATAAAATAGCTTCTGTTTTAAAACTCCTCAGGGAAGGCTTCTCAGAGGAGGCAACGGTTGAGCTGTGCCTTCGAGAGGTACCTATCACCGGTGTCAAAATAAACAAGCAAAGTGAAATAAAATTCAAGTCCATATACTTTACTGAAGGAAAGCCCTTTATTAGACCCATAGTCTGGTAGTGTAGAAGTTCTCAGCCTTGCCTGAACACTGGAAACACTGGAGATCTTTAATGAATAGTGGGTTCCAGCTCTGGGGATTCTAATTTACTATATTTGGAAGAAGGCCTGGGCATCAGGACTTTCAAAAGCTCCCTGGTGATATTAGTGGACAGCCAAAGTTAGAAGCTGTCTGTCTTGCTTAGTTGTAGTTCCCCTTCTCATAGATGATTAGGAACAGGATATCTAACTGCCTGATGAACTCATGGACAGCACATACCCTCAGGCATCTTTCCTGAAAAAAAATTATGTGTGTGTGTGTGTGTGTGTATATATATATATAATATCTCAACTGAATATTCTTAAACCAGCTCTTTCTTCTATATTCTCTCATCATCCACTGAATCGCATTCATTTTTTAAGAATTTATGTATTCATTCAAAAAATATTTGAGAAGCTATTGTGCATCTGGCTCCAAGTCACTATAGACTGAGCTCTCTACCTTACTCCATATTGTTCCCCTGTATAAATCCAGTCAGTGGCTCCCACCACCCACTGAACAAAGTTAAAGGGAGTATGTCATCCAAGGCCACCTCTGTAACTCTCAAGTCTCAGGATCTACCATTGCTGCTTTAAACTTTGGCTCCAGTAATACTGTGAAGCTTGTCATTCTCTGCACATACCATGCCATCTCATGCTCCTGAGTGTTTGACCTTCCTCTCGTCTATCCCACTAGCTACATTTTCATCTGGCGACTTCCTATTCGTACATCAGGCTCAGATCAGCCTCTAACTTTTCTGGGAGTCATTCTTTGAACCCCTATGCCACTATACCTTTCATATTGTCCATTACCTCTAGCAAAGTACCTCTTCTTTGTTATTTTCAAGTTGTCTGATTCTCTTCTACCCCCATTTGGGCTGTAAACCCATTGAAGGCATGTCTTGCTCATCTGTGTATCCCCATTTTCTAGTATGTTGCCTAACACATTTATTGTATATATTTGATTGTTTATTGAAATGAACTGATTCGAGGTATGGCATATTGGGTTGCTGTTAATGAAGCAATAACGAAGGTTAAAGGAAGTCAGAGCCAAGAGCTTGGCAGCAAGGAAAGAAACGGGAAAACTAAAAAAGGTCAGTGATGGGGCTGACTGGGTAAGGCTGTCTGGGCTGTGTGCCTCAGTTACAACACAAGGCATGAACATGTTACTGCTCAGGACAATAACAAATGTGAATAATGATGGGCCCAAGTCAGGCAGAAAAGGTTAAACATGTCCCACAGATGTTTAATAAGGAAAATGGGCACTAAAATATAACTGCATTTTAACCAAATCAGTTGAAACAGTAAAAGGAATTATATGGAAATTTTGCTTAGGAGGGACAGATAAATAATTCTGTAATAATGCTAGCTAAATTGTATATTATACACTCTCCATTTCACATTTTATATGTGCTTACAGCCAGGGGAAGTCTCTTGCCCTAGCCAAATAAGGTGATATTACTAAATCAGACCACATTATTTAGTTTCAAACAAAAAAATGCCTGTTCCCCACACCCAATGTCATTTATCCACATAGAACCAGGTGGGGAAATAGAATACAGTGAAAAGCTGACTCTTTGGCAGGTTTGTTTCGAAGTTGTTGCCTGTAAAACCCTCCTCTAAATACACTAACTGGAAAATAATTAAATTAATTTCCATTTTAGGATGTTAATAAACTCCTAATATGTAGCACCTGTAAGAAACACCTTTGTATTCTGTCTCAAGCTTGCAGGGAATAAAATAATTCAGGTATGTGCTTAGCATTATGGATGCCACATAATACGTTTTCTGCAGATGTTATAAATAACTTAATTATTTTAGTTCTGATCCCTCACCTGAATAACAAAGTTAATAATGAGGTTTTTACTCCCTAACCAAAGGGCTTCTTGTAATGATCTAAGTTAATTTACATCAAAGTTCTTTGTAAATTATAATGTGTTAGTAATGCTAATTTATTAATGATTTAAAAAAATTAATGCATTACTCTGTCAAGGATACTTGTGTTTTAAAAGAAGTATAAAACAAACAACACTTTAATACAAATTCAAGTTGACCCAATTCAACAAATATTTATTGAGCCCCTTCTAAGCATAAGGCATTGTAGTTGCCATAGTTGAGGATAAAGGGTAAAAAATATGTGGACTGTACTCTCATTTGAGTATAAAATAAATATATGAATAATGACTGAAAATGAAAGGTGAAATGAAAGAGACTGTAAATGTGAGACAAAAGTGTGCTACAGTAACAAAGGCCTTTCTATATGGAGAATGAAGAGAACGCTTATTAGGGAAGAACATTTTGAACTGGATTTCATAAGTACAGATGGAAGTGAAAAAATCTTCCAGGCTGAAGGAATAAACCCATTGCCATCAAGTGGATTCCAACTCATAGTGATCTTATAGAACAGAGTGGAATTTCCCCCATAGAGTTTTCAAGGAGCAGCTGGTGGATTCAAACTGCTGACCTTTTGGTTAGCAGCCAAGCTCTTAACCATCGTGCCACCAGGGCTCCAGCTGAGGGAATAACGCATGGCCGTCGAGTCGATTCCAATTTGTAGCGACCCTATAGAACAGAGTAGAACTGCCCCATAGGGTTTCCAAGGAGCAACTGGTGAATTCAAACTGCCAACCTTTTGATTAGCAGCTGAGCTCTTAACCACTGGGCCACCAGGGCTGAGGGAATAGCAGGGGCAAAACACACAAGGTTTGGAAGGCAGCCAAGGTCCTAGAATGGCTGGGGTGTAGAGGAGAAGAGAAGTATTTAAACCAGTGCCAGATCTTGAGAACCTTAAATGCCACAGCAAGGAGCTTGAATGTTATGCTATTGAGAAGGTTGAGGGATTCAGTTTTTGAGAAAAAGAGTGGTGAGATTACAGCAAAGTGTTAGGAATCAATAATTAATGATAGAATTCAGTATACTGTATTCAGATGCAATAAAATTCAAGACTTCAAGTTTTATTAGGATTAGTACTATCAACATATTCTGATTTTCTTTTGCATCTTGAAGTTTAAAAAAATCTATTATCTGTAAGATTAGTAGGAAGCCAAATTGTGAGCATAGGCTTTCTAAAACTTGGATTCAAATTCTGACTCTAAACTTTACTTGCTGGACAATCTTGGAAAAATTACTCAATCTGTCCAAGCTTCCATTTTGTTCCAGTAAAATGGAGAGTATAAGATCTCAAAGAGTTGTCCTAAAAAGCACATTGTCTAGCATGTAGTAAGCATTCAGTTAATAGTAGCTATTTTTTTTTATAATGTGAGTTAACATGGTGTGTAAAAGTGAGTTTTTTTTATGTCATTGTTTCTAGAGGCCATCAAGTCAGTTCTGATTCATAGCAACCTCATGTGTACAGCAGAATGAAACACTGCTTGGTCCTATGCCATCATCACAATCATTGTTATGTTTGAGGCGATTGTTGCAGCCACTGTGACAATCCATTTCGTTGAGGGTTTTCCTCTTTTTCACTGAACCTCTACTTTACCAAGCATGATGTTCTTCTTCAGGGACTGGTCCCTCCTGATAACGTGTCCAAAGTATGTGAGATGAAATCTCACCATCCTTAGTTCCAAGGAACATTCTGGGCGTACTTCTTCCAGGACAGATTAGTTCGTTCTTCTGGCAGTTCATGGTGTATTCAATATTCTTCACCAACCCTATAATTTACAGGCATTAATTCTTCTTCAGTCTTCCTTATTCATCGTCCAGCTTTTGCATGTATACGAGACTATTAAAAATACCATGGCTTGGATCATGTGCACCTTAGCCCTCAAAGTGACATCTTTGCTTTTCAACACTTTAAAGAGGTCTTTTGCAGTAGATTTGCCCAATATAATACATAGTTTGATTTCTTTTTTTTTTCTTTTAATAGTTGCTGTAAAATATTAAACCATACTGTGTTCAGGAGAATTAGTGGGATTTGAAGTGATCTTTACTCCCATTTGCTTATCCAGAAAGAGTGGCTGTGAGAAGTCAAAATAACAATGAACAAAATTAGCAAAACTTAATTTCCTTTAAAAACAATCCCTTGTCTTCATTCTGTAAACAGGAAAATATGTGGTCCCACTTAAATGGAAATAAGTTAACAGCCAGGGCTTCTACAGTAACCAAGCACTGCAAATCTGTACTCGTAACACTGGCTAAATTGGACATACTTCCATAAAGCAGATAAAAGCCCTCCTGTATGTTTGAAGGACAAAGGAGTTGACTTTTCTTTTTAGTAGCCAATGTCTACAGTGAGACCATGATGTAGCCTGTGGGTGCAGGAATTTAAAGGCAGGGGTACGGAAAGTAAATCCTTATTGAGGCCTAAGGACAGTTGCCAGGGCACCATTACCTTGATGAATTTTACTATGTTGAGGGTCTGGGCTTCATCCTGGCAGGAAAAGAAAACCAAACAAAACTAGCTCTTATAACTATACCCAGTATACTTGTAGTAATCCACTTTAATCCAACTTTCAGTGTATAATGCTAGTATTACCTGAGACTGATGTGCAAACCCAAATGTCATCCTATTACCTTCTGGCATGTGGATCTCATTCAGCTGGGTGACTAGAATACACACATCTCTGATCCAGGTTCCCTGCGTCCTGATGTCAAGGCATCCGGAAAGCAAGCACTTCAGTGAGAAGGTTGCTGGGTGACTATGCATTTAAAGCCAAGGCAGTGACTCATCTAAAAGGATAATCCATTCAGGTGGCCAAGGCCAATGGCATATACCTGCTGACAGGTGACCTGGTGACCAAAAACCTCATAATCCTCAGATCTGTGATCTCTAATTTGCCCACACACATTGCTTACATGTGTTTTCGCTGAACCTTCTCTGTGTCCTGTGTTCTGTGTTCCATTGCTAAGCATGTCAGTTCTAATGTATATATGTTTTCTTTGGCTATACTCATTTTACTTTTTTCACTACTTTGTTCATCTCAGTCAGGACCTCTGGCCTAGGAGACAATCTCTCTTCCAATTCTGTGCAGATTTATTTGCTGTATTTTCTTGATTCTATCACTACAACCATTACAAGGAGTGAAGTTCATTCTGAATTCAGAAACCTTAAAATATATGTGAAGCAAGGACTGCTGGGGGGTGTAGACTCAAAGAAGGACTGTTTCTTGGGATTTATACTGGTTGTTAACATTTAAATACTACTATACCAGTTGGAGGAAGCCCTGGTGGCATAGTGGTTAAGTGCTACAGCTGCTAATCAAAAGGTCGGCAGTTTGAATCTACCAGGTGCTCTTTGGAAACCCTATGGGGCAGTTCTACTCTGTCCTATGTAGGGTCACTATGAGTCAGAATCGACTCGATGGCAACGGGTTTGGGTTTTTTTGTTTGTATAAGTTGGAAGGAGCCCTGGTGACAGACACAGTGGTTAAGTATTCAGTTGTTAACCAAAAGATTGGCAGTTCGAACCCACCAACTGCTCTGTGGGAGAAAGATATGACAGTCTGCTTCTGTAAAATATCTGTAGCCTTGGAAACCCTATGGGGCAGTTCTACTCTATCCTATAGGGTCCTATGAGTTGGAATTGACTTGACTGCAATGAGTTTTTGGTTTTGATATACCAGCTGGAAGGAGCCCTGGTGACGCAATGGTTAAGTGCTCTACTTACTGCTCAGCAAAAGGATGGTATGGTTGGAATTCACCAGCAACTCCAAGGGAGAAAAGACCTGGCAATCTGCTCCTGTAAAGATTACAGCCTGGGAAAACCTAGGGGGCAGTTCTACTCTGTCTGTAGGGTTGCTATGTGTCAGAATTGACTCGATGGCACATGACAACCACAACATGCCAGTTGGTAAATAACTTTGCCAGAAGCCCCCTGACTGCTGTCCCCACCCACTCTTTGGACCTAAACCTCCCCATGATCTAGCATGGTCTGCAGGACCCTGTTCCAGTCTTATGGCCTATATCTTTTCTGATTGGTTAGTACCCTTTTGAAGTAGTAGGTATTAAATATTTTGTATATCACCTCTGGTATTAGCTACAGTAAACACACTAATTTCACTTTTGAGAGGCAGCCTTTCTTCATCTCCTACTTCTTGAGAAGCACCTCAATCTCACCCTGGTGCACTGTCTCTGAGTAGTTATATGCTATATTGAGAAATAAAAAAAAGAGGGCAGGATCATAAAAGATCCTATAACCTCAGCTCTAAGCAAGATCACTCTAAAACAAGTCTAAACAGATAAAAACAAAATATCCTCAAGGCAAGAACCACGTCCTCTTCTGTAACTCAGAAGAGCCCTTCTTTCCCTCATGTAATCTAAGTCTTATCTGTTTCCTTTCTTCATTGTCCTCAGTGACTCACAATGCCCTTAAACTAAACAGTGCCTTCTCAAAGAGAAATGTGAAATGTTTATTTTAAAATCCTAGAGTAAAATAATGAGTGAATTCTATGTACTTTGCACTCACTCTGCTATTTCTGTGGTGGCGTTCATGAGAAACTGTGATTAATCTGTCTTTTCTCTTTTTGAGGACTGTATTTATTTTGGTTGAAATTTCAAAACATTTATACTTCAGATGGTGACTCTCAGACACTAAATCGTGTGCTTCTCTGTGACACATTTTGTAATCTGTCAGGGCAAACAGTTTCCAAGTTCTGCAGAAGCTAATTGCCTTTATAGATCAAATTGTTGAATTTGAGTTATAGTTTAATTACGTGGAATGGGAATGCTTGCTTATTTACTCAATGAACAGTTATATTCTGTTGTGAAACAAATAGATCTGAAATTCCTTTTATAGATATTCATTGTTTTGTGTGCTTTTGTTGATGTCTCTCTTAGTCATTATGTTATATGAATATGTTTGAATTAAACATCCCTGAAAACAAAAACAGATATTGAAAACTCACTTGGAAAATGATGTAATTGAGGAGCTCAGTTAAACATCAAACACAACTCAAGCATTTGTGGAATTTCAGTTCAGGTTTTCCCCTCCTTTGTCTGACATTCAGGGTGAGGATTCAGCTAGTCCAGGTGGCCACCGCTGGGTCAACAGCTATCTTTGAATCAAAAACTCTGAAGGTATTCAATAAGCTTAAAGGACAGTGGTGGGATCTGGGCCACCTAAGTCACAAAGAATTGAAAAATGTTGGAGATTCAGAGACAGACAGTAGCATTCAGTGTCTGTTGTACAAAAGCATATGTAGTTTTACTGCACAATGAGAAGTGCCAAACATCAGTCTGGAAAATTAGGTATTTGGATATCCAAAAATGTAAATGTAAATGATTGCATTTTGTCCGAATGTGGGAAAGGCAGGGCAGGAGACAGAGGGGAGAAGCAGGAGAGCCACATGAGGACACAAAGAGGTGAGCAGAGTCAAAGTGTCATTTTACTTAAATGGAGCTTATACATCATCTTAAAGAAGAACCAATACTTACAACCTATATGCATCTTTCAATGGTGAAATAATTTTAAAAATTAAAAAAAAATCAAATACAAGTGTTTTATTTAATTATTACAAAATTCCTAAAGGCAATTTGAGATTGAAGCAAAGATACTTGATCATTCTGAAGGTGTTACAGGTTTTGTAAAGAAAGAAAACTAAATATTTTATCAAACTGGTGTTTGTTGTAGCAAGGAATACATTTTACAGTGAGGCCTGATATGTACGTAGTCACACACGCACATAAAATTTTCATAAATTATACTTATCCTTACTATGTATGACACACTTTTGATACTTTGTTGTGTTCCATTAAAAAAAAAAAATGTGAGTTGCAACCCAGTAAGATTTCATAATAGGTTGCATTGAGCAAGGGAGCAGTAGCATACTCCCAAATGGGAATATGGCTTCCTTTGGTCCCTTACACCTCACAAGGGTGCAAAGCTGCCAATAATTCCTGTTCATTTCAGTGACAGTATCATCAGGTCCTATAAGAGCTACATCTGGGCCCATTTCTGGTATTCTTTATACATTTGTGGCAACTCCAAACTATCTGAGAGGCAGACATATAGCAATTCTGACTCTCAGCCAGCCTACTGGTTTAGTACAGCTAGGTGCAAGTCACAAATCAATTTTATAAGGTAAACTTCCATAGTCCCAGTACTTCTTGCCCAGGAAACTTTCACACCTTCACTTGTATCAATATGGGAGCCAGTAAGACTCAGCCTCAGCACCTTTGTAAGAAAATACTGCAGGCACAGTTGAATTGCAAGTCAGTGTGCCCTCAGGATCTGACCATACATAACTAGGCAGGACCTGGCTGCCTGATATCCTATTCCCACAATATTTATCCTATTTGCTGGGATCAGACTGACTTATAGGACAATCCCTAGGGTTCAGGTACAAGTAGGTAGAAAGTATCACAGTACCAGAAAGAGCAAGGCAAAGTTCAAGGTGAAGAAGTGTGATAAACAGTGTTGCAGACAAGTGAGGAATGCCTCATCAAGGGAGGAATGCCTCACCAATAAATGTGCCAAAGGACAGCTGCATAGATAAAGATCCTCATCAATGAAGGCAGCACATACTCATACTTTCGACACCAGCTGTTTGGGTCTTAAATGGGCTTGGTGAGCTAGGCAGTTTTGGTGCCTTGAGGGCCAGTGATAGGCTTTCTATTTAGAAGTCTTAAATATCAGTATTTGTGAAAGAGCTATATTTTCTCTCTATACTTAGGTTTCCACTAAGGTGTCTAGGTTCCCTGGGGGCCCTGTGACTCAGCCCCTGAAGAGTGGAGGGTGCCGGTTCAGTGATGACTATAGCTCTCCTTATTTAATACTGGCGTTCTCATCTTCAGTGGTACCATGGTCCTTGATGTTAGGGTGAGGATGCTGATTGTGCTGACCCTGAAACCATCCTACCTTTCCACAAGAACATGGCTGGACCTGGTGAAATGTCTGGGCAAGACAAAGTGTTTGCTTACATCTGCTGAGCTTCTGGTTTTGACTTTTCAGGATGTATTTCTGTATTCCTTCTAGTTCACAGAGCATCAGCTAGGGATATCTCTGAATTTAGAATACAAAGTAAAGTTGAGAGTGGAGTTTATTGTTCTAATTTTCTATGATAGAGGAGAGAATGACAAAGATCGCATGGAACTTTAGATTGTTCAGAGTGTTTGACCTTGAGGTTCACTGATTAATGATATTAGAGTGGGGAATGGCCCAGTAAACATAAATCCATTTCAACTCTGTGAATTGTAAGACTCAGTCACTCTGACCTTCTTGCTCTTCTCCATATAAATCACATTCACTCATCATCTTTGTGCCTTTACAAATACTGTTTGGAAAGTGCTTTCTTCTTCTTCATTCCTATGCAGCAGGGAATTTCTGCCTGTGTGGGTAAAGCTACACAATATATGTTATTAATTATCTTTATACAGTTCTATCTCCTTTCACTAAACTTTCCCTGAAAATAATAATAATAATTTATAGATATATAGTACTTACAAAGTTACAGCCCCTGTAATTTGTAACTATTATCTCATTTAATCATCATAACAATCTCTGTATAGAGACATGATTACATTTTGCAGATAAGGAAACTGCACAGAAAGATTAAGTGACTTACTTAGGATTCCAGAGCTGGGATTTGTAACCAGGCAGTCTGGCTTCAGTATCTGCATGTTTAATCACCATGCTATGCTGTCTCTCAAGTTAGGGACTGCAGCTTATATATTTTTATGGTCTCAGTGCCAAGTGCAGTGTCTCATTCATAGAAGGCATGAATAAATGAAGTTGGTTGAAATTAATGAATAACCAGATACTTCTACCAAGGCCATCTGCGCCTGAATTTCAACCTTGGTAAAAGAGTATTGACAGGTTAGTTTGAGCAGCTTTAGAGCCAAGTTGTTGTCCTGCCCAAGAGGTGTGAGGAAGTACTGTATATAAAGAAAGGGTGTGTCCCGGGTGGGAGATGAGGCATGGCATTGATGTAGAAAAAAATCTGTGGTGGAGAGACATGTAAACCAATGATCGAGTTATTTGGGAGAGTATGGTGTGGGAAGAGGGTAGTTAGAAAAATGTTCCATGCTATAATTTATTCTTTTGCTGTTCCAGTTCATTTGTGAGTGGTGATATGAGCATAAATTAATTTTCCTCGAGAAAATAGGAAGGGGAGTGCATCAAAATTGTACACTTGAATAGTTTTAGTTACTAGGAAAATCTAATCAGAGAGCCTGTGAAGAAGATGCTTCATAACAGAACAAGTCCCTTGATAGTTGTCCCAGGATGGGGAAATGACTCATTTATGACAGCATATGTGCACTCTGAAAAATTGTTGTCAGTTGTTAGTACAGAACTAGTTTTGTGATAAAATCCATGGTCATCATGGATTGAGGAAAAGAAGGAGAAGACCGTCTACTTTACAGTGTGATCATTGGCTCCAGAATAGATCTTACCTATTGATGTTCAGCAATGTGGAGAATTTTATGTTATTCTAATGACTGGCTGTCAGTCTTTCTTGGCACTCCTAGATAATCTAAATCTAAATCCAGGCACATATCATGGGCAGAACTTTGCCAAATGGAGAAGTAGTCCTGTGCCAAGAAATACTTTGTTTTTTGCCTACCTAACTAGCATGTTTCTTTGACTGATCAAGCTGGTTGATGATCCTGTTCTCCATGAAGAGATCTTATCTTCAGAGAAAATTTGGGATATTAATGGAGAAGTAAGAATTTCCTTTGGGGACTTCACAGATTTAGACTCCAGACATGCAGATACCAATATTTTTAAAAAGTTACTCTTTCTGATGTCAGACTTCTCTTCTTAGATAGAACTCACTTCTAAGGAATGAGGCAGGAATCATGACCCAAGACCATATTGTTCTTAATTTACCAGTCTTTGAATTGTTAGTCCATGTTTTCAAGCATTTTTTAGATACTCATACTGTAGCCTACATATATAAATTAAGTGGGCATTCAAAGGTGGTTCATTCTTATTGCAGCTATTTTTGTAATCTGTAGCCATTATTATAGCCATCTGTATTACATATGCCTTAGTCATTAGGATAATGTTAACTGATGAATGCTCCATGCTTTAATAAAGACTTAAGGATAACTCCAACTTTCCATTTAAATAAACATAAATACAGAGGGAAATAATGATATAATCTTTGGCTGTAATCATTTAAGGTGAGAATTTATTTCAGAATGATAAAATGAAATTTGTCTATTAATTTACATTGTCTTAGGCTGGATTCTTTAGAGAAGCAAAACCAGTAAAGCATATGTGTGTGTGTGTGTATATATATATATATATATACATATATATATATATATATATATTTATATCAAGGAA
>NW_004443943.1:12179476-12198297 GCF_000243295.1 Trichechus manatus latirostris | reverse complement strand
GGAAACAGCTCATGCAATTGTAGAAGCTAGAATGTCCCAAGTCTGTGGATCAGGGTAGAGGCCTCTCCCAAGTCATGCAGCCACAGAAGCTGGCAAGCCCAAGATCGGCAGGTCAGAGAGCAGGGCTCCCGCTCACAGGTTGTGAAGGTTGACGAATTCCAAGATCGGCAGGCAAGACCACAAGGTTTCTCCTGATTTACGAAGCTGCAGGGGCTGGCAAACCCAAGATCAGCAGGTCAGAGAGCAGGGCTCTGCTCACAGGCTGTGACGATCGACAAATCCCAAGTTCGGCAGATAAGGTGACAGCTCAAGTCCCGAGATCCGGAGATGAGATGACAGGAGGCAGCCGCTGGACCCAGAGAGAGCAAAAAGCCAGAACGTCTGCTTATATTCAGATGCAGGCACACCCTCAAGGAGACTCCCTTTCATCTGATTGGGTACTCACAATATATTCAGTCATGGGAGTGATCACATTAAAACACTGAGAATCATGGCCCAGACAAGTTGGCACACAATCTGAACCGTCACATACATTAGCTGAGATTCAATGATAGATTATGTTAGAGTTGGGGACCGAATATAAAATCACTAGTTAAAATGCAGTATATTTGATATCAATAATTACGACTCTGATCTGAAAAAGAGAAAATGAATCATATTTATTCACCAAGGAGCAACCACCAAGATCTCTGAGTGTCATATCCAGTGTTGCACAAAGCCAAGTATCAACAAGTATGTACAGAGTGGAAAAAAATTCTAAAGGGATATTTATATGTTAATATTGAATTCTGAGACCCCAGAGACATACATATTTACAGTAAAATCCATACCCATTTTTCTTAATGGCAGAGAAGACTGGTTTTTCCTAGCTTTCAAACTGTAGAAATATTATTCTAAATCATTGCCTTGGGGGTGATGCATTGCGTACATTTAAGCATGCAGCCAGTTTTCTCTAATCTATGATTTATAACTCAATTTTCCCACTTTAAAAAGGAGAGGTTGGACAGAATTTATCCTTTATCTAACCATCCTTCCAAAAAATTTATTGAGTGCCTATTCTGTGCTAAGCATCATTCTAAGAGAAACAATAGGTATAACATAAAATCCCCTAAGCTTTTTGGGCAGCAGATGATAGGGGGATGAGCCATAGGTAGCAAACAAAAAGGAATGATCACTTCAAATCAAGACGATGCATTAGGAGGCTGTTCTCCCAGGGGCCCGGCTATGCGGTGGTCTGCATCTGTGCTGCTTATCAAGGAGTCATTAGAGTGGCCAGTGCCATCTTGGCAGCAGTAAAACAGGACCACAGAGCTTCGCATAGCTTTCTAATACCATGAAAAATAAATAAAGCAGGTGTGTGGGATAGAAAGTGAGCAGGGATGGCATGCGCGTTAGTGAGGGAGGACAGGCAGGGCCTTGCTGAGGCCCAAAGATGAGAAAAAAATAATGACATGATCTTGAGGAGTGTTCCAGATGAGGGCCTACTGAGTACAAAGTTTTGGGGAGGAATCCAGCCTGGCAGGTGCAAGGCACAGAAAGAAAGCCAGAATGTTGGAAACATAATGAATGAGGGTGAGAATGGGAGGGGATGAGGATGGAGAGGTAGGTAACAGCCAGAATACAGAGAACTTTATAGACTATAGTAAGTTGCTTATGATTTTTAAGCTGCAAGAAGTCATCGGAAGAGTTTAAGCGGTAGAGTGATTGCATAAAATCTGTTATTTGAAAGGTCATTCTGGTTGCAGTGAGAACAAAAGATGGGATGGAATGTGGTAAGGTGGGTGTGGGCAAGAGAGGAGGACCAAATAGGAGGACGTTGCAAAAGTCCAAGACACGATTTTGGCTTGGACTAGGGAGATACCAGTGGAGATGGTGAAAGACAAATGGACTTGGCCAATGCATTCAAAATACAGGCCTTTCTAATGGATTGACTATGGGCAATTCTGGGAAGATGGACATTAAAGAGGACTATTTTATTCGTGAAATTATTATTATTATTTTGAGTCTCTGCTCTGTTCTAAGCACTGTGTTAGGCATTGGGATATCGTGATAAGCTAAAGTAGACATAGAGTTATCATGATTCGGTTTAGACTTGACGGCAACCAACAAACAACAAACCAGACATAATTCTTGCCTTCATAGAGCTTAAAATCTGTTGAAAAACATCATTAAAATAATTATACTAATAAATTAATAACTGTAAGCTCAGAAAAGAGAAATGAAGTAAAGCTATGTGGTAATGTAAAAGCATTTAATGGAGAGACCTAATTTAGCAAGGGCATGTGGTGTGGGGATGGTGGTGGTGGGTTTGGGGGTAGAGAGGACATGCCAGGTCAGAGAAGACTGAGAGCTGAAAGAGAAGTTGGTGAGAAGCACTGGGGATACAGCAGGGGAAGGGCTCAGGCCTGGTAGTAGGAAAGGAGTGGTGCAAGTTTGAGGAACTGACCTAAGAGGGCCATTGAGACTGGAAGGCAAAGTGGGAGAGGGTGCGAAGAGATTGGAAGGGCATAGCACTAAGCAGACCATACATAGCCTTGTTGGCCATGTTAAGGAGATTGGTTTGTATCTTAAAAACTGGAAACCTTATAAAGAAGTCTGTCTAATTGTTAAGATTTCTTCCTATTCCAAATTCTATTATTTTTCCATGATTTAATTTGAAGTAAGAAGAGGGCAGTGCTGCAATGTGACCTTCAAAAAACAGTGAAACAGTTGGCATTTGATTAACATAATTAGAGAGCCTCTCAAAGAATCAGTAAGCTGGATCATCTTCCCCTCAGGTGCAATTGACCATTTCAGGATAACATAGTCATTATAGTCCTGGTATTATGACACCATCAGCATGATCTTTCCCAAGCATGGACTGCCTTTAGCCCCTGTAACATAGGCTCTTCTCTGGACCCCTGGGTTTTATGAGCTTATGCAGCATGGAAACAGGCCCAGCGAATGCCTGTGTAGGTAAACTAAAGTAATGGATACAACAGTTGTGGGTTTCAAGTTACAAAAACCATACCCACTGATGTTAAGAAGGTGATTAGACAATCTTCTTAAGTAAATAAACTATATCTGGATACTGATGCCAAACTTTCTACTCTCTGGAATAAAAAGATTAAAATATGAAAGATTTTGTCCAGTTGTTCTCAATGGGGGACCATTTTCCCCCCAAGGGGACATTTAGTAAAGTCTGGAAGCATTTTTGATTTTGACAATTGGGGTGAGGATGCTACTGGCATCTAGTACATAGAGACCACGGATGCTGGTAAACATCCTGTAGCAGAACAGAATATACAGGACAGTCTCCCACAACAGAGAATTATGTGGCTCTAAATGTCAATTGTGTCTAGACTGAGAATCCCTTACCTTAATACCTTGTAATATATTGCAAATAATTCTGTCATATCAAGAGGTCTCAAAGGAAATAACTGTCATATACGGATGGAGACATGCTTCCAGAAGGAGATGGGTGGGTGAAATGAGCTCAGGTGAAGTAAAAATTCTGCACGTGTTAGTGCTTTTTATTTGCATTTTTTCTACTTTTTCAAAAACAATTGTACATCCACTACTATATGACCATAATAAACTGCTCACTCCCTTCTTCCTGTGATGCCTTTCTCCTGCTGAATGTCCAGTGACCTCTTCCTTCAGCTGGGGCTTGAGCATCATCTCCATGGTGAAGCCAATCCTGATTTCCTTCAGAAGAGTCAGATCTTCCCTAGACTGTGCTCTCGCAGGACCCTGTACTTACAGAGTATTTTAAATATTGTGTTATATTGGAAGTTTTTGACTCGTCTTAGGTTAGGAGCCAAATTATAAATAAACAAGGAGTAAGATTGATGGGTACACAATATTACCTTTATTACTAATAAAATCTGGGTTGGAGGATGTAGCTTAGAAAATGAGAGCCAAATAACCTTCCCAACCTAGACCAGACTTACCTGCCCTGTCACAGAGATCTAGACAAGAGCAGGCTTCACTATGTTGGGGAGAAGGGCCTTCTCCTGGGGAAGCAGCAGAGAATGCCAGTCCTTTACAGGAAGTTGCTTCCCACAAGGAAGATAAGAGAAGGTGATTCCTTCTAAATATAATCAGATAAGTCACATCATCTCTCTAGTGCAGAGTGGGGGTTGGGAAAGAGAGAGGTCCTGAGTTTTACAAATTGAGCTCCATCCACATAGTAAAGAACAACAACATCAAGGGTGGGAAAGATGCTTCCCCACTCTGCACCACTGCCATACATTGGAACTTTTTGTTTGTCAGCAGTACCTATCACCTGTGCTATCCAGTACAGTAGCCACTAGCCACATGTGGCTATTTAAATTTAAATTGATTAAAATTAACTAAAATTTAAAATTGAAATTTTCAGTCACACTGGCTACATGTCACAGTGGCTATTATATTGGATAGTGTAGCTATAGAACATTTCCATTGTCACAAAAAGATCTAACAGGTGGTGCTGATATGAGCCTATTGTGAACTGAGATTTTGTCTTACTCATCATTTTATCATCAGTGCCTATAACAAGGCCTGACTCAGAGGCACTCAGAAATGTTTGTTGAATGAATATGTGATAGTAGAGTATTATGTTTTTATTTCTCAAATCTGTATGTCGTAAAGATCTTTCCATTTCAAAGCAGCCCAGTATAAAAATGAAACACGGACATATTGTTAACTGAAATAATGTAAACAATATGTATTTTATAATCCCATTTTTATTTAGAAATAATTATTTGTAGGCATAGAGATATATGTATTCAAGAGCATAGGAAGATATTGGAGGATACCCTCCAGACTATATACACCATCTGGTGGTTGATATCGGGGGAGGGGAGTAAGGAGGAACTTTTTACTTAAATACTTGTTACTAGGAAAATGAATTACTTTTGAGTTTAAAAAAATAGTAACAGACTAGGTAGATGTTAACTTACCCAATATACAGATTAATAATGGCTGTTCTCAGTGTCAAGTATTAATGAAAGGCAATTTTAAGAGTAAATAGACTGAAGTATTAAGAAAAATGATATTGAACTCTAAGGACAAATCACAGCCATCAGCCTAACGGATATTGTATGCAAGCCATGAAATGTGTCTCCTCAGGAGTGTGCAAAGTAATGTTTTTTCACCCAAAATATGGCTCCCTGGCTAAGCTGCAGAGAAGGACAAAGCCAGATGGCACCATTGTCATTTTTCTCTTGTTATACCTCCTGACCCAGGAATACGCCGTCTCCCACCTCTCCTTATAGAAATTACTTTTGCTTGTCACAGGCATAGTCTTCACCCTGGGAATGGGCCTAGTAGCTGTATGGGGGCCAGAATCCTGACACACTGGCTGTGAAAATTCTCTTGCAGCTTTACCATGCTCCTGGTTTGGTAGTTTACAAGCTCACAAATACTGGACCAGAATTCTGTCCATAAAATTGAGACATTCTATTTGACAGGACTAAATCTAAATTGCTGAAGCAGGACATTAAAGCCTGAAACAGGACATTAAAGCCTGAAGCTGTGCCTTAAAAAGTAGGGCCATCTAACCCACAGTAAAATTAAACTTAGTTTCAAATGAATATCTCTAGACACCATAGCTGTTTTATCAGAAAAGGCTATCGTTAAGAGAATACTAAAACCAAATGAGAATGACAAATAAAATAATACAGAAAGTTCAGTTCAATTAGCAGTCAGGCTATTTTGTTGCATGCTCAGTTGATGGGAGAAAATAATATTTTCATCAAACAATTAAAATGAATGGATTTGAAAATATGAATATAATCACCCAGAAAAAATGACATTAACAAAATAGTTTTAAAAATGAGCAGAATAGAAATGATTTCTTTGTAATTATTATGTTCGTTGACTATTTATTATTTATTCTTAAATCATGATAGATTTTGGGCTTGGCTAAAACTCCCTCAGTATGACTTCCTGGGGACTGATATTTGAAGATGTTGAACTATTTTGGTAAATTGGTCTTTAATTTTTTTTTCTGTTACTGTTTTTATTTTTCAGACTCACTATGAAAATGGGGAATATATTATCAGGCAAGGTGCAAGAGGAGATACCTTCTTTATCATCAGCAAAGGAAAGGTAAGGTTTGGTGGCGCAAGAGGACCCTGGGCTTGTCAGCGCCCCCTGGAGGAGCACGTGTGTACAGTCTTGTGCTGCCCAAGTTTTTCTATTTACTGACGTTGATAGAGAAATATGTTAGAGTGGATCTTCCAAAAGCGATTCAGAAGGAAGACAAAGTACAACTCTGAAGACCGGTAAATAGTCTGTGTGACAGTTAATAACCATGATGCTAGATGACGTGGATATGTCCGGGTCAACGGAATGGTTTCTGTAATCTGTTATTGTTGTTGTTGGATGCATTGGAGTCCATTTCAGCTCATAATGACTCCATGTGACAGAGTAGAACTACCCCACAGGGTTTTCTGGGCTGTAATCTTTGAGGGAGCAGATTATATAATTTACAAAGAAAAGACAAGGGATTTCAAAAACATCTGTATGATTTAAAAAAAAAAAAAAAAATCCATGCCGTCATTAGGAGGAGAAACATGCTATAATGAAATATTTTAGCTTTGAGATCGGATGGCTCAAGTTGAACCCTGGCTATGAAACTTACTGGTTAGTGTCCTTAGGCAAGTTGCTTAACATTCTGAGGGCAATAAGGTTATAAACATATCCATGTATTATTGTTTATTCAAAAAGAAACATTAAATGACTACTAGGGAACTAATAAAAGTGATAAGTTATAGGGGAGAGGGTGAAAATGGTGTGGATGAGGGACATGAATGAGAAATCATAATTTATGCCTTAATATATTATTTTGATTTTGTTTTTAGCAGTTTTAGTCTATTATAATTTCGATTTAAAAACTAAATAAGAAAGTAAGTGAATTGGTAAATGGAGACTTACTTAGATTAATACATTAATGTTATATTACCACCAAACCCAAGACCCACTCCGACTCATAGCGACCCAATAAGACAGAGTAGAACTGCCCAGAGGGTTTCCAAGGTTATAAATTTACAGAAGCAGACTGCCACATCTTTCTCCTGCAGAGTGGCAGGTAGGTTCAAAGCACTGACTTTTTGGTTAGCAGACAAGTGCTTTATCCACTGTGCCACCAGTGCTCCTCTGTATTACCACAAATACCTTAAATTTCTTTCAACAGTGAAGCCATAATCAATTTTGCATTTTAGTGTCATCACCCTGTATCCTGTGATATGTACTTCTTTTTCTTTATCCTAAGTGATCCTTACAAAGAATTTCTGCCTGTATATGTATCAATTATAGTAAGAGATGGGAAAGGAGGAGTAGGTAGAGCAGATACACATGTAAGTTTTCATTTTTAAAATGGTAAACATTTAAGAAGATATTTATTCTTTTTCTAATCTAACAGGTAAAACTGACTCTAGTACCTTATCCTCATATTTATAATAGGAAAAGGAGATATTTATAGGGCTAGAGTTAACAAGATATGTGAAAGATTATAAGTCTTGTTGGATCACATTTTAGATGATCCTCTCTGGAATAATTTTGAATCAAGAATGTGCATATGTCAGTGTTTGCACAAGTGGCACGTCACACTAAAGTGAAGGAAACCATATATATGTATGTATATACATACATAAATGGAGCCCTGATGGCCTAGTAGTTAAGAGCTCGGCTGCTAACCAAAAGATCAGCACTTCAAATCCACCAGCTGCTCCTTGGAAATCCTATGGGGCAGGTCTACTCTGTCCTGTAGGGTCGCTGTGAGTCAGAATCGACTCGATGGCACCTAACAACTACAACAACATACATAAATCCATATAGGTATGTATATAGATAGTTATCATTTTGACTGATATCTTAAAGCATGAGATAGAAATCAAAGTTAGGATCCAGCTTCTTAAAAGGCCTCATGAAATGAGATGTATGACCACAGTTATGGTTAAAATTTTATCTTATATTTTCCAGTGTTAGAGGATAAGAAAACGTTAACATTTTGTGGTTTATATGATAGATTGTTAGAGTTTACCGTTTACCGTTTTCTTGCTTAACATTGACCGAAGAATCAGAGAAATTTGAAAATCCCCATGGGCATAAATAACTCCATTGGTCACAAGGGAACTTTTCGTCCTGACGATTGGATTTACTTTTTCTTTACTACACTGCTAGCTTTTTGCTGTAATGGGGTGATATGGGGGTGATATGGTTATCCTTTACAATAGAGTTCTGACAGGCTTCTGCAACCACCCTATTACTGCAAATTTTCAGCACTGCCTGAAAGAAGCAGTGGTTTGTAACCAGTTTCAGCTGAAGACAGGTGCTTCAGTGGTGCTATTTTATGAGTTTTGTAATATGTATAAATAGAAACTGTGTGCAGATTACACCACAGGCCCCAATTCCCTTGGCAATATTTCAGAGCACCCTGGGGATTATGGGAGAGTCGTGTAAGAACATATTAGACTCTCCTGACACATTCAAGATTTTTTTTTTTAACCAGGCATACATTTTTCCTAACCTGGTCTTTCAGGTCCCACAGGTTAGCTACTGTGATTCTTAATTATATTAATTATGCAATAATTAATGTTGTATATATTAATCATATATATTATATATGTTAATTGTGTAATGATTAATATATTACACTGTACATTAATTATATTAATTCTGCTATTAGTGTATCAGAATCACTGTATAAAGTCTTAAGAATTAGAAGGTGATCATACTTAAGTCTTAATGGCAAGGAACAGGAAAGAGAAGAGTGATGAGGGAGTAAATTCAGGTTAGCTGGCAAATAAGCTGCAAAAGGAAAACTTTGTAAAACTGTATGTTTTGTTTTATACATAAAAATGCAAACTTATGTTTTGTATGGATTTTAAAAATTTATAAAGGAAAGCCCAGGCAAAGGCATTGTCTTTTTTACTACCAATCTGGCTCAGAAAATGCTGTGAGATCAAACAAGACAAGACGCATAACGGGGCTGCAGAGCTACAAATGCATTTCCCCTTGTTTGTTTCCATCTATTTGAGTGGAAAAGAGTATTTATTCTCCCCTAAAATACACTCACACAAAAAGAAAAATATTATAAAATAAATTGTGAGATACTTGTTTTCCTCCATTAAACTAGCAGCACAAACTGATTTTTCTAAAACTTTAGGTGGAATGCTTGTGGAAATGTCTGAAGTTAGTTCTGTGTTCTTTAATCAGTCTATCCCAGTTGCCTGGCAACATGGCTTTTTCCCCCAGAGCATCAAAAGAATTCACAACTGAGTATGAAAAATATATCTGATAAAACTTTATGGCTATGTCCTTGAAGTTGTGTTCTACCAAAAAAATCAACTTTGTCTCCATAAATAAGTTGAAGCAAAATGAACAGAATTTTATCATAAAATTTCAGGGTCTCATTAATAATTTATGTACATTTTGACTTTTTCTGAATTCTTTATAACTTATATGCTACTATTAGAAAAAAAAATGTGATTAAAAAATTCCTAATCATTAAATGCCATTTAATACCACATAGCTTTGCTTCTTAGAATCACTGTGTATTTAAGCATATTGGTTAAACATGTTGGCTCAACACAATGGTCAGTGTTGATACATATGAAAAGTGTTTGTTCTTTTATGGAAATTTTATTCATTATACATAATAGTGAAACATGAGGAGCAGTTCCTTTGAGATCAAAAGCAAGATAAGGATACTTATTGTCACCACTCTCTTCAATGTGCTTTAAAATTGGCAAATATGTGATTTTTTTTATATTATGTGTGTACTAAATTATAAACATGAACAAGGGTATGAAGAATACAAAATTCAAGATAGGAGTTTTGAGAAAGGAGGTGGTGCATGTGGTGGGTAGAAATTTTAATTTACTCCTGTGTTTCACAAAGGGTTCAATTGTCAAGTCAGAATCATAGGAATCATAGATCTTGCCCACATTGAACTTTATTAATGAGTCAAAGGAAAGGGATAAACTTAAAAAGAAAGAAAAAACATGCATTATCTGTATATGCCTTAAACTACCGACTCTTGAAAGTATCCTTCTCCTTCTGCATTAAAAACCCATTGCCGTCGAGTCGATTCTGAGATGCTATAGGATAGAGTAGAACTGCCCCAAAGGGTTTCCAAGGAGTGCCTGGTGGATTCGAACTGCTGACCTTTTTGGTTAGGAGCTGTAGTTCTTAACCAATACACCACCAGGGTTTCCCCTTCTGCGTTAGGAGCCTTTTTTCGTTTTGGAATAATAGGACCAGTTTTTCAGCAATATGTGCAGAACGTTGTATGAAAAGGTAGTTGTTTTGGTTTGGGGAGCTCTTAAATTTTATAGTCTACAGATAGAAAAATGCCTACCTAACTAAGCCTTATTCTCCAGCTGGTCTTAACCCACGCGTCCATAAATTCCAGATTTGTTTACAAAAAGCAATCTAGACAGACCAGTATATTCTGCTAAAAATATTTTATAGATAAGGATTCTCTATGAGCTTTATCTCAGTAAATACCAATAGCAATTTATAAGGTAGTCTCTGAAGTCATTATCACGTTTGCAAGGGGTTTTTGGTTGAGGTTATTCATTCCTGCTTCCAAAATCCCTGGTTAGGAGAGATTGAGTTACAGGCCTTCCAACTAGTAATGGTTATGTTCTTAAACTAGGTTGAAAGGTAAATGGATGCTGGTTTTGTTTTCTTTAAGTTTTGCCTATATATTTTGTATACTTTTTGTGTACATGATATATTTAAAAGTGCAAAAATCAGTGAAAAAGCCACATTTCTTTGCTTCTCAAATAAACATGTTGAATCTGTACTGAAACCTTTTTTTTTTATAGTGAATTGTTTTGCTTAAGCATGTTAGTTAAGCACACTGATATTATTTATTGAAGATTGTGGTATTAAAGGTCAATTTTATGTGTCCCATTTAAAAAAAATCAAATTTCTAGTTTGATTCTTAGTTTTAAAATATACATATAGTCTTAAATAGTCAAAAAATTATAAGACCATACATACTATTTATAGAAAATTAAAATATAGTCAAGTAAAAAGAACATTAAAATACACATACTATCTCTTATCTACCTTGAGGCAAAGGTAGCCAATGCTCTAAATACCATTTTATGGCAATAGTAAAAGAGCAACACTAGTAGATATGAAATAATTGTTTTATTATCAAATGTATGGAATTTCTGAAGTGGGAATTGAGAGAAATAGAAGAAAGGAGAAAAGAAGTATAGAAAAAGTAACGAAAACTTTTTTGACACTTACTATTAAGTGGATGTTTTTCATAGATGAGCTCCTTTAATTCACACACACACACACACACACACACACACACACACACACACACACACGCACACACACCCCTCCCTATGGGATAACTATCTCATTTTGCAGAGCAGGTACACAGACTCAAACAGACCAAATATTATCTTTAAGTCTCAGTAGCTAGTTCTTTTCCACAACATTATGGATCAAAAATACTTCGTAGTTTAAGTGTGAAAATAATAGGTATACAGGCCAAGGATAGAGAGCTATTTCTGTATATGTAACTTTCTCTAATTTTTTTTTCCAGAATAAAGATGTGAATGTTCATGATTGGTGTCTGTGTGTATTTAGAACAATGCATTAAATGCACAAATAAAAAATGTGGAGCTTACAACTGTAAAGTGAAGCATTTAATGTTTAGTTTTGAGCTGCATATCTTTTGGATTATTCAGATAGGTTTTTCCACACATTGATCACATAAGCAGAAAGTGCTTTATTCTGTAGATGGTTCACTTTCTGTTTTATGTCTCTGTTACTGCATTTCAACATCTTTTAAAATAACACTTCAGAATCCACTAATAGCTCTCAAATGACTTACATAAATCTGCCACTTTGAATTTATACCATTTTTTATTCACCAAATAGAAAATATACAGTTATGAAATGTATCCATATATCCAATTTTGAATTAATGCTCTAAACCTATAGCACATTACACCCTAGTATATGATTTTTTTAGCAGCTAGTTGGAAGGACAGAAATCATTTTGTTGAACTGCATCATTGTATAGAGGAGGTCACTGAGGTTCAGAAGTATTATGACAATTCATGTATGTCTGTCAGCAATTGGCCTGTAGAACACTTAGCATGGGTATCACCTGCATTAATCTTTTGAAATAAGATTTCCCAGACCCACCGAATGACAACCTCAAGAATAAGGGTCCACCTGGGTGGTGCAAACAGTTAGCACACTAGGCTGCTAACCAAAAGTTGGTGGTTCGAGCCCACTCGGAGGCACCTCAGTTTCCATGGTTTTGAAACACTGTTGAGGAGTAATCAAATGGATCAATAGAGAATAATAACTGAGTTCCCTCCTTTCACAGAGCTGAATATTTATAAAACCTCTGGTCTTTGACATCCAGTCTCTAGATTCAAAAACGTGAAGCATAGTATTTTTAAATGTGTTTAAATGTCTGGCATTGTCTCAAGAAATTAGTTTTTCTACTTCATTACATTTTCCAGATAGGTGAATTTTAACGATTCAACCTTTCTGGATGTCACATAGACAGCATTATGAATATTAGCGGAACGTGAGGGGGAAGTGAATTAACACAAAGGTACAACATACTGCATTAATGTCTTCATTCATGCAACAAAAATTCATTGTAACTTGCTTTCCATGGACCAGCACACAGGCCATGAATCCTGTTGGTGCTAGGATATCTTATTTGTAATGAAGATTTTCTGATGAAACAATTTACAGCTCTCGATTGAGTGCTTATTATAAATTTTAGAGAATGCCAAAGAAATGTTACTTTCTCTGAACAGCATACTATCTATTATGTAAAAAAAAGACTTATGTAATTTATATATCTTTTAAAAGAGAAATTCTGCTGAATGAAGCATGTGGATCATGACATATAGTCAGTTAGAGCCCTGCAGAAAGGTTTCATGGCTGTGAACTGGCCTTTGAATGAAGGCTGGGTTTTTCTTAGAGAAAGAGACGGGCATATCCTAGAAAAACTGAGATGTATATGTGGAGAGGAGTTCCTGGGTTGTATAAATGGTTAACATATTCAGCTGCTAACTGAAAGATTGGAGGTTCGAGCCCACCCAGAGGTGCCCTAGAAAAAAGACTTGGAAAACCAGAGATTGAAAACCCTGTGGAGTATAGTTCTACTCTGACACACGTGGAGTCACCATGAGTCAAAGTCACCTGGAAGGCAACTGGTTATATGTGGAGATGTGTAAATGATGTTCACTGCAGCACTTTAATAGCAAACAACTGAACATATAAATGTCCCAACAATGAAATGAAGAAATATATTTATATAATGGAGTAAGACACTGAAACATAAAAATGGATGAACTAGGTTCATACTAATAACATGGAACAGATAATCTAAACAATGTTAAGAGAAAAAAATAATTTTCAGAATGATGTATATAGTAAGACACTAAAACATAAAAATGGATGAACTGGATTTATACTGATAACATAGGACAAATAATTTAAGCAATGTTAAGAGAAAAAAAGGAAGTTACAGAATGATGTATATGGTATTATTCTATTCATGTATTCTGAAAGATTGTAGGAACAGCCACTAAATTCATTGCAGTAGTTGACTCACAGGAGGTAGGATTAAGTGAAATTCAAATTCCCTAATATATATATTTTTTAATTTCTTGAAAAAAAAACATGGAAGTTTAACAAAATATTATCAGGTCAGTTCTTATGGTTTACATGAAAATTTGTCATATTATTCCTTGCCCCTTTCACTGGTAATTTAAATTTGTTTTCTTCATAAAAATAAGTTAAAAAAAGAAGAAGAAATGGAATTAGTATTCTCAATTAGTGTTCACTTGATCATCCAGGGAATGCAGTGGTTTTAGACTTTCATTGCATCTCTTTGCAGGTAAATGTCACTCGTGAAGACTCACCAAGCGAAGACCCAGTTTTTCTTCGAACTTTAGGAAAAGGAGATTGGTTTGGAGAGAAAGCGCTTCAGGGGTAAGTTAATCATCTGTTACACCATTTTGGGTTGAGTACTACATAAATTCCTGTCTTAGATTTTGAGCTCCTAGCAAAATAGGCTGTCTATTTAGTGTTTATTGTAATATCAGACACAGACCTTGATGGTAATTTTTATTTATTTCCAGTTAGACTTGAAATCAGTTTATATAGGTTGCAGGATTAATTTTCAGAATAAATCATTGTTACATAAACAGGAACATTTCTCAGCTTTGTGTTCCTTAACTGCGTTCTCTGTAAAGACTCCAAAAGGGAAAGAACTGTTTTTGCTAAGCTTACTGTGTACAGTTTTACTCAGAATTATAGGAAGAAGGTTGGTTGAGAATTTTGAAATCCTTATATCTGATTGTACAAACAATGGATCAGAAGGCAGTGAAGCCTTTGCAGGGTTTACCTCTGCGTGGTTGTTGTCATCGCTGGCTATAGTAGTGGAGGTGGAGATGGAGGTAATGCACCACTTGCAGGTACACTCTCGATGAGCTTGAAGGCTAGACTAGTAGAGGCAAGCTTCAGGGGGGCTGAAATTGTACTTGTCAACTAAGACCTGAAGAAACAAGTACTTGGGATCTCTTCCCATATGCTATGGAAGAAAAATGTAGTTGACTTTCACAAAGCATTTTACAGAATGCATGACAATTATGACAAATATATTTAGGTACTTTAATCATGTTTCCCAATAAGCAACACATCTCAGGTATCAGCAAATATAGATGAGACTTTTCAAAGTTCACTGCTGTATATAAGCCATTTGAATAATAAATAACAAATAAACATTTATTTTTGAATCAAATTCCAGGTACGGGAGTGTCTACTAGAGAGGAACAGCAATAGGACATAATTTATTCCTAAAATATTTGGGACAGTTTTGCTTCTATTTCAAATTATGCCTTCATATTAAGAATTGCATTATAAGCATTTTGTTTAAAACTACTATGAAAAAAATAGTTTAGGGAGTTTTTTTTGTTTTGTTTTGTTTTCAAGCCACAATCAGATGGTAGTTTTTGTTTTCTTTCTCACTATTTAGCAGCTACAGAAATGAAATAAAGAGATCCTGGTAAATCCTCTTACTTCGGCCATATTGCCTGATGAAAATTCAGAACTAAATGTATTCAGCTTTCTGGTTTTCTTTTACTGAGTTCTTATGATCTGTGCCTAATGAGCATGTACTTGACGTTAGATTTTTCAAGTGACAAAGTTAAAAGAAATAGCATGTTTGGTGTCGATCCACAAAAGAATACAATAAAAACTATATCCAGTATAAACTGCATGAAAATATCCTTTGTAATCTAATCTTTGTTTCCCTTGATTATTATATGTATAGATGATTCTAGAGAATTAGACCACCTGGCTTCATTGGTCCAAGCTTAAATGCCTCTGTGGGAATCGATGTTATTTCTAACATGGCCAAAGAACCAGAAATATTTACTATCATTTTTGACTGAGGTCACAAGAAAAATACCAGAAAATAAGGAATAAATAATTGGGAATTGACAGATTTTCCTTCGTAGGTTATTGTCACTGAATTTCAGAGCCAATTAAAAAACACTTTCATGGTGAGAACACCTTCCTAGAAAGTGTTCCAAGTGACACCGGCATATGGTTTATGGAAAAGTTGCCACATTTTGCTCTGATAGCAGAAAATTTAATGGCAATCCATCTACTTTAATTATTTCTGGCTTTATGGTTATTCTTGTGAATGTCCTGGTGACAGGACTCTCTTTTGCACATAATTGGTCTTCTCCACTGGTCTTTTCTATTTAAAGCACATTCAGTTCTCCCATAACCTACAAAACAATCAACCCATCTCCCTCTCGTTACTCCCTTCCCCACCATTTCTCTCCACAAGCCCCCCTGCCCCATTTTTTCTTATGCCCTTTACCCTCACTTTCTCACTTCTCCATCTGTCTTTATCTGTCTATACTAAGTGCTCTTTTAAATGTCACCAGAGACTCTCTACTTACCCAGTAGAATGTTTTTTTCTCCTCTGTCTTTGACTTGACTTCTCAGCTAGTTTATACTTTTGACCACCCACTTCCTTGTTTAAACTTCCCATACTTTGTTACCCTTGAAATTAACAACATTGTTCAGAATTCCTCATTTTATTTCATAAACTTCACCAATGTTTTGTCCTCAATTCTCTTGATTACACACACCTTGTAAACTCTTCCAGATCTATGATTGCATATTACCTCCATGAAAAGAAGTCCCAAGTATTTATATTCTGAGATGCGCCTAGCATCTGGCACTTATCAGATACTCAGAAGTATTTGTTGAATGAATAAATGAACAAATGAATGAATGAACAAATGAACTTCTGTTACGATGCCCAATCTCGTAATCCTACCTGATTTTGATCACCTCAACTAGCGGAATTTGTTTGGCCGTGCGTCGGAAGTTATGAGCTCAATTGACTCTCTGGGGGCAGGCTGATAATGTAAACGAGTAAAGTAAGGTGAGTAAGGACTATGGTAAACTGGAAAGCCTTATGTAACTATATAGCTAGAAAGCCTATGTAACAGCAACTGAGCACTACATCATTGCTAATCTGCAGAAATGTGTAATGAGCTTTTTAAGAAAAGCAGAAAAAACTAGATTTAAAAAAATGTGAGAGGAGGAAGGGCCAAGATGGCAGAGTAGTCAGACACTTCCGGTAGACCCTCTTACAACAAAGACCCGAAAAAACAAGTAATTAGATTATATATGGCAATCTGGGAGCTCTGAACATCAAAGGCAGAGTTGAGGAACCGGACTGAGTGGCGGGGGGAGGGAGAGATGGTTCAGAAGCAGCGAGGAGTTTCCAGAGCTGACTCAGTGAGAGCCTGAGCCCTTCAGGCCTGAGCAGCTCGTGGGTGAGCAGTGAGGCAGGCAAGCAGCGGTGCTCGAGAGACACGTATTCCACACTGGGAGAAACCCAGTGCCAGAGAGTCTACATGACCATCTGGAACCAGTGAGAAGCCACCCTCATTGGCTAAAGATAAGTACTTGTGTACAGCTTACTGCATGGATCAAAAACACCCCCCTTTGGGAAAAACCTCTTTCCCATTTACCTCCCCGCTCCCTGCTCTGCACTGGGTCCCAGACAGCTTCAGCAATTTCTGAGTCCCCTGAGCTGGAAGTAGGTTCCATCACACGCCCGGAGCCATTCTCCCTGCTTTGGAGAGTGAACAAATTAACGAACAGGGGAAAAAATAAACTGCTGGCTTCCCTAAGCTAGGAACCCAGGGTAGGCGCAGCTCCTTTGCCTAGGCACAGCCATAAGGGATCCATGGACTTTGAGTGCCTTTCCCCCTGTATAGACTTGTGCAGGCCCATCTCAACAGTGTAGGCTCTCATTACCACAGTACACCAGGGTATATACCAGAAGTCTAACTTCAGCTGTTTCAACTGTGAAGTGGCAGGTTCTTGACACTTGACATTTCTCTGCCCATTAAGCAGGGTCTTCACCTACCCACATCAGGGGCCTGAGGACTGGTGGCTCCACCCACACCACCTAGCCACCTGTGATAAGAGCCCATGAATAAGAGGTACCCCCTAGTCCATACAGCCAACAGCATTAGGTGCTCATAGTCCGGCTGCAAAACCCACCTGCTTGTGCACGCTAGGGAACGGACATGCCTTCCTCCTGGACACTCAGGGGCAGCCATCAGCCCCCTGCCTTGCTCAGAGTGTATCCCCCTGCTGCAACCAGATGCCTGTGCCTACACCAATCACCCATGCCTGTCTAGGACTGTAAGTGAGAGCCTACACCACACACTTGATGGCTATCTACCTGGGCACCTGAGCTGAATCCATATAGGAGGAATGGGTGGACTCCTGAGCTCCCATACCTAGTAACTGATCTAACCACCTGGTGACAGGACATTAGAGCTTCAGAGGTGCCAATAATCAAACTAGCTCAAATGAGCAGCTTATTTGGGTATATAAAAACAAAACAAGAAGCTAGGACACAGCAAACATAAAATAAATAAATATAATAACTTATTGATGGCTCAGAGACAACAGTCAATATCAAATCACATAAAGAGGCAATCCATGATGGCTTCGCAAGCTCCCAAAATAAATAATCTAGAAATTTTCCAGAGGAGGAAAATTTCTTGGAATTACTGGAGGCAGAATACAAAAGATTAATATACAGAACTCTTCAAGAAATTAGGAAGGAAATTAATCAAAACGCAGAGCATGCAATAGAGGAAATTAAAAAAGATTAGAGAAGAGCATAATGACAAATTTAACAGTCTGTAAGAATCCATACAGAGATAGCAATCAGAAATCCAGAAGATTAACAATAAAATTTCAGAATTAGACAACTCAATAGAAAGTCATAGGCGCAGAATTGAAGCAATGGAAGTCAGAATTAGTGAGAGTGAAGATAAAGCTCTTGACGCCAACTTATTTGAGGAAAAATCAGATAAAAGGATAAAAAAAATGAAGAAACCCTAAGAATTATGTGGGACTCTATCAAGAGGGATAGCCTATGAGTGACTGGAGTACCAGAACAGGTGGGTATAACAGAAAATACAGAGAGAATTGTTGAATATTTGTTGGCAGAAAACTTCCCTGATATCTTGAAAGATGACAAGGTATCTATCCAAGATGCTCATCAAACGCCACGTAAGGTAGATCCCAAAAGAAAGTCACCAAGACATATTATAATTAAACTTGCCAAAACCAAAGATAAAGAGAGAATTTTAAGAGTGGCTAGGAATAAGCAAAAAGTCGTCTACAAAGGAGAGTCAATTAGAATAAGCTTGGACTACTCAGCAGAAACCATGCAGGCAAGAAGGCAATGGGATGACATATATAAAACCTTGAAGGAAAAAAACTGCCAGCCAAGAATT
>NW_004443943.1:12177056-12178211 GCF_000243295.1 Trichechus manatus latirostris | reverse complement strand
GAATTCAGCAACATATCAAAAACATAATTCACCATGATCAAGTGGGATTTATACCAGGTATGCAGGGGTAGTTCAACATTAGAAAAACAATCAATGAAATCCATCACACAAATAAAACAAAAGACAAGAACCGTATGATGTTATCAATCCATGCAGAAAAGGCATTTGAAAAAGTCCAACACCCATTCCTGATAAAAACTCTCAACAAAATAGGAATAGAAGGGAAATTCTTCAGTATAATTAAGGCCATTTATACAAAGCCAACAGCCAACATCATCCTAAATGGAGAGACTTTGAAAGCATTCCCCTTGAGAACGAACCAGACAAGGATGCCCTTTATCACCACTCTTATTCAACATTGTCCTGGAGGTCCTAGCCAGAGCAATTAGGATAGAAAAAGAAATAGAGGCATCCAAATTGGAAGGGAAGAAGTCAAAGTGTCACTATTTGCAGATGATATGGTCTTATGCACAGAAAACCTGAAAGAATCCACAAGAAAACTACTAGAACTAATAGAAGATTTCAGCAAAGTTTCAGGATACAAGATAAATATACAAAAATCAGTTGGATTCCTTTACACCAACAAAGAGAACTTCAAAGAGGAAATCACCAAATCAATACCATTTACAATAGCCCCCAAGAAGATAAAATACTTAGGAACAAATCTAACCAGAGACCTAAATGATTTATACAATGAAAACTACAAGACACTACTGCAAGAAACCAAAAGAGACCCACATAAGCGGAAGAACATACCTTGTTCATGAATAGGTAGACTCAACATTGTGAAAATGTCAGTTCTACCCAGAGTGATCTACAGATACAATGCAATCCCAATCCAAATTCCAATGGCGTTTTTTAATGAGATGGAGAAACAAATTACCAACTTAATATGGAAAAGCAGGAGACCCCGAATAAGTAAAGTGTTACTCAAGAAGAAGAACAAAGTGGGAGGCCTCACACTACCTGATTTTAGAACCTATTATACCGCCACAGTAGTCAAAACAGGTTGGTACTGGCACAACAGATACATAGACCAATGGAACAGAATTGAGAATCCAGACATAAATTCATTCACCTATGAGCAGCTGATATTTGACAAAGGCCCAAAGTCTGTTAATTGGGGAACAGACAGTCTCTTTAACAAATGGTGCT
>NW_004443943.1:12161272-12175904 GCF_000243295.1 Trichechus manatus latirostris | reverse complement strand
GCCCTGACAGGGAACACAACAGAGAGTCCCACCAATATCTGCCCTGACAGGGAACACAACAGAGAGTCCTGGACGGAGCAGGAGAAAGTTGGGGTGCAGAACTCAAATTCTAGTAAGAAGACCAGACTTAGTGGTCTGACTGAGACTGGAGGCACCCCAGAAAGCATGGCCCCTGGATTCTCTATCGGCCCAGAACTAAAACAATTTCCAAGGCCAGCTCTTCAGACAGGGATTGGACTGGACTGTGGGACATTTAGTGATACTTGTGAGGAATGTGCCTCTTAGCTCAAGTAGATACAGGAGACTAAATGGGCAGCTTCTGTCCGGAGGTGAGATGGGAAGGCAGAGAGGGTTAGGAGCTGGTTGAAAGGACATGGGGAATCCGGAGTGGAAAGGAGGAGTGTGCTGTCACAGTATGGGGAGAGGAATTAGAGGCACATAACAATGTATGTTTAAATTTTTGTATGAGAAAAAATAAAGTATTAAAAAAAAGTGAGATTTGATTTTAAAACAGGGGAAATTAATTTGATTTTTCAAAACTCTCAAGGCAACCAAACATTTCTGCAAATTATTTTACCCGTGGGCTGTCAGTTTGTGGTTGCTGTCAATTAGGTGGAGCCCTTATAGAGAAGTGGTTAAGAGCTCAGTCTGCCAACCAAAAGGTCAGGAGTTCAAATCCACTAGCCTGTGGGGCAATTCTGCTCTGTCCTATAGGGTTGCTGTGAGTTGGAATTGACTGGATAGCAACTTTCTTTTTTCTTTTTTTTTACCGATCAGGTATTGCCTCTTGAAATCTTCGTACCTAGTTTCAAGGGAAGCAAGCCTATTAGGCTTACCTGTCTCTATTATTTTGCTTAGTTTGACATTCTAACATTTTGATAGTCTACATCTATAACTTGTTTTCACGCTATGTCTGTATGTTCTCTTTTGATCTTTTCTTTGAATTTCAATGTTTTTCACAAGAAATTCCGACTTTTTACAAAACAGATTGATTTATTTCACTTGTTCCTCTCTAAGTAACATAACTTGATATAAATTGAGGATATAAAGTCTGTTGGACAACTGTCTATATCCTTTTGGGTGATAGCTGTGCTTGTTTGTAGACCATATAATTTTGATACTTGGAAGAAAAAAATTACCATCAGTACATTACACAGCATTTCACATAGTGAGAAAATAAAATTTATATGTACTGGAATTTTTTGTTTTATTTTCCTGAGGATGTTCAGAAAATCATTAAGAGATTGCATTCAGTCCCCATCCACTTCTCCCTACCATTTGAGTCGTCAGCATAGTAAATGATGAAGAATTCTGACTCAACAATCAGACTGCCTGAGTGAGATCCACTGTCGTTTAGTAATCATGTGACCTCGAGAGCCTTTCGTTTTACCTGTAATTGAGATTATGATTGTACCTAATTTGTTGGGTTGTTGTGAGGATTCACAAGGGGTGCATTAGAGTGGGTGCCTAGTGTTTAGTTCAGTGCTCAAGAAGAGTTAGCTATATCATCACCACCACCAGATCTTCATCATCCCTATCCCCAAGAATGTTCTTCTACATCTTAACTGAAGTTTAGAGCACTTGTTATAATTGGCATAGCATTAGATTTGAGTCAAAAACTCATTGGTTATATAACTTGGAACATGCCAGTTAACCTCGCTATGTGGCCTCAGTTTCTGAGCAAGTTGAACTAAATGATCTCTACGTTTTCTTAAGACACAGCCTCTGCTCTTCTGAGATGTGACCTCTTTATAACTGGACCAGACCCCTGGAGATCAGTGATGTCAAATGTAGCCCTGAGGCTTCCTGTTAAATGATGGTATTTAAAAGCAAACCACTGTCAGCAGGGCCCTTCTCTGCAAGAACTCTCTCAGTTGTCCCTCATTCTGATCACCTATGCCACATGCCAGGCCCTGTCCTCGTTACTGTAAAAATGAGTAAGCCAGAATCAGTTTGACAGACTTTGTTACTGGAAGTCTGCATCGCTCCAGCTTCTCTCACAGACTGCGATCGTAGTGATGTTAATTAACCTCTCTCAACCTGCTTATTTTCCTCTCCTGTTTCTTTTCTTTAAAAAAATAGAAAGTAATATTACAGCACAGGATGTAACAAATACTCATTGGATATGACATGGTAACGTTTTACCATATTTCAATCAGATTGTTGTTTATATTTTATTATATATTACACTTGTATTATTATTTGGAAATAAAATATTATAGATACAGTCCAAATCTCTTTTGCATCCTCCCCCAGCACTTCCCCTCCTTCCCAGTACTACTATCCTGAAGTTAAGAATCTTCACTGCTCATATGTCATATATATTCATAAATGTATATAAGCTTGTTTTAATTGTGTTTAAAATTTTATACAAAACAGTTGTGTTCTATTTCATTCTGCAATTTGATTGTCTTTATCAATATCATCATTTTATTTTTGTTGATTTTTGTTTTCTTCTGTCACACGCAATGCATTTGTGTCATTTCCCAATTTGGAACTTTTACCAAGTTTTTCTACTCTTTCAATGATTATCTTTAAATTTTTGATATATACATTTAACAGGTAATGTAATCAATAGCTATATCCTTCTGTTCAATAATACAAGGATCTTAGTGTGTTTAACTCCACGTCACCTATCCAACTTCTATGTGTAGTTTTCTAGCATTTTAGTTTTACCAGGTTTTTAAACCCCAAATATTACTGTATTTTATTAGACACTGTTTATAGCAACTCATTTACCAATTACTTTGCTCACTATTGCTGTTGCACTCAGCTCATTCCTTTTGAATAGGCTTAATCTTTAGTAATTTTTTTTTTAGAGATGATCTGTTTATACATTCTGCCTTTGTATGTTGCAATGCTTCATTTTGCCTACATTCAAATGAGTATTGTGCTAGGTATTGAGATCTAGGTTACATTTTATTTTTCCTCAGCATTTTAAATATTGTCACATTGTCTTCTGGCATTCATCAACTGTAGTAAGTTAAATCAGCGTTCCTTCAGAGATAGCTATCTGTATTCTGGGACAGCTTTCTGTTTGTGTTTGGTGTTCTGTACTTCTACTGTGCTCTAAGTACAGATATGTTTTATTTATCCTTTGTGTGATTTTGTGTGTTTCTTTCTTCTGGAAATTTTGTTTTCCTCATTCTGGAAAATTCTCCAAATCATCTGTGCATATTTCCTTTCCTACATTTTCTCTATCATTTTGAAACACTTACTAGTCTAGGTTTAGCCTCCTCATTCTACCAGCCTTGCCTCTTTTGTTCTCGTTTATATGTTCCTTCTTTATATCATTCTGTGCTGCATTTGTACTGGGATCTGAGAAGATTCTCTCTCATCATACCGTTCTTTACCTCTCCCTTCGATTGTTATCAGGTCTTAAGTTCAGTCCATCTACAGAGTAGTTTCCAATGACTGTACTTTAAAATCACTTTTAGAATTTCCAGTTGGCACAGCATGATGGTTAAGACTGTGAGCTCTGATGTCAGACTTGCTGGCTCCCAGTCCCAGCTCTGTCACTTACAAGATGTGTGATCTTTGTTTTCCTTACCTTTCTGTGCTTCAGCTTCATGTTTTGTAAAATGGGGTAGTAGTACCTGCCCCTTAAGGTTGAGGTGTTATTAAACCAAGTAATACGTATAGTATGTATATATATTAGAATGATGTCTGGAAAGTACTAAGTGTTCCATCAATGTTAGTTATTATCACTTATTTTAAAATTAATGTTATATTGTTTTTTGTTTTGGCTTTATCTGTTTAATTTTTTTGAGATGACTTAAGTTCTTGGAAATTTTCTACTGTCTTCACTTTTAGGGTATAAATTCTACTGTTTGTTGCATCTTCTGACTCCCCCTATTGTGTGGTTTGTATAGCTTGCGGTCTGTGTGTATGTACGTGTGTGTGTGTGTGTATGTATGTATGTATATATATTATATAATTTTTAAAAAATACATGCTCCTTTTCAGTGAGGCTGGTGATCTGAGGGATCCCCTTGTGCCTGGATTATTGGAGCATTTCTGTATAGCTGTTTCATATGTTTCCTATTTGCAGCGATGGATTTCAGCTTGATGTACACGTACCATGCAATAAGTTTAAAACAATTCAGACCCCCTAGCTGCAAGATAAGGAGCCTTGGTAGCACAATGGTTAAGAGTTCTGCTGCTAACCAAAAGGTCAGTGGTTCGAATCCACCAGCCACTTTGTGTGAGAAAAGACCTAGCAATCTGCTCCTGTAAAGGTTATAGCCTGAGAAACAGCAGTTCTACTCTGATCTATAGGATCACTATAGGGTCTCTATAAGTCAGAATTGACTTGACGGCACACAGCAACAATGACAACGACAGCTGCAAGACTTGGGGTTCTGTTTCTCTAAGAGAAATCCTCCTTGACACTTGCCTGGGTCAACAGAGAGACATATTTCTAATGCTTTACGTCACCAGTGTAAAAATGTTCCAGGACTCCTAGCCTGATGAGGGCTCACTCCCAGTCACCTTCTTACATAGAGCTACAGCCAGACTCCTTCACCTGCCCCTCAGGACCTCTCCAGTCCAGATACAGCTTGTTTCTCTAACCTTCAGACGTCTCTCTATCTCTAGCACCTGAGTCTTTTGTTGCTGTTTTTAGTGAGGATTGTAATTAATATGTTTTTTAGTGGGGGTTAATCTTGTGAGGATTGTAATGGATGATCTTTGTAAAATGTAACTGAATGTCTGGGAGGATTTTTCCCGCTGTCCTGGATTTGTGGCAAAGGCCCAAAGCCAGAAAGCTGCCAGTAGTTAGGGCCAGCTTCTTTTTGCAGAACTGACTGACAAGAGCTAGATCACTATCCCATCTGTAAGATGGAAGAAGTACAGAAAGGCTGGTGGGCAGAACACTGCTCATTAAAGGAAGCTGTTTGCTCACTTCTTTGCCCTGAGCTTATTTTTTTGTTCAGGGTTTATAGGTAAATAGGCAATTATAATAGACACTGTGCAAAAGGATCTTTTGGGAGAAGAATGGAGTGCCATAAAAACATTATAGTATCTATATCTCCATCCCAGGACTTTTCCCTGAGCTCCACACCCAGTTTCCTATGGGGCATCTCCATTTAGATATCACTTGGGTAACTCAAATGGAACTTGAACAAAACTAAACTCGTTTTCTCTCCTCCCACAACCAAATTGATTCCTTTTCCAGTGATGCCTATTGCAATAAGTGTTTCTCAAACCAGAAATTTGGATGTTATCCTTGGCTCTTTCCTGTTCTGAAATAGCCACATCACTGATAACCCAATCCAGATGACTCTGCCTACTAAATAACTTTCAACATCATCTGCTTCTTGCATCATCACTGCCAGTGTTTTGGTTTGGGGCCACCTGGATTACTGCACAGCCTCCTGATTGGTACCACTGTGTCCAGTCTTGCTCACCTACCATCCATTTTACATATTAAGGTATGATAATATCTCTGCAACAAATCTTCTCAGGTCACTTTTGTTCTTAGAGGGCTTTGAGCTTTACTGTTTGGGAACCCATCAAAGAATTTTACAGAAATCATATCCTGGTTTTGAAGAAGCCATATTACAATGTATAAGTTTGATACACACACACACACACACACGCACACATATCCTCCCCTCCTACACTAAATAATTGATATTATTATGGGAGCACCTTAGCATTTGGCCTAGCCTACACACACAATCATATCAGTGATTATGAAGATGGAATAGAACCAGGTAACGTTTTGTTGTATTTTACATAAAGTCGCCATGAGTCAGAGCCAACTCAACAGCATCTAACAACAACAACAACAACAACACACACACAATAAAGAAGATAATTTCATCAAAAAAAATTATGAACACCTCCTCTCTGGACTTCTCTGAAGAACACTTTCACCTGGAATTTGTGGTTAGTTACACATATCATTTTTTTGTTGTGGCTGTTTGTAGTTTCTTGATTATCTTGTTAATCCTTTAGGGTGCACTGTATACACAGAGGGAGCCCTGGTGGCGCAGTGGTTAAGAACTCAGTCTGCTAACCAAAAGGTCAGCGGTTGGAATCCACCAACCACTCCTTGGAAACCCTATGGGGTAGTTCTACTCTGTCCCACAGGGTCGCTATGAGTAGGAATCAACTCAATGGCAGTAGGTTTTGGCTTTTTGGTGGATACAGATGTATCATGAGTACTTGATTTAGTTCATTATTAGGTATAATTGTTAGTAGTTGATCAATAAGCCAAGACTCACTAGTTTTAAATAACTTACAAAACTGAGTTTATAAAAATTCTGTTAAGTGCAAGTTTTATGAAAGAGGACTTCACTTTCACAAGAAGGCTTTGAGCCTACTTACATGATGACTGTATGAAAGAGCTCAGATTTTCATAGGTAGTTGGGGAAACAATAGTGTGTCCTTGTATTTTTCCATAAAATAGTTTCTTTATCCCTACTGCCTTAAGTATAAGGTCATTTTCAATGGTGGAAATCGAGCTACTTACAAAAAAATTTTGATCCCTCATTATTATTCTCCAACGTGTGATTCTGGCACATAATTTCCTGCAGGTGCCACAAGATAAGAGAAATAATATAAATTTGGAAATCTCAACAATACATATAAAAATGGTTTCATTTGAAGCTAACATCTTAGTTAATGAACTTGATTAGTGTTTTGTGTCTCTGTCATTCTTATTCTTTCCGTGTCTGAATGATTGCTTCTTAATTTTTCCTTCATACAGCATAGAAGAAAAATGACTTGTTATAAATCATACTTTGGACAGGCAACAGAGATTTTAATAGGTTAGATTCATTGTCATTACACTAGTCACTTGTGATGCCTGGAAAAAAATGTGTTTTGAAGTTCTCTGAATACTCTTGCCAAAAATTATCTGTGAATGTAGCATTACTCATGTATTCTGATTAAGACTATGTCTGCATGAAGCAAGCATTTCCAGCTATATTTGGCCTCACGTGGTTCTCATTCCTCTTTCATACAATGAAATGGGAGTGGGAGAGATTTCAGAACAAATATGCTATGTAATAATTTTCTTACCCCATATTCCAGGCATTAAAAAAGTGCAGAAGTCCTTTTAGGACGTTCCACATAATATTTTAACGGACTTCAAGTCTATCTCCTATTCCCAGGGTAATCTTCATTGATGTCAATAAATAATCTTATAGATATCTGTGATTTAATCAAGCAACAATCAGAAATTGAAATTAAAAATAGCATTTATAATAACATAAAAAACTATTAAATAATTAGAGATGAATTTGACAAAAGATGTGTAAGACCTTTACACTTACATCTACAAAACATACCCAAGAGAAATGGTGGCATATATTGTGTTCATACACCACAAGACTTAATATTGTTCTCCCCACATTGGTCTATAGATTCAATTCAATCACAATCAAAATCCCAGCAGGGTTTTTTTGTGGAAATTGACTGGCTGGTTTTAAAATTCATATTGGATATGTACAGGATCTAGAATAGCAACTAGAACAACTTTGAAAAAGAAGAATAAAAGTGGAAGACTGACTTTACCTGACTTCAAGACTTATTTTAAAGCCACAGAAACCAAGACAATGCTGACATCAAGATATACTGGCCCAATAGCCCCAAACTGACTCCAAGATAAGAGAGAACTGACAGTATTTACTTCTAAGGTGGTAGAATTCCAAGATCAAGCAAATAACAAGGAGAAGAGAAGACTGAAAGACCACAGAAGGCTCAAGACTTCAGAGCTAAAACAGTTTTCATTTATTTGGGCGTTCTTGATATTTAATCCTTGAGCACAAACATCCTGGAGTTTATGGGTGAAGACTTTTAAACAGCGATAAGTTGGATAGTACAAAAGTGGAGAAGACATACCCCCTCCCCTCCCCAGCAGCAGCTTATGGTAATAAATTGAGCCAGGGTTTCCCAAATGTTATTCATATACCACCTTTGTGATTTTTGCTTTATTTTGTCCTGGTCTTCTTCCAAAGGAAGTTGGTGTTTCCAGGATGATGAGTGTCATGGACTGAATTGTGTCCCCCCAAAATATCTGTCAACTTGGCTGGGTCATGATTCCCAGTATTGTATGATTATGTACCATTTTGTAATCTGATGTGATTTCCTTATGTAAACACTATCACTATGATGTAATAAGATGGATTAGTGGCAGTTATACTGATGAGGTCTGGAAGATTAGATAGTGTCTTAAGCCTGT
The DNA here is from genome assembly GCF_000243295.1 of Trichechus manatus latirostris. Lineage (NCBI taxonomy): Eukaryota > Metazoa > Chordata > Mammalia > Sirenia > Trichechidae > Trichechus > Trichechus manatus. The sequence goes on along the minus strand of NW_004443943.1, from coordinate 12,167,714 downwards.
CTCTTTTGAGATAAAAGGAAAGGGAAGCAAGCACAGCGCTGGGAACCTCATACCACCAAGAGAAGAGTGCTGGGAGCAGAGCGTGTCCTTTGGACCTGAGGTTCCTATGCAGAGAAGCTCCTAGACCAAGGGAAGATTGATGATGTGGACCTTCTTCCAGAGCCTACAGAGAAAGCATTCCCCTGGAGCTGATGCCCTGAATTTGGACTTGTAGCCTACTGGACTGTGAGAGAATAAACTTCTCTTTGTTAAAGCCATCCACTTGTGGTATTTCTGTTAGAGCAGCACTAGATGACTAAGACAATGAGTAAACTCCCTAAGTTAGACTTTTTCTGAAGAAGAATGTCACTGAAAATATGGATTTACTATTTTAGGTAAATTTGTTTTAATATTTATTAAAGAAGGAACACACAAGTAAATAAAATAAAATTTATATTTTCCATAAGGTGTTTCTTCTTGTACTGCCTAAAGTCATCTGAGCTAGCAGTGGTCTCATAGCACACATTGGGAAGTATAAGATAAACTATTAATTAAAAAAAGTGAAGCCAATGTCCCTGTATGTTAATGTAATGCATTATGGTACAATATTTTCAATTTAAACAGCATTCACTTGAATATGTCTTCCTGTCTTTAATCCTTTGCTCACTTTTTCATCAAAAATATATTGATTGTTTGTTGTATGACACTGAGATATTTGAACTTAAACAAGACAGAATTCCTGCCCTCCAAGACGTTGCGCGGGAGCCCTGGTGGTGTAGTGGTTAAGAGCTCGGCTACTACCCAAAAGGTCTGCAATTTACATCCACCAGCCACTCCTTGGAAACCCTATGGGGCAGCTTTACTCTGTCCTATAGGGTCACTGTGAGTCGGAGCTGACTCAATGGTACCTAACAACAACAAGACAGTGTGCAAAATACTCTTACATACATTAGTCCATTTATTTCTCACATCAGTCGTTATTATCTTCATTCTATAGATAGCAAAACTGAGGTTCAGTGATACTAGGTAACTTGCCAAATGTCAAACAACTAGTCAGAAGAGTAACTGGGATTCAAACCCAGGTCTCTGTGGTCCCATCCTTAATTGTCTTTTCAGTTCACTGTACTGCATCTGGTGGCACAGTGGTTAAAGCACTCATCTGCTAACTGAACAATTGGCAATTCAAACCCACCAGCTGCTCCACAGGAGAAGGATGTGGCAGTCTGCTTCCATAAAGATTTACAGCCTTCAAAACCCTATGGGGCAGTTTGACTGTCCAATAGGGTCATTATGAGTCAAACTCGACTCAATGGCAGTGAGTTTTTTTTTTTTTTTTTTTTTTTTTTTATGGGATACTGTACCTACATAAAACGGTGACCAGACAGAGGGCAGAATGGGCATCATAGGATGTTCTTTATACGTGTTAGTTTTATTACTGTCCTGTCCAAATGAGGTATGACTGTACATGGGAGAAAATCATACAGCTGCTTTTTTTTTTTCCTCCTAGTCTCTCTTATTCTTACTCTCCTGAGTTACTTGATTACGTGTATCCTCTTCCAGGCTTCATGTTTTAAATGATAGAGGCTCACTTACCTTTAAGTACAGAAAAAAACTTATGGTTTCATCTTGACCTCAGCCCTAGTTTTTCATTGCTAACTGAACATGGTTTTAAAAGAAATACACCTATCCATCACTCCCTTTTTCCCCCTTGAAGCAGCTATAGTACAGTTTCTCAAAACTATCCCACAGCCTAGTTCTATGGGTTTTAAGACCTTATTTGTTGTCTAGTATATTCCTGAGGACTGAGCTTAGTGGTATTCTCAGCATCAGTGGATGACAGTTGCTGACTACCCAGTCAGCTGACTGCCTTCCTTACCGTCAACTTGACAACATCTTTGCTGCAAACCTGCTCCCATATGGGGAAACATGTTGGTTTGAAAGGAACATTTTCTGCAAACATTCCGTAAGAAGAATACAGGTTTTTTACCACCCACATCCATATGCACTTAATTCCTTTAGAAACATGGGTTTGCTGTCCTGGAGAAATAGAATTTTTTGCTTTAGACTTTTGAATGTGTGTCACCAAACAAAAATATCAACACTTACAAAACATACCTGAAGCTAATTGTTCAATTTATGAATTGTAAATCATAATTTTTTTAAGTATGTGAGAGAAAAATAAAAGCATATTTCCGTCTTTCCAGACCTGCCCCATAACGGTGAAGATTTGAGATTATGAAAAATAATGGGTTTTAGAACCTTTCCTATTATAAAATATTGATATTTTGTATCCCTCTAACTTCCTACATATCCTGTTACGAGGTAGCCCGTCTCCACGGATTCCCTGGGTGGTACAAGTGGTTAAGACAGCCAGCTGCTAAACAAAAGGCTGGAGGTTTGAGTCCACCCAGACGCACCTTGGAAGAAAGGCCTGACGATCTATCATACTTCCGAAAAATCAGCTGTTGAAAACCCTGTGGAGCACAGTTCTACTCTGACACACAGGGGGTCATCGTGAGTCGGAATCTACTGGATGGCAACTGGTTAACTGGTTATGTTCTCCATGTTACTGTGTGTCCCTAATAAGTACTGAGGATATTAAGTCATACCCTTGAGGCTACCATATGCCATATCCATTTTTATTACTTTCCCTCTTAACTGATGTTTTTATTAAAAAGTAGACTGATTAAATTATTTTGTCACTAGCCACAGCAGGTTTCATTAATTTTCCATTTGCTAAGTAGAGTGAGTCAGTAAGAATGGGAATATAAAGCCTACAATTTCTCCTTCTAGCAAAGTCTAAATATCCTGAAAAGTGCTGTGCAGCCAAATGATTTTATATGTGTTTGTGAGATTTATGCATTTGTGAGAATGGGAAATAATTTTCAAGTGATTAATGAGATACATTAATAGTATCGATCATTCCTTTCAGGGTTTAGAGAGTAGATCATGGATCGCTGGGTCTCCTCCTAAGGATAGCGTTGGATATACTTAGCAGGCAAATACCAGGAGACGGAAGCCTCTACTAGCATTTTTATTTCTTTCCCAAACCCCTTATCTCTCCTACAAGCTAGTTCCTCTCAAGAATACCTTCATTTTCCTAGTCATCCAGTTCTGAAAGTTAAGGACAACCTCTGCAATCCCCGTTTGTCATAGCTCTCTCCCTCTTCCATATTAGGAAACCACATTTTATTGACTGTTCTCTATAGTATTTCTCACTTTGATTCCTTTCTCTCCTTTATTACTTTTTCTACTGTAACTTGTTTTTGTTTTTCTTCCCCCTATAGTTTATACTACTGAATTGTTTCCCCATTCATCCTATCTTAGTCAGTCACAAACACAACACCAGGTTCAGGTATGTGAGACCCCTGCACTGGGTCTGAGCTTTAGCAGGTCTCATGCTGGACCTCTTCTGCTGTGCCTCTTTCCAAAAGGAAGGAGTATGCAGCGTCAAGGTAATGTGCCCACCTGGTGCTTGCACATCCCCTTCTAGACCATCCTTCAGGAACCTGAGTCCCTGACTTCTTTTTCCTTCTAGGGCTTCAGAGAGCTTTTCCCTGGGTCTTTCTTAGTAAGAGTTGACTTCACCAGTTGCGTGCACCCTAGATGTAAGAATGGCTGTTTGCTGGGAGTTGGGAAAGAAATGGATGGCATTCGGATGCCTGGGTCACTCGAGGTTTGGTAGGAAGCAGGAACAGACTGACATGGGGGGAGCCAGGGCCACCTGTTCTCGTGTGGCCATGTTCCAGGGTGAGGCTTAGAACTTCGAGGAATATGAAAATTATAAATTGAATGTAGTCTTCCATTTTTAGGAAAGAAGATTTGTCAAGGAAGGAATGTTCCTTTATATGATTATACATATGGCATGGAGGGCCTCCATTTACACAGTTAGAAAACTGCTTTGAACGTGGGGCTGCATTTCAATGATTGATTTATCCAATAATGATTATTAAAAAAAAAAATCATGAAGTCGATTCTGACTCGTGGCAACTCCATGTGTGTCAGAGTAAAACTACGATCTACAGGGTTTGCAATGGCTGATATTTTGGAAGTAGATTGCCAGGCATTTCTTCTGAGGCACCTCTGAGTGGACTTGTGACTCCAGCCTTTCAGTTAACAGTTTGCATCACCCAGGGGCTTCTTTTAGTTATTGTTATTTATTAACCACTAATACACTTACTTTAATAATGTATTTACTTTCATCCCTAAATGCTCAGGAAATATATTGTATATTTAACTAAGAAAAACAAAACACAAAGAATCAGAAAATTTGGAACAAGCCCAGATCATGTTTTTTTTTTTTTTGGCTTAAATAACATTAAAGAAGTTCTCTTTCATATTTGCATGTTTAACTTCTTTTATTTAAAAATGATTAATCAGGAATTGTTCATGTAAAATTGCTACTTTGAGTTGTTTTACAAAAGCAGTTCTCTGACAGACTTAAGGGTGAGATTTACAAGAAGCAAGTATAAAGCAAAATCTATTTTTTCAGTGGCTGCACATACCTACGAAGAGTTTTTTGCCTAAAGAGTTCTAGAATGGATGTGAAATTTCCTAGGAAATTAGATGTAGATTTATTTTGTGTTAAAGCTGAGTGAAAGAATATGTTCCAGTCTAGCAATATTGGTAAATACTGCTACAAGTATAAAGAAGCAAATCGTGTCTACAGGGGCTGGAAAATCAGTGGGCACTAAACTGAGGATGTTTTGTTTCTGTCTTGGCTGAATTTTAAATACCCATTTTACATTTCAAATCCATGTTTACCTAAATAGATGATAGTGAAATCCCATTTGATATTGATGGACTCTAAAGAAAGTTGCTGAAAAGAATATAGACAGGACATTGTTCAGGGCATTTCCTTGAGGAAAAATGGCTGATTTTCATATTAGCTCATACAATAGACCAACTTTAGGAAGAGTTTATTAGAAGATTATTAGTGGTATCTTTAAAGTGCTTGATAGGCTCTCATTTTTTTAAAAGGAGCAGTATTCTTACTATTTAACATTTGATAAAATATATTTCATTTATGCAATACAGTAAAACTAATATCTGCTCAACTAAGACACTTTCAAGACAAATGAAATGAAAAAATTTGCAGCTTCAAATTTTATGACTTCCGTTCATTCATAACACTAAGACTTGATTCTACTCAAAGATTCAAGTTTGAAATATCTACTGCCTTCGGAGAGATTGCCATGGGTTTTCTTTTTACCTGCTATTTTGAAATAATTTCAAATTTACATAGAAGTTACAAGATTAACATAGAAAACTCCCATATACATTTACGGCACTTCACCTGTTTTTTACATTTGCCACATTTGTTTTATCATCCTCTCTGTCTCTCTAGCTTGCTCCTTTCCTCCCTCACCCGCACTTTTTCTCCCCCTTTGTCTCTGTCCCACATTCTTCTCCATAATTTATTGATATGAATGTGTATATGTTTGTATCATATACATACATAAATTTTTTTATGACTTATTTAAGTGTAAGTTGACTATATTATGCCTCTTTACCCTAATACCCCAGATTGAATTTCTCAAGAACAAGGATATTTTCTTGTGTAATCGCTGTGCAGTTATAAAATTTAAAAAATAACATTGATGTGATATTTTATCTAATCTACAGCCCTTATTCCTCTTTTGTGAATTGTCCTAAGGTATTTTTATAGTGTTTTCCCTTCCAGTTCAGGATTCAGTCCAGGGTCTTGTACTGCATTGGGTTGTCCTATCTCTTTGGTCTCCTTTGCTCTGAAACTATTCTTCAGCTTTCCTTTATTTTTCATGGCACTGACATTTTTTGAGTACTATAGACCAGTTATTGCATAGTGTCCCTCGATTTGAGTTTGTCTGATGGTTCCTCATGACTAGATTTGAGTTATATATCTCCAGCTGGAACACTGTGTAAGCAATGTTGTGTCCTTCTCAGAGCATCAGACACATCAGGGGGCACACATGGCTGTCCCTCAATGGTGATGTTAATTTAGTTCCCCCAGTTATGTTGTTGCTCATGTTCGCCCCTGAATATTTATAATATTTCTCTTGCAACTAATAAACAATCGGTGGAGAGACTCTTTAAGAGCATGCAAATAGCCTGCTCTTCATCAAACTATTCTTCGTCGATTTAGCACCCGTTCGTGATTCCTCCCAGGACAAATATTTTTAATAATGATTGAAAAATGATAGTGATTTTCCTACTCATCCACTCCCTTGATGTCTGTCATTCAGCATTCTAATGTAAGGAGAAGCCCTTCCTTCTTTCTAAGTAATTCATTATCAGTATGTACTTATAAATTCCTATTCTGGACTCCGGCAAGATGGCGGTCTAGGCAGAAGCACCACGCCGTCCCTCCACAACAAAGATCCGGAAAACTAAGCCAAACAGAGAATCAACAATCCTGAAACCCTAGAACATCAAATGAAGAGATAAAGAACTCAGCCGAACACCAAATGGAGTAAGAATACTG
>NW_004443943.1:12148691-12154480 GCF_000243295.1 Trichechus manatus latirostris | reverse complement strand
AAAATAAAATAAAATAAATGGATATAAGATTCTCTGCAAAAAAAAAAAAAAAAAAAATTCCTATTTTATTTAGTGGGTTGTAATCTATTACTATCCATAGTTCGATGCTCAAATTGCCTGAGATTTTATCAGTGAGGACCCACTCAAGCTGGCTCCTATGTCCTTTTGACATGCCCCCTTTTTTTTTTTGGTGAGCACTTCCTTGCTTCCTGGCACAACAATATATATGTTCCAGTCTCACCTTGTTCATTCCCTGCCCCAGGTTTGGAATCTCACATTTTGCCGAGGAGCCCTGATTCCTTTTAGTAGGGAATCATATTTAAAAATCAAGATCTGTATGCTAATTATGCTTACGGCTACTTAGGTATAGTTGTAATTCAATAAACAGAGGTAGGAAATAGTATGTATGTGTGTGTATACATAAGTATTTTAGAAATCACAAGTTAATACTGGTATCTCCAATTCCATACCATCCCCTCATTACTCCTTGCCTCCCCCCTTCCACATTTGTATTTCTCTTCTTCTTTGGCCAGGGATGGATTAGCCAATAAGCAAAGTATGCATGGGCTTACTTGTGGTTACTTATTAATTTGTAGTGCACAATTTCACCTGTTTTTCACCACCTCAAAGATGTGACGAAACTCTTGTGAAATTGTGTCCTACAGATCAGTGAGTAAACACAATTAAGCCTGTGCATACCTTGCTTACTGGTTAATCCACTCCTGTCTTTGGCTACTAATATCCATTCATTTAACCATTTGCTCAAGCCTACACTATATATAAAATAGTTTTGGAATTGTAACATGCATAAACTTCCCCCCACCAAAAAACAAAAAACTTTGCCATTGAGTCGATTTTGACTCATAGCGACCCTATAGGACAGAGTAGAACCGCCCTATAGGGTCCCAAGGAGCGGCTAGTGGATTTGAACTGCTGACCTTTTGATTAGCAGCCTGAGCTCTTAACCACTGCGCCACCAGGGTTCCATAACATGCATAGTGCAACAAAAAACGTAGTTAAAAATCTGTTTGCTGTTCCTTTTTTTCCCCTATAGTGGGGGTCTTCGTTCAAAGCACTGTATTCAAAAGTTACTTGGATTAGTTCTCCCCCTCTCCTTTGTTTGATTATGTCAAATATCATTTGAAATATTGTTGGGCTTATATGTTCTGTTTGATCAACTTTTAGGTCTTTTCTCCCATCCTTGTCAATTTAATTTAATTTTCTGAATATATAGAACTTTAGTATGCTTCTAAAAGTGTAAATTATACCAAAAAACTCTACTCAGAGAAGTGTGCCTCCCTCCCCTATTCCTTCTACTCTGTTCTCCCCTACCCTTTATAGGTATTCAATTTCATTATTTTCTAGTTTACATCTCCTGTGTTTCTTTTTGCAAAAGAGCAGAACATGTATGTTTTCTAATTCCCTCTTTCTTTCTTGCGCTAAAGGTAGCATATTATATGTACTGTTTTTGTCTTCAGCTTTTCTCACTTAACAGTATATCTTGGAAATTACTTTATGCAAGTTCATAGAGATTGTCCTCATTTTTCATGTTGTTGTTAGGTGCCATCAAGTTAGTTCTGATTCATAGTGACCCTGTGTACAACAAAATGAAACACTGCCTGGTCCTGCACCATCCTCATAGTCCTTGCTATTTTTGAACCCATTGTTGCAGCAATTGTGTCAATTCATCTTGTCGAGGGTCTTCCTCTTTGTCGTTGACCCTCTACTTTACCAAGCATGATGTCCTTCTCTAGGGACTGAGCCCTCCTGATAACATGTTCAAAGTACATAAAATGAAGTCTTGCCATCCTTGCTTGTAAGGAGCATTCTGGCTGTTCTTTCAAGACAGATTTGTTTGTTCTTCTGGCAGTCCATCTATTCAGTATTCTTCGCCAACACCATGATGCAAATGCATTTTTTAATAGCTCCTTAGTATTCCGTTGTGTGTATGTACCCTAGTTTATTCAGCCAATCTACATATGGGCGTTTAGGTAGTTTCCAGTCTTATGCAGTAACCAAGAATGCTTGCATTTCCGTTAGCAATGTATGAGGGTGCCTGTTTCCCCACAGCTTTGCCAACATAGTGTCTTGGTAAGCTTTTGAATTGTTACCAATATGATGAGTCAGAAATATTGCAGTGTAGTTTTAATTTACATTTCTTACCGTGAATGAAGTTGATAATTTTAATATCTTTTATTTTTTTATTCTCTGTTTATAACGTTTGCCATTTTTCCTGTAGGATTTTTGGACTCTTGTTTCTCAATCTTTAAGGTTCTTTTATACAATTAGGGGTATTAACCCGTTGTCTGTGATAAATGTTACAAATTCTTTTTCACAATTTGTTATTTATCTTTAAACTTTGCTTATGATGTTTTTAAATCATGCTCAGGTTTGTTGTTATTTTGTATAGCCATTTTTATAAATCTTTTATTTCATGTAGATTTTGAGTCATAGTTAGAAAATCTTCCCCAGATTTTAGAGAAATTTATGCACATTTTCTTTTGTATTTGTACAACTTAATTTTTTTTATGCTACTGTGATTTTAAACTAAATAATACATTTAAGACAAGTCAGAATAAAGCTGCATTTATCCCAGTAAATTGCATCTGGTGACTAAGGACAGAATGAGCTTGGCTATTCTCATGTTTCCTTTGGTAAGAGCATCTGAAAACTGTGAATGGTAGTTAAGCATTTTCTTATTTTACTAAAGCTATTTCCTTTCTAAAATAGAGGAAAAGCAAAATTCATTTCCTTCCTCAATTTGGTGGGACAAAAGTGGGAAATATTTCAGTGATAAAAATACATGTTATGCATGAAAATTGTTTGAAACACTGAACACAGTCTTTCTCCCCCTGACCCCCTTCCCCAAGTCCAGTGAACTTAAAAAATTGAGTAGTAATTCTCAAGTGTATCTGACATTCCCACCTTAGGTAGGCAATGCCATAGAATGTACCATAGTGCCCCATATTCTACCTAACTCTCATCTATATGTAAGACATATGAATTAGCAGTTATATATGTATATTATTTTTTTTAAGTTATACAAAAGGGATTATACTATACACTCAATTCTGTACTTTTTTTCATTTAATAAAATTTGGAGAACTTTTCACATTAAAAGAAATCCCTTATTCTTTTAAATGACTAAATAGTATTTTATTATGTAAATGTAAATCATTTCAAAAAATGTAACTTATACCCCTTGATAAACATTTTTTTTCTAACTTTTTGGTACTGCAAAAATGATGCCAGATCACACCTAAATACCACATTCTTTACCTTCCAAAAACAAAGATACAATGACCCTTCCAGTCAGGAAACTGGTAAAGAAATAGCACTCACATCCAATCCGTAGATGCCATTCAAATTTCATCAACCAACCCAATAGTATCTCTTTTCCCTTCCTGGTCCAGGATCATACTGTATTGCATTTCTTGGCATGTCTCGTCTGACTCCGTTAGTCTGTCTTCTTTCTCTCATGCCCTTGACATTTGTGAAGAGCAGAGGTCTTTTGTTTTGTAAGATGATCCTCAACCTTGGTTCATCTGATATTTCCTTGTGACCAGAGTCAGGTGATGAGTTCTTGGTAGGAATACCACAGAGAGGTTGTGCCCTTTTCAGTGCATCGCACCAGGAGACAGACAGTGTCAGCTTGGCACAATGGTTGTGTTAACCTTGCTCACCTAGACTGTTGGTATCTGCCATTTTTCTCCACTATAAAGACGCCATTTTCCCTTTTGTATTTTGTGGAGAAAATATTCCAATATTATTCCAATAACCTCCTGTTTCTCAGCAAATCCCCACTTACCAACATTGACATGTAATGACATGTTCCATCCCTCCCCCTGTATCAGTTACCCTGTGGGAATTCTCAAATGGTGGTTATCTATTTCCATCATCCCTTCTACATTTATTGGCATTCTTTACATGGACGAACTTTTCTTCTTTCTCATTTATTTATTTATATCGGTATTAGCTTATAGATTCCTGTATTATTTAGTAGGTTGGTCTCTGATATTCTCTGTATTTAATTTTGATGCTCAAATTGTCTCACATTAGCCAGTGAAACCCACTTGAAGCTGGCTCCTTTATCCTTGTGATATGTCCCCATCATTCTTTGAGCATGTTTTTACCTTCTAGCATAAGAATTTCTGGGTGTATTTTACTTTCTCTGTCCCAGTCCTGCAGAACTCCAAAGACAGAGTGGAATTTGACAACTAAAAATTAGTGGGAGTAGCAGAAATAGAACAATGAGTAAGCATAGTGCCCATAGTTTGAAAAATCTATTTTATGATTCACTGTTCTCTAATCTAGTTTTCTTGAATTAAATTTGGTTGTCTATGCTCAGTAATGGACTGTTTAACAAAATTTTCCTTTGAGTTGATAGATCAGCTAGTAAAACTTGGTCATTAAGATGTGTCAAATCAAGACCTTTATTATTTTTAGGGGGCCTGCTTTTGGATGTCCATTTAGTGTCATATATACATGATAATAGCTTAAATGATGATAGAAAGATCTTAAAAAATGTATATAATGAGAGTCAGATCTTTCACTGTCAGAGAAAGAAGTTACAACAAATGAGTAATGTGGGAGGAAGACTAGAATGGTATCGTAGTGCTAGATTAGAATCAGACATATCAGAATGAATGCATGTAGATAGATAAATATATAGATAGATAGAAAATAAATATCAATATATTCATATACCCTCGAAAAAAGGCCTGGTGATCTCCTTCTGAAAGGTCACAGCCTTGAAAACCCTATGGAGCGGATTTATTCCATACGCTTTGGGTCACCATGAGTTTGAACTGACTCGACGGCAACTAACAACAACAACATTATATACATGGGTAAGTATACCTACATATATTTCCTAGTTCTGTCCACTGAAATGCCTGGAAGCAGTGACACCCTAGTAGCAACAAGCATAGCTAGTGCCCAGACCTTGATTTCTAAATATGACTCTCTTGTAGAAGAAACCAGGATTCCTTGGAAGAATGACTGATTCTAGGGCTGGGGTAGGGAAAATATAAGATGATCGTGGAGAATCTTTTAGTGTCAGAAAGTAAGGAAATGCTTTAAAAATAATGGGCAAGTGTAAAAAAGACATAGGAGCCAATCTGAAAGAGCTCCCATGCCAAAGTTAGAACAATTTAAGTAACAAAATAAATTTTGATAGGATTAGGTTATAATGAAAGAATAAAAGGATTATCCATGATTCGATACAGATATAAATAAATTATTGAATACATAAATAAATGGGGAGAAGAGACTAATATTCCTTATAGAATAATTCTAATTAATGTAGAAAAATGAGGGAAATAGAAAATCACTATTAGACCACCACAGTAATAATTGCTGCAGGCAAGATCTACTGATGAAGGTTAAAGTCATTGGTCGACAATTTAAGGAGAGAGAGGAGGTGTGTATAGCTTCAAATCATTTCCCTCAAAATATTTATTAATTACTTTGGTGGTTTTAACATGTATCTATGTATACTTTTTGACAAGCAAATGTGTTTTGAATATCATAGACAAACATTAATTGTAATGCCCTTTTTGCACTGATGTGTTATATTAGGGCAGGTTATCAGTTTTAAGGTTTAATTGGCTGATCACATATATACATGAGGATTAGAACATCAATAAATGGTAAATGGCTGATAAGCAAACCAGTTCGTCTTCATCCTTAGAAAAAACATTTTTTTTTATTTTTATTGTACTTCAGGTGAAGGCTTACAGAACAAATAGTTTCTCACGAAACAGTAGTACACATGTTGTTTTATGACA